>NC_133328.1:532052963-532652963 GCF_042186555.1 Aquarana catesbeiana | reverse complement strand
TCTGAATAGACAAGCTGTGTGCTGAGCTCTCCTCCCCGACACTAATTTTAGCTCAGGATGGGACAACTCAAAAGTGACTCATGCTGATAATAGAGAAACGAAGGACCAGAGAGAAACGACACTCAGAGCTTTGGAGAGAGACAAGTAAACACTACAGATACTGTATGTGCTTTGTTCAGATTTAATGACTGAGGTTTACAACCACTTTAAAACAATAGCCAAAAGGTTCTCACCCTGGATGTCCAAGTTGATTTCTTAGTGGAACCAGACTAATGTGGCTTGATGCCTGAAAACACACATTTATTTATATACAGAAACTATACAAGAACATGTACCAAGTTCTGCAGCCACAGCGGAGCAGGGCTGTAGTGCCATTGAATGTATGATAAATGGAATTACCTATGATCAGTCCTACAAAAGATGGGGATACACCCTGTTTTGCCACTCTTTAGGATAAAAACCTGATTAGACGGTTGGCTACTATTATCAGCCTGAAAGTTGAGGGACCAAAAAAATATGTGCATGGCATTTTATTTTACCTAAGTGTTTTCAGTGAGTCCTTATCAGCTCTGTTTGAGTTGGTCAGCCAATTCAAATATTTCTCTGGCCCTCATGTAAGCAGGGATAAGTCAACCCTGTTTATCACGGGGTCTACACAGATCCCCTTTGCTGCGGCCTGCACAGATCTCAAGTATTTAGGAGTATTATTATCTAGTGAATCTAATATATCTAGTAAATCATATGTGGAATTTAATTTTATCACATATTTTTTCACTAACTCACTAACTTAGAATTAATTATTAGATCTTTTTTTTTGGCAGGGTCAGACCCCAGGGTGGAAAGCTCTTTGCAAGCCCCTAAAGACCCAGTTTCAACTGTCACCACATTTGGCTAAAGCAAAAGAGCTGCTTAGGGTAGCCTTCATTTCTGCCATGTCTTCATGTTAACAAGAGTTAACAGCTCTGTTAATCTTGTAGAGAATTGACACTTTCTGGAATGTCGGATCCTTGGAGAGCCGCAACCATGGTATGGTCTTGTTTACGCTATAGAGGAATAATGCAGGAGGTTGTGGTACTACAACCTGATACTCAAAACAATAGTACTCAGTACTATCAATATGGAGCATTCAGTCTTCATAACAACAACTACTTACACGTCTCACCCACTAAACCAACTTTTCCTGTGGTGCACCTTTGCTGTGAAATGCTGTCTCCTATGAGTCGTAAGGCTGATTTACTAAAAGAGTTTTTATGTGAATATTCAATTATCCAATCATCTGCAGGTGAAATAGGTAACCAGCAATTTGCTTTTCCAACAATTCTCAAATCCTTTAGTAAATCAGCATCAGTCAGTCAAAACTAAAGCCCCGTACACATGGGCCGCATGTTGGGAGACAGCGGGCAGTTAAAAAAAAACAGCTGACATTTGGCCTGTGTGTATACCGGTCTGTCCAACAGAAGCCAGCTGACCAATTACCATTCAGCGCTCTCAGCCAATGACAGAGAGTGCTGATCAGAGTGTTTTGGTGGTGGTGGGGGGCGTCCCCCTGTCTGAACACAACGGCTCGGCAGCGGAGATCGCTGAACTAACAATAGTGTGTACCAGGCTTAACTTTCTAGACATATTTACTCCATGTATCTGTATAAACAATTACTGCCATACTCTTCAGCCCTGATACTGCAGCCTAGAGCTGCACAATTAATCATTAAAAAATTGTGATCTCGATTCACCCCCCTGAAGATCTCTCCTGCAGATTTTGCGGATTCTTTCATATAAACAAGTGGAGAGACTACTATCTGCTCACTCAGCTGTCAAAAGAAAGCATCTGGGCATTCTGCCAAGTCTTTAGCTTGAAACATTGTAACTAAGCTTCCTTCTTAGCTCAAAGGGATAGAACTTCTGAGTAAATAAATAATCGGAGCAGTCTGCCAATGTAAATGCAGGAAGTTTAACCGCTTAAAGTCTAAATCTTTTTCTGACACTTCTTTCTTAAGTTAAAATCAATATTTTTTGCTGGAAAATTAGTTGGAACCCCCAAATATTATATATATTTTAGCAGAGACCCTAGGGAATAAAATGGCAATTGCTGCAATATTTTATGTCACACTGTATTTGCCCAGCGGTCTTTCAAATGCAATTTTTTGGGAAAAAATACACTTCAATGAAAAAAAAAAACGAAACAGTAAAGTTAGCCCAATTTTTTTTGTTTTAATGTGAAAGATGATGTTATGTCGCGAGAATCGCGAGAGAATCGTGATCTATCTTCTAAGCAAAAAAATCGTGATTCTCATTTTAGCCAGAATCGTGCAGCTCTACTGCAGTCCCTTCCTAAATCAGGAAGTTACCTTGTTACTATGGTACTATACAGGTTTTCATTACTTTTGTTTTTTTTTTTCACCTAACGTTTAGACTGTAAGCTCTGGAGAACATGTATGATACTGTGACACAGCTAGGGGTTTGACACCGCAACTCTCCACACCGATCAACCCTCTTGATAGGTCATGATAGAACCATTACTTCTGCAAGTCTGCAGTACTTATATTGCAAATTTATATTGTTACGTGTGTATTACCTTTTTACAGTGTTGCACAACACAGTATAAACACTCAACACTCAATCTGTATATGAAAAGTGTTGAATTATTATTTTTTATCATTATACAGGATATATATAGCGCCAACAGTTTATTCAGCGCTTTACAAAATAAAGCAGACATTACATTTACAATACAATTTGGTACAAGAGCTTACAATTCAAGAGGGAGGGTCAAGTGCTACAAAAGGTAATAACTGTGGGGGATGTTATAAGTTAAAAAAAAAAATGGTATTTTTATAGCTGGAGGGAAATTCTAATTTGAAGTCAAGAATTGTAATGCAAGAACTTTGCTATCAGTTCCCTTTTATGTTTTGTTCCTATTGTTGTCTCACCTCCACCTTTAAAAGTCAATTGTTTAAAAAGACAGAGTTATCTACCAAGTGTCTGATTGTAGGTAATTTGGATGCCGTTATTTGGTCATTTATGAACATTTGTTTAGATGAAGGCTTTGAACTGAAGACTCATTCGTTTATAATTTACAGCTTCCTCTCCTCTATCCTGTACTGTATGTGAGTGAAGTGCAGTTTAAAGCAGTCAAATAACAAAGGAAGTCAGGTTACTAACTCACTCAAGGACAGATAGATAGATAGATAGATAGATAGATAGATAGATAGATAGATAGATAGATAGATAGATAAACAGCGTAGACACTAGGAACTGTATTAAATGACATGGGAGTTGATTTACTAAAACTGGAGGATGCAAAATCTGGTGCAGCTCTGCATAGAATCCAATCAGCTTCCATGTTTTTTTGTCAACGTTTAATTGAGCAAGCTGAAGTTAGAAGCTGATTGGCAACCATGCACAGCTGCACCAGATTTTGCACTCTCCAGTTTTAGTAAATCAACCCCACTATGTCATTATGTTGAGGAACACAACATTTAGGAATGAGCTTCTTACCAAAAATATAGATGGTACCCTACACAAGGTGTGAAAGTAAGGTCGGCTATAGACAGCTACAGCGATTAGGAAGAGCTAATAGGAAACTATGCAAAGTACAACAGGACCTGTATAGCAAATTGTCTGTCATAGTATAAGTAGGAAATCCAATCAGTATAAATATCAATTAATATGATATAAAAGTGAATCTTCCTTATAACCAGAAGTACTTATTTAAAAAAAAAAAAAAAATTTGTCAAGATTTCATCATCTCAACTCAATACATTTCTTCATTTTCAGTTTCCATCTGAGTTTAGGTGATAGAATGTTACATGAAAATGGTGTACATAAGACTGTTAAAAGATACACTATGGGGTTTATTTACTAAAGCTGGAGATTGCAAAACCAGGCTCACTTCTGCATAGAAACCAATCAGCTTCCAGGTTTTATTGTCAAACCCTAACTGAACCAGCTGAGGTTAGAAGCTGATTGGCTACCATGCACAGCTGCACCAGATTCTGAGTGCTCCGGCTTTAGTAAATCTACCCCTATGTAAGAATGGCATTTACAATTAGGTTAAGCAGATTCAAGAATTCCAGATTCTATAACCATAGGGGATCTTGTGCGTTTATCCTCCATGTAGTATGATATTCTACTGTGCACCCTCAAGATGGCTGCATCCACACCTGCCCCAATAAGTGCTTCCAGTCCCAGGAAGAAAAATGCTATAGAAAATTAGGAAAATTATGAATGCACAGGAAGTACTTTATTGATAAAAAGGTGGACTTTGTACAACACACAATTTAAAAAGTCACAGGGATCAACCCTCCATTATGCACCAATAGGTATGTTTTTAGGACCCCTGTGGTTGCGTGTTTACAGGAGAAAAATACTTACTTGAGTAACACTTTTTTATCATACTTCTCCTTTTTTTTTTTTTTTTTCCTTCTTGTTCTCCTGGTGTTGATTCATAGTATCTCTCACAGCCCCCACACCTGGGGTGTTGTCAGTTGCTGTATACCCGCTCGAGGAGTTAATGCTTAGACAACCCTAGTCTTCTGCGATAATAGGTATGTATAACCCAATACTTACTAGAGCCCCCCTTCCCAAACCCATTAGGGGGAACCTTCCATATATTAAAACAGCAGAATATTTTTCTGGGACCTTTGTGTCCCACATATATAAACCCTCCCCTCTCCTTTTTGGTTCTTAGCTGATAAAGAGAATTTACAACACAGCTGACGGACGTGACGCCCTCTGTGTCTGGTCCTAACCTGCTGGCGGTCTTGGTTCTACGGCAGCGTCGCTGGTATTCGGATCTGGGCCCCGGTGGTCTACCGTTCTCCCCCTCCCCCTCGTCTAAAGTGGATGCCATATAATATTGACCCTGCAATAGCATGGTTAGGATATTTTTTTGTTATTACATCACAATCTGATTATGTAAATAATTATATATATGTATGATTTTTGACATATAACAGTCTTCATTGTGTGTTTTTTTGTCTCTTTTTTTGTAATAATGTTCCGCAGACAGATATACACCTTACCTCCAGCCCCTGAAGAAGAGGTCGCAATCCTTATAAAAAGCCTCGAAACGCGTTGGGCCTGCACTGTCAATTGGCTCCTTGCTGATACAGCCTCTGTGGGGTTTTGTGTAGCTCTGTCGACCTGTCGTGTATATCCTGGTTATATTTTTCATCATTTGTAAATTCTGGCATCTATTGTTGCTTTTATTCATTGTTCCTACTCTAGTATATGTTTTACTTTTAAACTTTCGATATAATAAAATTTTGATAATTTTTTATACTCTTTGCTATACTTTTTTGAGACTTCCGCCCTTTAAAATCCCACTTAAGAGGAAAAACCGTCTATTGTATATGTACAAAGGGATGCGGGTTGGTTGTCTCATTCCATAAAGTTCTTGTCACCACTAGTTTCAATTTAAAAAGTCGGTAGGCTGAACAACTTCTTATATACAGTACGATTTGGGCAAGTTAAGTATTTTAGTATATCCAGAAGAAGACAGCAATTCTCGTCTGGAAGAGCACTGAAGGATTACATGAAGGGGCACGGTGACTAAAGATCACAAAGTAAAATCACTTCAAAGATTAAAATTGAGCATTGAAGGCTGTGAAGCTACAGGCACAAGTCATTGACTGGGCCAAGAGGTTGCTCAGCTGGTGGCTTGGCCCTGGTAGGGAGCTTATGCTGTAAGGTAAGAGATCTTAAGTTCAACACATGGTGTGACCCCATTCACAGATAAACAGAGACACACTTCAAAACAACTATATTCTCTGTCTTGCTGTGAAATCAGCTCCTGAAAGCTTGGGGGGGGGCAAGATTCCTGTAAAAAGCGAGACAACGTGGTATCTAAATCTAATTACCGGTATTCAATTGCTAAATGAATTATAGCGAACAGTGGTCACTGGATTATGTTTTTTAACTTGCCTGAATATTGCCCCCTGACAGGAGCCTGCTAGCAGGATTGTTGACTTCCTGAAGACCGCTAGATCAGTCAATTGTTTTCTTAGGTCTATCGTGGCTGTTTTAAGGAAACTATATATTTTTTATAACATGTACTTATATATAGGGATGGGCAAACGGTTCGGCCCAAGCATAAGTTCGGAACAAACTTTGGTTGTTCGGCGCAAATTCGAAAGCCGCTGGAACACCGTTAAAGTCTATGGGACACTAACATGAAAAATCAAAAGTGCTCCTTTTAAAGGCTTATATGCAAGTTATTGTCATAAAAAGTGTTTGGGGACCTGATCCTGCCCCAGGGGACATGTATCAATGCAAATTTTTTTTTTTTTAAATTGACATTTTTTCGGGAGCAGTGATTTTTTTAATGCTTAAAGTGAAACAATAAAAATGAAATATTCCTTTAAATATCATGCCTGGTGGGTGTCTATAGTATGCCTGTAAGGTGGCATACTTTTCCCATGTTTAGAACAGTACCACAGCAAAATGACATTTCTAAAGGAAAAATGATCATTTAAAGCTGATCGTGGCTGTAATTAATTCTCAGGTCTCGGCAATATAGATGTAACTCATTGAAAAAAAGTGCATGGGTTCCCCCCCAGCCCATTACCAGGCCCTTTGGTTCTGGTATGAATATTAAGGGGAACCCTGAACCAAAAATTAAAAAAACAATTGCGTGGGGTCCCCCCAAAATCCATACCAGGCCCTTCAGGTCTGGTATGGAAATTAAGGGGAACCCTGCACCAAATTTAGAAAAAAATGGCATAGGGGTCCCCCCCAAAATCCATACCAGACTCTTATCTGAGCACGCAACCTGGCAGGCCGCAGAAAAAGAGGGGGGAGAGAGTGGCCCCCCTCCTGAACCATACCAGGCCACATGCCCTCAATATGGGGAGGGTGCTTTGGGGTCTGACCTTTTGCTGTGGTACTGTTCTAAACACGGGAAAAATGCAGCCATCTTCGGAATGCACAGTAGTATATTATACTAAGACCATATTCTTTTTAGATAGGAGCCAATTAATCTACAAACCTGTTTTTGGAGTGTGGGAGGAAACCAGAGTACCTGGAGGAAACTCACAGAGGCACAGGGAGAACATGCAAACTCCAGGCAGGTTGTGTCGTGGCTGGCATTTGAACCAGCGACCTTATGGCTGCTAGGTGGAAGTGCTAGCCACTACATCACTGTGCTGTCCATAAGGGGCACTAGCATTGTTTGCAAGCCCAGCTCATCTCCTACCGTGCAAATTGAGAATTGAATGGCCAAGTAGGTATCCATATTTATATAGTAAACATGTCACATTATGTATATATTGTCATATAAATAGTTTGGAACTCTCCCATTAGACCTATTTTTCAGAATGGATAGCTGTCTCAGAGTTGTCCCTTATGCCATGGCTGACACACAATCTTACAGGGATGTCAGAGTGATAAGTGGTTCCAGGTAACTTGTACTGCTGGGTGTGCTAGGTGTGGATCCTTGCAAAGGCTAGAACAGTGAAACCCATAGTTTTGCAGTGATCCTTCATGATAGCAATGTTTAATGAATGAATGAATGAACCAAAAATGCTAAAACACCTGTGTTGTTGGCCAATGACTAAATTCCTCTGTAAAGCTTGTACCATCCTCTTATTATGTAATTTATAACATTTTTTAAATGGGCATGTTTTTGTGAGTGAACAGTAAGTGGCTGAAAATTTGTCTGACAGCTCTGAATATGAATGTCCTGTGTTTAATCTTTAACAGGGAATTCCAATGCAGTGTATGGCAGGTTGATTGGCTTCCTACCAACTTGAGGCACAGTTGGTATCTACTTGCATCTGTGATACATGCCACAATGACCTCAAAACTGTTATGGTTTAAATTTACTATGTGTTAGTTTTGAACTAATTTATCAAAAGAACTTTGTATTACACCAAAAGTAGCCAAACCACCAATAAAGAATGATAGATGGAGAATAAAACTTTGAACCTGGCTAGCTGCCAGCATGCAGTACAGATAGTTGTTATGTAAGTGACTATGGGCTTCAGTGGCATATCATCCATGGGTGCCGGATGTTCACTGAATATGGGCCCCTGGGGGGGCATTGTGACCCACACTGCACTCATGGATGACCCCTCCCTGGTTGACAGTCGGGGGTGATCTGTGTGGCGGGGGGGAGGGGGGGGAACAGTTGCAAGCACTGATCTCCCTGTATAGTTTTCAGTGCAGCAGTTGAGAGCTGCTTCTCCTCCTCTCCCTCCCTCGGCTTTCAGCTGAAAATACATACAGGGAGATCGATGCTTGCAACTGTCCCTCCCGCCATACCGATCATCTCCTCTGGCCCCCGTGTCCTCCTCCGGCCCCCCCCTGTGTGCTCCTCCTCTGGTCCCCCCTCTGTGTTCTCCTCCAGCCCCCCCTCATCCCCCCGCACCCGGATGCCATACTCTCCTTTCCAGCCGGCTGCTGTGGGGGAACCGCACTCCTTTCCTGCACATACTACCTCTCCATACACTCCGCACTCCTCTCCTGCACATAATACCCACCACCATATACTCCATACTCCTCTCCTGCACATACTACCCACCACCATACACTCCATACTCCTCTCTTGCACATACTACCCACCACCATACATCCCGTACTCCTCTCCTGCACATACTACCCATGACCATACACCCCACACTCCTCTCCTGTACATACTACCACCATCATACACCCCGCACTCCTCTCCTGCACGTACTACCCACCGCCGTACACTTCACACTATACATTCCCTATTTAACATTATCACGTTCTGCACTATGTAAGTCATCTCAGACTTAATTAAACCACACCTAACCTCAATTTGCCACAGCGCTCTTAGCACGCTGCATTTTTTTTCTTATCAATGCTTAGGGCCCACTTTTTATCTTGTACACAGGCCCACTGATTTCATGATAAGCCCCCTATTGAGTTGATTTACTGAAGGCAAATAGACTGTGCTCTTTGCAAAGTGCAGTTGCATCAGATCTTAGTAAATGAGGTAAAGCTTCACTTTGCAAAAAATACCCGATCACATGCAAGGAAAATAAAAACAAAACAGCATTTTTGCTTGCACATGATTTGATGAGCGAAGTCAGCAGAGTTCTCCCTCATTTACTAAGCTCTGGAGCAATTGCACTTGCAGAGTTCACAGTCTATTTGACTTTAGTAAATTAACCCCATCCCATTTCCCTTTTCTTACTGTAAATCTTCCATCATATCACATCTATCATAATTAGTGAGGATCTTTTATAACATATTTGTTACAGGAACTTGGTGACATTTAAAGCCATTTTTCACATTCTTTAAATTCATGTGTATCAGCATTCCCATCCTTTGCTTCTCTACTTCCTGTAGCTACTGAAGACTGGCAGTTAATAATGGGAATCCACAGCAATGTTGGATTATTGTACTATGATATACAGTAGTACACATGTATTGCATTGTAATACACCTGAACAATGTATGAAATAATAGATAAACTTTTGCCAAGTTCAAAGCAGTTTAAACTGCTACTTTTTTGAGCAGTAACATTGTGCAATTATCCTAGTGCCCCTTGATTGGCACAAGAGTAAAACAATTTAATGCTTAATGTGTAATATTTCTCACTTGTTTGACATTGAAGCCTAAAATGATTGTAACACCTAATTCACAAAGTTTTACATTGTGTGAAAATCACTTTCACACTTAATGAAAAGCTGCAGTTGACTTTTAGCACCAGGATGGCTTTTTTTGTAAGGGTGTTAACCTCTTGCCGACCAGCCACCGCAGTTTTACTGCGGCAGAATGGCACGGCTGGGCGAAACGAATTTACCTTACGTTGCTTCGCCTTTTGGCCATTAGGGGCACAGTGTGTACCCGGAGCCGATGTGAGTGCCCAGCGGGCGCGATGACCCTGCCAGTGACATTTATACAGTAATCAGTGCATTTTTATAGCACTGATCGCTGTATAATTGTCAATGGTCCCAAAAATGTGTCAAAAGTGTCCAATTTGTCTGCCGCAATATCGCAGTCCCGATAAAAATCGCAGATTGCCACCATTACTAGTAAAAAAAATAATAATAATAAAAATGCCATAAATCTATCCCCTATTTTGTAGACGCTATAACTTTTGCGCAAACCAATCAATATACGCTTATTGTGATTTTTTTTTACCAAAAATATGTAGAAGAATACATATCGGCCTAAACTGAGGAAAAAATATGTTTTTTTGATAAAAAATTTGTGATAATTATTATAGCAAAAAGTAAAAGATATTGTGTTTTTTTCAAAATTGACGCTCTTCTTATAGCACAACAAATAAAAACTGCAGCGGCAATCAAATACCACCAAAAGACAGCTCTATCTGTGGAAAAAAAAGGACGTCAATTTTGTTTGGGTACAGCGTCGCACGACCGTGCAATTGTCAGTTAAAGCTACCCAGTGCCGTATCGCAAAAAAATGGCCTGGTCATTGAGCAGCCAAATCTTCTGAGTGAATTCATAAAACATATGCACTGAAGCACTAATGGTAAATGTCCATATAATTTCCAAAGAAAATTAAATTCAAATTAAATGTCCGTGAACCACCACCAAAATCTTCTATCAACGTGAGTGATGAGAGTCCTTACGAACTGGGTGAGATAACGTCTTCCACCACCAAGGAGGAAAAGCACCGCCCATGTCCCAGGGCGGTGCCAATCTAGAACAAAGCACCCTGCCCTGCAAATTAAGCGTCTCCTCTGCAATCTCATGATTGCATAGACGTCACGCTTCCCATAGTGCACTGCGTCCAGTGCCCAAACACAGTGTACTTAAAGGACCTTTTTTCTATTTTTTTTAAGGGCCTTTTTTTAAAAACATGTATTAATTAATTTATTTATTTTTTGTAACTGCCTAGAGGGAGGAGGGGGTGCCCTATGGACAGGCCACCACTGGAACTAGTTTAGACAACAATTTTAGTTCTTCTGCTGTGAACTATGAGGGTGAATTGCTCCACAGTGCCTGCAGCTACAGAGGTAATGAGGATTTATTTTTAGGTTTATTTCCTGCTTAGTAAAAATATATAAACACTTCAGTGCTCACTTTAGGGCACATTTTTGTGGCAATATTGTAAAATAATAAAAAGTTTGCAGCTTTGCTTGGTAATCTCTGCTATAAATACCAGATAATATGAGAGCATAAAGTGAACTTAGAAGAATGCCATGTATAGAGTACATTCCTATAGAAGTTCTGAATTTCCAAATATGTGTTTACAGCTCAAATAAAAATTTAATGTAAAATGAACCTTAAGGACTTTTTATAACATGCATTTCTCAGGTCTACATTTATTCAAGGCTTCTGCTGCAACATTATTCTATGGTTCCAATGATTATGCAAGGTTCTTATCCAGATGTTTTATATTCCATCCAGAGTTTGCTATAAAGTGCTCTGCTCAGCTATACAGTTTATGTCCGCTAAAAGCAAACATACAAATAAAAGAAAAACAGGAAACCATGACGCTGACTATGCAGCGTGTTTAAAAAACGAAAGTGACATAGTATAAGTCAAGTAGAAACGCACACAATGCTAATGTTTACAGAAGGTTTATGTTTAAAGATCTAAAAGCAAAAGCAATCATTTATATATATATAATATTTAGAAATTAAAGCCTAGTACACACCACTAGCACTGACAGCTCCAGTCTGAGCCGCTTTACTAACAATCCAATGTTAGTACAGCGATCTCCCCTGCTGGCCTATTGTGTTCTGACAGGGGGGTGACCCCTCCACCAGAACACTCTGGTCAATGCTCTCAGCCTGAAAGCGCTGATCGGGAGCGAGTTGGCTGCTAGTTTTCCAGCATGCACGTCCAACAAAAGCTCGCCAAGCGGCCTGCTTCTCTCTGATCGGCTGCCATATACCATGCTGAATGTTTTTATTGATTTTTTTGGTTTATTATTATTTTTTATTTTACCGGCTGATGTCACCCAATATATACGGTCCATGTGTACTAGGTTCAAGAGTAGTTATAGTAACCCTGCTTGACATTCAATTTAGAGGAACCAGATTAGGCTTTGTAACCACTTGCCGACCAGCCGCTGTCATTATACGGTGGCACGATCCCACGAACCGTCGTAGCTGTACGTCGGTCCCTTTAAGGGTAATAGCAGGCACGCCTGCGCGCCCGCTGCACAGCAGGGGTGCCGATGCACGTGACCGGCGTTCGCGATGACCGCTGGCCATGATTGATCGCGGGCATGAGAGGCAGAACAGGGACACACACATCCCATTTCTGAAAGGAGAGGAGAGAGAGATTGTGAGTTCCTACTAGCTGGGAACCACAATCTCTAATCTCCTATAGTCAGTCCCATCCCCCACAGTTAGAACACACACATAGGAAACACAGTTAACCCCTTGATCGCCCCCTAGTGTTAACCCCTTCCCTGCCAGTGATATTTACACAGTAATCAGTGCATTTTTATAGCACTGATCGCTGTATAAATGCCAACGGTCCCAAAAATGTGCCAAAGTGTCCAATATGTCTGCCATAATGTCGCAGTCCTGATAAAAATTGCAGATCGCTGCCATTACTAGTGAAAAAATAAAAAATTATAAAAATGCCATAAATCTGTCCCCTATATTGTAGACGCTATAACTTTTGCGCAAACCAATCAATATACGCTTTTTTGCAATTTTTATTACCAAAAACATGTAGAAGAATACATATCGGCCTAAACTGAGGAAAAAATTAGCTTTTAAAAAAAAATATTGGGGCTATTTATTACAACAAAAATATTGTGTTTTTTTTTCAAAATTGTCGCATTTTTTTTGTTTATAGCGCAAAAAATAAAAACCACAAAGATGATCAAATAGCACCAAAAGAAAGCTCTATTTGTGGGAAAAAAAAGGACATCAAAGTCGGAAGGATTCCCCCAAGTGCAAGGGAGAACTCTGTGGACCCTGATGTAAAGGGGAACTCTGATGTAAAGGGGAATGCTGCGGATCATGATGCAAAGGGGAACGCTGTAGACTTTGATGTAATGGGAGGGGCCACCTTACATCAGAGTTTCCCTTTACACTTGAGTTTGCAGCATTCCCCCTTACATTATGGTCCACAGCATTCCCCTTTACATCAGAGTTCTCCTTTACATCACGGCCTGCAGAATTCCTCCTTACGTTGTAAGGGGGAACCCTGCAGACTCTGGTGTAAAGGGGAACTCTGATGTAAAGGGGAATGCTGCGGACCATGATGTAAGGGGAAACATGGTCACCAGAGCCCTGCTTAAATCAGAGTCTACAGCGTTCCCCTTTACATCATGGTCCGCCACATTTCTCTTTACATCAGAGTTCCCTTTTACATCAGGATCCACAGAGCTGTCCTCTTCATCAGGGTACACTGTAAGGGGGAACCCTGTGGACTCTGATGGAAGGGAGAACTTTGTGGACTGTGATGTAAAGGGGAATTATGGAATCGGATGTAAAGGGGAACTTGCAGACCCTGATCTAAAGGGGAACTCTGCAGATCCTGATGTAAAGGGGAACTCTGACATAAAGGGAATGCTACAGACCCTGATGTAAGGGAGAGCTCTGATGTAAAGGGGAATGCTGCAGACTGCGATATAAAGGGGAAAGCTAAGGACTACGATATAAAGGGGAATGATATGGACTGTGATGTAAGGGTGGGGGTTTAGGGGGGCCCTTCATGGTTTCTTGAACTGTTGCCCTGAAGGTTCTAGTTACGCCTCTGAGCCCAACTCTACCCTTCTATTATCACCATGATATCTAAATGGTCAGTCTAGAGAGGAAATGACAACAGCACTGTAGCAAATGAAGAAATGGAGACTAAGAACCCTCCTTAAGCCTGGTACACACTACTAGTTTTTTCTGTTCAACCCTGGTCGAATGGAAAAAAACTGTCAGCACAGGTCGGAGCCGCTGTATTCACTATACAAAGTAAATCCCCCATCTCCCCCCGCCAGAACACTCTGATAAGCGCTCTCTGCCATTGGCTGAGAGCGCTGATCGGGAGTTGGTCGGCTGCTGGTTTTCCAGCATGCTCGTCTGACAGAAGCCGGCCAAACAGACCGACAGACACACCGACTTACACACAGGCCGAATGTCGGACAGTTTTTTTTTTTTCATTGAACCGGCCAATGTCTCCCGACATTTGGCCCATGTGTACCCGGGTTTAGTCTTTAAAATAGCATCCTTATAGGCAATCTATTACCCAGGGCAATGAGGCAGATCTTCACGGTAGGGTCCCAGACAGAAGTAGAGATCTGGCAGTGTATACAGTACAATCATCTCCCACTTAATCCAAAACAGAAAAACCCATTTGGGCTTTATCTTCTTTTACTTCTTTAACTTATTGAGGTAAATTTCCTATCCAGGATAATGAGTCTGTCTATAAATACAGTATATCACAAAAGTGAGTACACCCCTCACATTTTTGTAAATATTTTATTTATCTTTTCATGTGACAACACTGAAGAAATGACACTTTGCTACAATGTAAAGAGTGTACAGCTTGTATAACAGTGTAAATTTGCTGTCCCCTCAAAATAACTCAACACACAGCCATTAATGTCTAAACTGCTGGCAACAAAAGTGAGTACACCTTTAAATGAAAATGTCCAAATTGGGCCCAATTAGACCTTTTCCCTCCCCGGTGCCATGTGACTCATTAGTATTACAAGGTCTCAGGTGTGAATGGGGAGCAGGTGTGTTAAATTTGGTGTTATCGCTCTCACTCTCTCATACGGGTCACTGGAAGTTCAACATGGCACCTCATGGCAAATAACTATCTGAAAAAAAGAATTGTTGCTCCACATAAAGATGACCTAGGCTATAAAAAGATTGTCAAGACCCTGAAACTGAGCTGCAGCACAGTGGCCAAGACCATACAGCAGTCTAACAGGACAGGTTCCACTCAGAACAGGCTTCGCTATGGTCGACCAAAGGAGTTGAGTGCACATGCTCAGCATCATATCCACAGGTTGTCTTTGGGAAATAGATGTATGAGTGCTGCCAGCATTGCTACAGAGGTTGAAGGGGTGGGGGGTCAGCCTGTCAGTGCTCAGACCATACGCTGCACACTGCATCAAATTGGTCTGCATGGCTGTTGTCCTAGAAGGAAGCCTCTTCTAAAGATGATGCACAAGAAAGCCCACAAACAGTTTGCTGAAGACAAGCAGACTAAGGACATGGATTACTGAACCATGTCCTGTGGTCTGATGAGAGCAAGATAAATTATTTGGTTCAGATGGTATCAAGCATGTGTGGTGGCAACCAGATGAGGAGGACAAAGACAAGTGTGTCTTGCCTACAGTCAAGCATGGTGGTGGGAACGTCATGGTCTGGGGATGCATAAATGCTGCTGGCACTGGGGAGCTACAGTTCATTGTGGGAACAATGAATGCCAACATGTACTGTGACATACTGAAGCAGAGCATGATCTCCTACCTTCAGAGACAGGGCCACAGGGCAGTATTTCAACATGATAATGACTCCAAACACACCTCCAAGAAGACCACTGCCTTGCTAAAGAAGCTGAGAGTAAAGGTGATGGACTGGCCAAGCATGTCTCCAGACCTAAACCCTATTGAGCATCTGTGGGGCATTCTCAAATGGAAGGTGGTGTTGTCATGGAGGAGTGGAAGAGGACTCCAGTGGCAACCTGTGAAGCTCTGGTGAACTCCATGCCCAAGAGGGTTAAGGCAGTGCTGGAAAATAATGGTGGCCACACAAAATATTGACACTTTGGGCCCAATTTGGACATTTTCACTTAGGAGTGTACTCACTTTTGTTGCCAGCGGTTTAGACATTAATGGCTGTGTTGAGTTATTTTGAGGGGACAGCAAATTTACACTGTTATACAAGCTGTACACTCACTACTTTACATTGTATCAAAGTGTCATTTCTTCAGTATTGTCACATGAAAAGATATAATAAAATATTTACAAAAATGTGAGGGGTGTACTCACTTTTGTGAGATACTGTTCATTTCATATTTACGATATATTCCTCTTATCTTTTTAATTCTGTAATATTCAATCCTAGAGGACTTTGAGTATCTAGTAGAAACGTAATATATGGTATATAGTCTATTTTCTTTGAACTTATTGGGAAGTTTTATAAAAGGACAGTGTAAAAGGTGAATGTTTTTGTAGTAAAGTCATGTTACTCTGCTATTTTAATTATGCTTGTCAGAATAAATATCAGTAGGAATCTTACTGTAGTCCAATTTGGTGACGCAGATACTCTGCTAATACTGTAGGCAAATGTATTTAGTGCTTTAGTCTCAGGTTACAGGGTTTAATTTCCAATTGCCTGAAGTCAGCTGCTGAACTGATTACACATCCATGTCTATTAATTAGGGGCCTATGTGAACAAGGAATTTTTTTTCTCCAATGCACCAAGTGTGAATTTTAAATAAGAACTCTGCCATTTTCTTCTCTCCTGTTTGGAACTTGCCTGTCATTTACACTATATTGTCAAAATTATTGGGACGCCTGCCGTTACACGCACAGGAACTTTAATGGCATGCCAGTCTTAGTCCGTAAGGTTCAATATTCAGTTGGCCCACCCTTTGCAGTTATAAAAGCTTCAACTCTTCTGGGAAGGCTGTCCACAAGGTTTAGGAATGTGTCTATGGGAATGTTTGACCATTCTTCAAGAAGTTTATTTGTGAAGTCAGGCACTGATGTTGAACGAGAAGGCCTGGCTCGCAGTCTCCACTCTAATTCATCCCAAAGGTGTTCTATCAGGTTGAGGTCAGGACTCTGTGCAGGCCACTCAAGTTCTGCCACCCCAAACTTGCTCATCCATGTCTTTATGGACCTTGCTTTGTGCACTGGTGCGCAGTCATGTTGGAACAGGAAGGGGCCATCCCAAAACTGTTCCCACAAAGTTGGGAGCATGAAATTGTCCAAAATGTCTTGGTATACTGACACCTTAAGAGTCCCCTCATTGGAACTAAGGGGCCAAGCCCAACCCCTGTAAAACAATCCCACACCATAATCCCCCCTCCACCAAATTATTTGGACCAGTGCCCAAAGCAAGGTCCATAAAGACATGGATGAGCAAGTTTTCAGGAGGAGGAACTTGACTGCACAGAGTCCTGACCTCAACCTGATAGAACACCTTTGTGATGAATTAGAGTGGAGACTGCGAGCCAGGGCTTTTCGTCCAACATCAATGCCCGACCTCACAAATGCGCTTCTGGAAGAATGGTCAAACATTCCCGTCCAACATCAATGCCTGACCTCACAAATGCACTTCTGGAAGAATGGTCAAACATTCCCATAGACACACTCCTAAACCTTGTGGACATCCTTCCCAGAAGAGTTAAAGCTGTTATAACTGCAAATGGTGGGCCAACTGAATATTTAACCGTACGGATTAAGACTAGGATGCCATTAAATTTCATGTGCGTGTAAAGGCAGGCGTCCCTATAGTTTTGACAATATAGTGTATTTTTTTTGCTAATGGCCTATTCATAGACTGGTGGTTTGTCTTCTAAACATTCCTTAATTGAATGCTTGATGTAGAGTAAACATCTTCCAAGTCATCATTTGTTGCTCTCTCTTACTGAGTTGAAGTGTGTATGGTTTCTCAGATTCTGTCTCTACTACTGTGTCTTTAGTGGCCTTCAAAATCCCATGTGCCTCCATGTACATACAAGCATGCTATTTTTGGCTTCATGAACTCCATGTCTTCTTTGTCATTGTTGATACACTAAAAGAGTCTGAATCATGAACAAAAAACTCAAAATGATTGTCTATATAGGTATGGACACAAGGTGGCTCCCAAGGAACCTCAGTGATTTTTAAACAGGACATCACTAATGCCCCGTACACACGGTCGGATTTTCCGACGGAAAATGTGTGATAGGACCTTGTTGTCGGAAATTCCGACCGTGTGTGGGCTCCATCACACATTTTCCATCGGAGTTTCTGACACACAAAGTTTGAGAGCTTGCTATAAAATTTTCCGACAACAAAATCCGTTGTCGGAATTTCTGATCGTGTGTACACAAATCCGACGCACAAAGTGCCACGCATGCTCAGAATAAATAAAGAGATTAAAGCTATTGGCTACTGCCCCGTTTATAGTCCCGACGTACCTGTTTTAAGTCACCGCATTCAGAATGATCGGATTTTCCGACAACTTTGTGTGATCATGTGTATGCAAGACAAGTTTGAGCCAACATCCGTCGGAAAAAATCCATGGATTTTGTTGTCGGAATGTCCGATCAATGTCCGACCGTGTGTACGGGGCATAACAATAATTATTCTTGGCATTGGTTGTACGTTGGGAGTGAACTTTTAAATTCAGAAGCCTACTCAGCTTTAGTAATTCTTCTTATAGTTTAGAAATCAAAAATATCTATCATTAGAAACAGTGGAAATTTTTATTCTGTAAACCAGAGTTCTGATCTGTTGGTACTTAGTGCAAATACATACAGTCAGGTCCATAAATATTGGGACATCGACACAATTCTAATCTTTTTGGCTCTATACACCACCACAATGGATTTGAAATGAAACAAACAAGATGTGCTTTAACTGCAGAATTCCAGCTTTAATTTGAGGGCATTTACATCCAAATCAGGCGAATGGTGTAGGAATTACAACAGTTTGTATATGTGCCTCCCACTTTTTAAGGGACCAAAAATAGCAAACCCTTTCATGACTAAGTCTATTTTTGAAATTTAGTGTTTAAAAGTTAAAATCCGTATTTTCTGCTAGAAAATTACTTAGAACCCCCAAACATTATATATATATATATATTTTTTAGCAGAGAATCTAGAGAATAAAATGGAGATTGTTGCAATATTTTATATCACACGGTATTTGTGCAGCGGTGTTTTAAACTTAAACTTTCATGAATTTAAAAAAATCCAAACAGTAATCTTACCCCAATTTTTTTGTATAATGTGACAGATGATGTTACGCCGAGTAAATAGATACCAAACATGTCACGCTTTATAATTGCACGCACTCGTGGAATGGCGACAAACTACGGTACCTAAGAATTTCCATAGGCGATGCCTTAAATTTTTTTTACGTTTACCAGGTTAGAGTTACAGAGGAGGTCTAGTGCTAGAATTATTGCTCTCGCTCTGACGATCGCGGCGATACCTCACATGTGTGATTTAAACACCATTTACATATGCGGGCGCGACTTCCGTATGCGTTTTCTTTGCTGCGTGAGCTCGCGGGGACGGGGGCGCTTTAAAAAAAATGTTTTTTTTCTTATTTATTTTATTTAATTATATATTTATAAATTGTGTTAGAAAAAATTTTTTTGATGACTTTTATTGCTGTCACAAGGAATGTAAACATCCCTTGTGACAGTAATAGGTGGTGACAAGTACTCTTCATGGAGGGATCCCTCTTTTGCACTTCATAGTATTCAGATCGCCGAAAACGGTGATTCTGAATACTGTGTATTTTTTTAAAACCGGCACCATTGGCAGCCGCGTAAACGGGAAGTGACGTCATGACGTCGCTTCCGCGTTTACAATTAGATGGCTGGAACGAAGCCACCCACAGCTTCGTTCCAGCCCGCCCCCAGCTGCCGAAGGCAGCCGATTGGTCACCGGGCCTCCCGAACGAACGGGAGGGCCGGTAAGAGCGGCAGGAGGCGGTAGGAGGGGGGGAGACGTCCCCTCCCCCAGTATAACAGCCGAGCGGCTTTTAGCTGCATCGGTTGTTATACTCGGATAGCCGATCGCCCGCTGTAAACAACGGTACCGGGATGATGCCTGCAGCTGCGAGCATCATCCCGGTATAACCCCGGAAAGCCGAGTACGCACATCTGACGGGAAGGAGTTAAATTTCAAATCCATTGTGGTGGTGTATAGAGCCAAAAAGATTAGGATTGTGTCGATGTCCCAATATTTATGGACCTGACTGTATGTGGAAAAGATACTGTATATGCAGTGTTTTACTAAAGGATGATTTTAGTTTTTGTCAGCCATTCTTGAGATTCACTCATCTTTGCCAAATCGCATCACTAGGGCATTTACTAATGTTTTTTGGTCCAGCTGTACGGCTTTCTAGGTCTGCTTGGTTCTCATTGCACTTGATGATTCAGTTGATGATTCTAAATCACTGTTCGATGAGCAGACTGGATAAAGACCCGTTCAAACCAGCTGCTGAACATTGCTGTGCTGCTGTATTATCACACTATTCCAAATCACTCATTATATCCCGAAACACGTTGTCATTTTTACTCATTTTATATTAGGTATAAACTTTGTTTTGGTCTTGAACATTTTGGTGTGGCACTTCAATTCCAGATCTAAATATGGCACTACAATGTGGCAGAAGTGTGTGAAGAAGTGCTTATCATTAGGCTGGGTTCACACTATTGCGAACACAGACACTGCATGTGATTTGCACCGCATTGCTGTGCAGACCACATGCGTATTTACATAGTTAGTCAGGTTGAAAAAAGACACAAGTCCATCCAGTTCCACCTAAAAAAAAAAAAACTCCAATCCATATACACAATCCTATACCCACAGTTGATCCAGAGGAAGGCGAAAAACCCCAGCAGAGCATGGACCATTTTGCTCCAGCAGGGGAAAAAATTCCTCCCTGATCCCCTGAGAGGCAATCAGATTTTCCCTGGATCAACTTTACCTATAAATGTTAGTACCCAGTTATATTATGTACTATGTACTATGTACTATTATATGAAAGAATCCAGGCCTTTTTTAAAGCAATATACTGAGCTTGCCGGAACCACCTCTGGAGGGAGTCTATTCTACATTATCACAGCTCTTACTGTAAAGAAAACTTTCCGTATTTGGAGATTAAATCTTTTTTTCCTCTAGATGTAAAGAGTGCCCCCTTGTCCTCTGTAATGACCTTAAAGTGAATAACTCAACACCAAGTTCACTATATGGACCACTTATGTATTTGTACATGTTGATCATATCCTCCCTTAATCTCCTCTTCTCAAGAGAGAATACATTCACATGCCTCTTATCAGTTTGGTTGATCTTCTCTGCACTTTCTCCAGTTCCCCGATATCCATTTTCTGAACTGCTGCCCAAAACTGAACTGCATATTCCAGATGAGGTCTTACTAATGATTTGTACAGGGGTAAAATGATATCTCTCTCTCTGCTGTTCATACCTCTCTTAAAGAAAGGACTTTGCTTGCTTTGGAAACCGTAGCTTGGTATTGCTTGTTATTATTGAGCTTATGATCTACTAAAAACCCCAGATCAGGAATCTCAAACTCAAATTGCCTGAGGGCCACATGACAAGTTTTCATATCCCATGGGGGCCGCATGCAAACTTTCAAACTTCAAAAACAATAAGCTATACACAGTTGTAGTTACTGCTTGCTACCAGTCACTGCTTACTGCCAGATGCTTGGCAGTGTTTGATTCTCTTAAAGTGACCCTGTCACCACTACAATGGCACAGCTGATAACAATGTATTGTAGGTAATCATAACATTCATTGTGTTATCATGATCTTCCCCATACACATCTACTACCGCCATTTGTACAGATTCTGTGACATCCATATTCACTAATAAGTGGAAATACTAGTGTCCTGGCTATCATGATGACCCAAAGCTTACATAACTTTCTGAGTCACTGACCCGGAACAAGTGTGAGCATTCAGAGATCTGACTTTTCTCTGACTTCACTAGCTACATGCTTGTTCCAGGTCTGTGACTGAGAAAGCATTGAAGCCAGTGACAGCCAAGCACCTAGCATTTTCAGGAGGAGGAGGTTAGTAATGGCAGTCCTGTGTTTTTGTCAGAACACGCCTCCTTTAAAGGCCAACTCTGTGAAATGTGAAAATGGTCCCTTACAGTGGCGGCTGGTGCTTACTATTTTTGGGAGTACAACCAACCCTACACCCCCCTGCGGGAAGCACTGGCAGCGGCGATCACCCAGCAGCACCAACAACCACCCCGCAGGAGACACAGGCAGCAAAGATCACCTTACCTAGTGGAGGCATGGAGGAGACACGGAGGCAGGGAGAAGGAAGAGCCGGGCCGCTCCAGTGAGAACCCAGACATTCTCCTTCCGGCCGATTGGATCCCAGAAGTGTGTCCTGAGACACGATTGGCCAGGGAGTCATAAGACTACCTGCCTAATAGGGGCTTCCTGATTGGCCAGGAGGAGAATGTGGCAGAATGGCAAATGTAGGTGGAAGAAGGCAAGGTAACAATAAACACATTTCAAAAGTTTATTTATTTATTTCAGGTACTTATATAGCGCTGTCAATTTACGCAGTGCTTTATATATACATTGTACATTCACATCAGTCCCTGCCCTCAAGGAGCTTACACTCTTAGATCCCTAACTTACATTTATACATACACATACTACGGACAATTTAGACAGAATCCAACTAATCTACCAGCATGTCTTTGGAGTGTGGGAGGAAACCGGAGTACCCGGAGGAAACCCACACAGGCACAGGGAGAACATGCAAACTCCAGGCAGTAGTGTCATGGTTGGGATTCAAACCAGTGACTCCTTTTACTGCTAGGTGAAAGTGCTACCCACTACACCACTGTGCCCCCCCACAAGTTCTACCCTATTCCCACTCCACTAAAAATATGTTTTTGTTCTATGACTGTGTCCCCAGTGGGGACATTTTCTATCACTTCTTGCAAAAAAAGCCTTCCCTTCAGTCTTGCACAGTTGTACAGGCTCCTCTCCTGTACTGAAATTCTTTACTCTGATTGTACTGCATACTATGAGAAGCACACTGTGATCTTATCACAGTGTGCATTAGAAACTGCATAATTCCAAAAAATATTGCGCTGTGCCTTTTAAATCACAATCTACCCAATCTACCATGTAAGTCCATTCAAACTGTGAAAATCGTGCACATAAGTCATAAAGAAATACATAAAAGTCCACCACTGATAATTCATAAATCCATCTGTGACCTCTTGTGAATTCCAGCACCACATAGAAAACACCAGCCTCTTACCGGAACATAAGACCCCGAATTATAGGAGGTCTGTGTGGTGTTATAGGGCGTACACAAGGTCGGACTTTGTTCGGAAATTCCGACAACAAAATCCTAGGATTTTTTCCGACGGATGTTGGCTCAAACTTGTCTTGCATACACACGGTCACACAAAGTTGTCGGAAAATCCGATCGTTCTGAACGCGGTGACGTAAAACACGTACGTCGGGACTATAAATGGGGCAGCGGCCAATAGCTTTCATCTCTTTATTTATTCTGAGCATGCGTGGCACTTTGTCCGTCGGATTTGTGTACACACGATCAGAATTTCCGACAACGGATTTTGTTGTCGGAAAATTTTATCTCCTGCTCTCCAACTTTGTGTGTCGGAAAATCCGATGGAAAATGTCCGATGGAGCCCACACACGGTCGGAATTTCCGACAACATGCTCCGATCGGACATTTTCCATCGGAAAATCCGACCGTGTGCACGGGGCATTAGAGATCAGACAAATGTACTGTCATGTATGGACCAAATGATTCCCATTTGTCCCATTCCCCACAGGCCTCTCCAGCAGGGATGTATCACAATACCGGCAAAAGATAGAAATCAGAGAAACTACATAGCATAAAGCCGCATATACCATTTATTTATTATAGAGAAAAGGTACTCCCATTATGCAAAGTAATGCAGAGCAGTATACAAACGGACCACCAGGGGGTCCGACGGCGTGATTAAGTCAGCACTAGCCCCGCCCTGACATGTTTCATCATAGGAGAAGATCTCAAGGGGATCAGCTGCAATCTGTCAGACAGAGCGCACCTCATTTCCTGGCTGGAGAATGTCCATCATCATTTAGCACTTTCCTCCCCAGTCCACCCTTTTCACTCATTGGATTTCAGTTCTTCCAATTACGGAGGCTCAGCATCACATGTGGGTGTTACCTGTGGTGGTCTGCATGCAAATGCAGGCTCCCTAGGTAATCCCCCCCTCCAGACTGACACTCGCCCATGTGGCATTTCAATATTTGCATAACTCGTCCCAAAAGCCAGCCCACTGCTTGTATCAGGTCTGAGGGCTCCTGAGAGGAGTACTGAGGCAGGGTGCTGTGATGTCTTCAGGAAGCTATGTATAGTACCCAGCTGGCCCCTCCCACCAGACATCATCTGCCTGCATTCAATAGAGATGCACAGAAACCCAGTGATGATATCACTTGTTCTGAAATAAGGGATGTTCTTAAAACAGAAAGGTTTGATTTAAAAAACGCATTAGTATGTTGAAAAGGAGGGCAAGAAAAAAAATCAGGTTTACAGCTTTGCATTAACATACCTGAAATCTTCCCCAATACAAGAGGCGGTGCTTTTCCTAGCTATTTCTTTTACAGTAGATAATCTTCTTCAAAGTCACATGTGCAATCTGGCATGAAACCAGGATCGCAAAACAGGACAGCATGTGGTGGTGAGTGATGAAATATGGAAAAATAGGTAGCTGTGCTAACATACCCTATGACCCAGCTAGCATGGATAACTTGCCACAAATTTGTGTCAGTGTTGAATTGTAAGTCTTGTTAACTTGCTGCACATTTTCATTGGCTAGTTGTAAACTTGCAGAGCACTTGAAGCACAAGTTCTAGTTGCCACTTTTCCAATTTGTAGCAAATTTGCGTGGCAAATCTGTAGTAAGGATGAGCTCAGGCGTGTTCGCAAACAGCACATGCAGAGCCTGCCAGGAAGTCGGCACTGCAGAGCGCTAATCACAGGCAGTGAGACATTTCCCGATCTCTGCAGCTGTGCATGGAGACAATGTCTCACTGCTTGTGATTAGCGCTCCGCAGTGCCGACTTCCTGGCGGGCTCTGCAAGTGCTGTTTGCGAACACGCATGGGCTCATTCTTAGTCTGTAGCAAGAGCAAATTTGCAGTGGTGAGACTACAGCTAGAACTCTGCAAGTCACAGTGACCCCTCTGGTGGGATGACTATTGTACAACATAACTGCACCAGAACTTGCAGCAGACTTGTAGAATGGTTGCAAAGAAAGCTGATCTGGAGTCATGCAATGCACACTTCAGTGGTGTCAGCGGAGGGGGGGGGGGGTTGACAGTGGCTGAAGCCCCAAGTGGGTTCCCAAAAAGCCCCAGGTCTTGGGTGGGCACGGTTCTATTAGCCCCGAGCGCCGCCGCTGAGTGGGGACCGATCTAAACCCAAGTGCGGCCGAGTGCGGCCGAGTGTAAGAGCAGGTCCCGCCTTCTGGAGCCTACATCTCTGATGGACGTCCCACTGGTCCAATGCCAGGACCGCGGGACGTGTGACATCCATCATAGGCGCTGCAGGCCCCAGAAGGTGGGAATTACAATGCGGCCGCCGCGCCACTGTCAGAAGATCCTGACCCCACGCGGCGCTTGGGCGGGTGGCTCACCTCACCTCATCATGGCTCTGGCTGCCTGGAGTCTACTGTGTGATGGGCGTGCCGCTGAGCTGCAGGAGGACATCTGAAGTCTGGTCAGGTAGGTCAGTGTATGTCGTGTAGGTCAGTGTGTGTCAAGTAGGTCAGTGTAGGTCAGCGTGTGTCAGGTAGGTCAGTGTGTGTCAGGTAGGTCAGTGTAGATCAGTGTGTGTCAGGTAGGTCAGTGTAGGTCAGGTAGGTCAGTGTGTGTCAGGTAGGTCAGTGTATGTCAGGTAGGTCAGTGTGTGTCAGGTAGGTAGGTGTATGTGAGGTAGGTCAGTGTGTGTCAGGTAGGTCAGTGTATGTCAGGTAGGTCAGTGTGTGTCAGGTAGGTCAGTGTGTGTCAGGTAGGTCAGTGTATGTCAGTGTCAAGTAGGTCAGCGCGCGTCAAGTAGGTACTACACCCCCGGTGACTTCGGGCTGAAGCCCCTGTTTTTTTTGCCACCTAACAACGCCCCGGCAGACTTGCTGCAATTGTGCAACAAATTGCTTGCTATCTGGGGAGTCTCCCACCGGGCTTGGGCCAGATGAGCCCATGGCATGTTCACATAAGGTGGAACAAAACACAACAAGGCAAAACCACAATGGTTTAAGTTTGTATAAAGTGCAGAAGGATTAGAATCTCTGTCAAGTTTTTATAGCTGCCTGTGTCCCCTTAAGGGAGATTTCCCTTCACTTCCTGTCCCAGAGGTGAGTATAAATTTCCCCAAAGTTGAAGAGAAATTCCACCTTTGGCACTTGTCACTGTAACAGGTTTCCTGGTCAGAAGTTACCTCCTCTACATCTGTGCCATAGACAACCATACAGTTTGGAATTGTATATCACTTTTGTGGCCCCCCGAAACAAAGGTTGGGGAAATCTCCCCAACATAGGTAACAAAAAAACTGAGAATCAAACCCCTCCCTCTATTAAAAAAAAAAGAAAAAAAACAATTTATCTAGGGCAGTGTTTTTCAACCTTTTTCAGTCATGGGGCCCTTTAAAAGTTTGCAAAACCTTGAGGCACTCCAGTCTGAAATGTAAAATACGTAAATGTTACTTATCTGTGGGAAACCTGAGCCTGGGATGATGTACACAACCTTGTTTGTGAAATTAACTTCACATTAGAGGTTCCTCCATCCCATCAGAGGTCCCCCATCCCCATCAGAGTTCCCCCTCTTCACATCAGAGGTCCCTCCCTTCACAATCAGAGGTCCCTCCTTTCACAATCAGAGGTCCCTCCCTTCACATCAGAGGTCCCTCCCCTCACTACAGAGGTCCCTCCCCTCACATCAGAGGCCCCCCCTTCACATTATAGGTCCCTTCTTTGACATCAGAGGTCCCTCTCTTCACACCAGAGCCCCCCTTCACAATCAGAGGTCCCCCCCTCCTCACATCAGAGGTCCTCCCTTCACATCAGAGGTCCCCCTTCACAATCAGAGGTACCTCCCTTCACATAAGAGGTCCCCCCTTCACATCAGAGGTCCCTCCTTTCACATCATAGGTCCCTACCTTCACATCAGAGGTCTATCTCTTCACACCAGAGGTACCCCCTTCACAATCTGAGCTCCCTCCCTTCACATCAGAGGTCCCACCATCCCTATCAGAGGTCCCACCATCCCTATCAGAGGTCCCCCCCTTCACATCAGAGGTTCCTCCCTTCACAATCAGAGGTCCTTCCTTTATAATCAGTGGTCCTCCCTTTACATCAGAGGTTCACCAATCACATCAGAGGTTCCCTTATTACATCAGAGGTTCTCCATCATATGACAGGTTCCCCCGTCACATCAGCAGTCCTCCCATTACATCAGAAGCTCCACTTCACATTAGAGGTCCTCCCACCACACCAGAGGTCTTCCCACCACATCAGAGGTCCCCCCATCACTACAGAGCTCTCACCGCAAAAATAACGATGATGACTTTTACCATCAGTCATCTCCAAAATCATCAGGGTGTCGTTGCCCTGCCTATCCCGCCTTAGCTAAGGCTGGGACTAATAACATCAGCACCTCCAACCTGATGGAGGTTTCTGCAATACCTTCAGGGCATTCAAGCCCTGCACATCCAGCTGAGACTGGAACCAATGACACCAAAATGAGCATCAGTGTCGTTTTAGGGTCTGGTAGCCCATCCTGCCTCACCTCGGCTGAGGTGACTGCAGCCACCAATTCCATGTCTGGAGATGAGGACCACTACCAGTCATCTCTAGAACCCTCAGGGTGTCATAGCCCCGCCAGTCCCACCTTGGCTAAGTTTGGGACCCACATCAGCACCTCCAGCATTATGGAGGTTCATTCGCAACATTCAGCACATTGCAGCCCTGCATGTCCAGATGAAGATGGAACCCCCAACAACAACCTGGGCACAGAGTGTGTGCTTTTAGGACCTTGCAGCCCTTCCCATCCTGCCTCGGCTGAGGCTGGAACCCCTGACACTGCCCTAAGCATGGTGAGTGTCTTTCCAGGACCTTCGGAATGTTTCAACTCAGAGACTGAAACCACCGGATATGACTCCACCGCACCAAGCGAGGACATGACAATAACTCTGTCAAGCTTCACATTGCACTATGAGCTCGGAGAAGGAAGCTTTGGAAGGGTAAGTGCTCATTTACTCCCTGTTACTTAACTTACTAGCTCCACCCACAAAACAACACCGAGGACCCCACTAATTGTTATCTTCTCTCTCATTCAGGTTGTTCTGGCTACCCACCGAAAGAGCCAGCAGAAGGTGGCCATCAAGTCAGTCATTAAGACTAGAAATACCTACGACCTCGATATAGAACGCTACGCCATGGAGAAGTCAGAAGGGTGCCCCTTTCTAATTCAGCTATATGCCGCCTTCCAAACCCCCTTCACCGCCTGTTTTGTGATAGAATATGTCTGCGGTGGGAGTTTAAGTGACTTCATCTGGAACTATTCCCCAATCGACAGTGACACCATCAAGTAAGTTTCATTACTAAGTTTAAAATAGAAAAGAAAGAAAGCCTTATATGATATTTAAGTCCAATTAAATCCTTTGTATTTATTGCTGTAATGCAGGCAGGTTGTATATAGAGTAATATTTATATGCTCTTCTTTCTATTTTATTTTTACATACTCAGTGCTGTAGCAATGGTTTAAATACCCCATGCTGGCAGCACCCTGGAAAGCCAGACCATTGCTCTCACACACAGCTTTTCCCATAGCGGGCAATGATTGCACATGTGAAAAGAGATGGAGACAGTACATAGTTGCCTAGTAATGAAGATCAGTGTACATGTGCATTGAGACACAAGCATAGGGGCAGTTTTGGAGGTGCCTATTCTTTAAAATGGGGCAGATTGGATCTGATAGGTGGGATCCAGTGTTCATTATAGTCTTAGGACTAAAATGGCATTTTAGTTTTAGTCCCATTTTAGTCTTCTGCAATTGTTTTAGTTTTAGGCGTATTTAGTCGACTAAATCTCCAGTACATTTCAGTAATTGCAATTTAGTTTTAGTCATATTCTTTTGACTAAAATGGAATTTTAGTTTTAGTCTCATTTTAGTCTTTTGACTAAAATGGCATTTTAGTTTTAGTCTCATTTTAGTCTTTTGACTAAAATGGCTTTTAGTTTTAGTTGTATTTTAGTCATCTCAATTGTTTTAGTTTTAGTCGTATTTTAGTCGACTAAATTAACACTGGTGGGATCGCCCCGTGGACTTTTTGGGCATCTTGGTAAAAACTGCACCTGGAATTGCACCTGTCTCAGGTGGCACTGTTAATCACACTGGACCAGCCCCTTCCTGCCACTGCCACCCTCTGCCCATGGGTTCTGCTTCTATCTGAATTTAATTTCTTTTAAATGTCATTTTGTTTCAATCTAACTTTTTTTTCTCTTTTACAGATTCATTGTGGCGGAAATAGCTTGTGGACTGGAGTTCCTTCACAGTAATGGCATCCTCCATAGGTAACTAATTCTTTTCTATTCTATTGTATACCATATACCTATGTAAAATGTGTGCAGAGGTGAGATTGAGGAGAGGCACATATATACATGGGTACCTAATGTCTTCCTACTTTTCCAACCAACTGATATAAGAAACTAATGGAAAACTTCTGTCACTAGCAGCCACCTATAATTGAAATTGCAGTTGGCGGTAAAGTGATCCTCAAAATCTGTTTTAGATGACCCGTGACAAAAAATGACACTTACAGTCTTTCTCTTTGCAGGGATCTCAAGCCTGATAACATTCTAATGGATGAAGAAGGACATGTCCGCATTGCCGATTACGGACTGGCAGTTGGCAGACTATGGGACGATAAAAGGACCACCGGTGTGGCTGGAACCAGAGGATTCATGGCTCCAGAGGTTTGTATATTTCTCCATACTCATAACTTATCTATTCAGTATATCAGAATTCATCAAATACCACTCTGATTTTTCTTTACACCCATTCCTTTTATTAATGTTCGAAGTCCTGAGAAGCCAGCGGAGTGCCATATACCTTTGTAACACACTCCACTCTGCTTTATAAAGATTTATGTTTGTAAAGCAGCAGTATGGCCATTTAAAGAACACACCACAGCTTTATAAATATGTTCCTTAGAACAGGGCTCAAAATTTCAAGTCCTGAGCTACTAGCCAGGCCTCAAGGGTTACTCGCCACCAGTTGCCCCATCCAACCCCGCCCCTAAACACGCCCCATCCCACCCCTAAACACGCCCTCATAAATTATCTCATTTAATGGCACAAAACAACAACAACAACAACTTTATCCGTGCCCACCAATGCAAGCTGCCTGTGCCCACCAATGCAGCATGCCTGTGCCCACCAATGCAAGCTGCCTGTGCCCACCAGTGCAAGCTGCCTGTGCCCACCAATGTAAGCTGCCTGTGCCCACCAATGCAGCCTGCCTGTGCCCACCAATGCAGCCTGTGCCCACCAATGCAGCCTGTGTCCACCATGCACCATGCAGCCTGTGTCCACCATCCAGCATGCAGCCTATGTCCACCATGCAGCCTGTGCCCACCATCCAGCCTGTGCCCACCATCCAGCCTGTGCCCACCATCCACCATGCAGCCTGTGTCCACCATCCTACCTGTGCTCACCATGCAGCCTGTGCCTACCTGTGCAGGGGAGGAGAGGAACAGGAGAGCGGCCCGGATGTTCAGAGAGCGCAGCCAGGGTTTCATTTCAATTGAGATACAGCCCTGCCCCCTGGCCGGGGAACTTTGATTGACAGATCACCCATCCCTAGATTGGACGTGAGATCTGTCTATCAAAATCCCGGGTCCAGGGGGCGGGGCTGTATCTGACAGGGGAACACGGCAATGTGAAATGAAAGTTAACATCGCTGTGTTCCCTGCGCTGCGCTCTGAACATCCAGGCCGCTCTCTCTCTCTCCCATCCATGATCGCTGGGAGAAGGACTCCCATTCCACCCAGGCTGCTGGCGGTGCTCGCCCATCCCCCCCTGCTCCAGGCAGGCCCTCAAAATGCACTCGCAAAATGCGAGCAAGCGAGTGCAATTTTTGAGGGGTGCCTTAGAATATGTGTTTGATGAATAAACATTATAAAAGGGATTATATATAAAAAACTAAGTTGGGGGGAGGACTTGTGCTTCCTATAAAATAATGGGGTCAGCCTATGCGGCCCCTTTAAAAATTAACTCAGCTTTTTGGGCTTCTTTGATGTATTCTGGTTTTCTGTACTGACCAATGTACTTATTGATGTTCTTTCTTTAGATTGGCAGGTTGTCAACAATGACTTTTACCAGTTTGAACCTGACTGGTTTTCACTAGGAGTCATTACCTACATCTTGGCCACAAAGCATATGCCATTTAGGAGCATGTCTTTGATGAATACAGGAGAGAGGTGAACTTCAGCCATCCCAATTACCCCCCTGACATGGACCCAGACCTGGCGGACTTCATAAAAGGAGTAAGTAGGAGAAGACCTTTTTTAACTCTAAATAGCAACAGAAAAGGCTTCTGGGCCTACTACTGCTGCTGCTCTAGGGGTATAATGTAGGTTTGCTGACAAGTCTGGTCATTGGCTTGACTGTTGGGTTGTTTGGCTTCTTTGTCCCTGGTAAAAGTTCAGTTACACAACCATGGTAATACTTTATCATGGGACTGAGGGGGCAGAAGATGCCACATGGGGTAAATCACTGATATGCACATTTCATAATTCTATCAATACAGAACTCAAACTCATTTATTTTTACATCCAGCACTTGTACTAGTCTATATGTGTATCTTCATATGCTAAGATGCTCTATTGGGTTGAAAATAACCACCCAGCAGGAGACGCACAGTAGTCAGAGTTCTTTCCTAATCCATACAGAGCCAAGTGATGTAACATTTATTACTCATGTATACAAGTCCTCATTGATAACTGTTCATTATTTTATAGCTGCTTTGCAAATATCCGGAGGAGAGACTGGGGATCAGTGAAGACATCCGATCCCACATCTTCATGGAATCCATCGACTGGGAAGAACTAGAGGAAGGTAAAGCATCGCCCCCTTTCCAAGTGGACATGGTAAGTACCCAAATCCTAATGGGATGATATTACTATATATCTGACAGATTGGAGCAATGCTGTGTCCTTACAGATAATGTAGGGAACATAAATGTAATCCAGCCTGCAGGAAAACCTTACAGACTAACCAGTCAATTGTTCCCTTTTCCATGAGAGGAGAAGATAAGAATATAACTTTCTAGGCACCAGACACAATGGTGCACAGTTGGGAGTGAGTGGAAGTGAGATGGTACAATGGTACATGATACAATCTCTATGAGGTCTATGATATGTGACGTCACCCATCACCATGTGGATGAAGTGATGGCCATAGACACAAATTATGCTTCTAAACTTATGTCCTATCTGTTCTCCCATTATATGAAAATGAGGAAGAAGAGATTGGCTCTAGTTTGTATTGGGAGGGCTGGTCATTATTAAACAATAAGTCCAGAAATCTATAAACATTGAATATGACGCATTGTGTTTCTTTTTACAGCCCATGGACATGGAAACGGACAACCGACTTTCTCCATCGGCTATAATACCAAAACCATCAAAAAATCTAGGAGAAGAGATATACTTACCCAAGTTCACATACATCAACAGCATGTGGGCATGCATGTAAATCTGCATTAGACAATGACATCATCCTGGGAAGATTCAGAAAAAATAATTTTTGACAATTTCTTAACATCACAGAATTTTTACCACCATTGTTTACACCACAGATGGTTAATCCAGGGAATAATCCGATCGCCTTCGGGGGTCAGGAAGGAATTTTCTCCCTGTTGGAGCAAATTATACCATGCTTCATAAGGGTTTTTCGCCTTCCTCTGAATCAACAGGTGAGTTCCATACTGTACAATCAGCTGTATAGAGAATAAAATAAGCTATCATTTTACTTCTTCAGCTGTACTTACCTCCCAGGTTGATGAACTGTTAGTGCCCACGGAGCCTGTGTAGTGGTCCGGGGATTTGAAATCCTTGCTCTTCTCTGTTTTCTATCTGCAGCACTCGATGTTCTGTGTTGGCGATGACCAGTCAGAATATCACTGATCTATCCCGTAAGTGCCATAGAGAGTAGAAGAGTGGGGATTTCAAAGCTACTTCACAGGCCATGTGCCCACTGACAGCTCACCACAGATGGTTGATCCAGGGATTAATCCGATCGCCTTTGGGGGTCAGGAAGGAATTTTTTTCCCCGTTGGAGCAAATTATACCATGCTTCAGAAGGGTTTTTCGCCTTCCTCTGGATCAACAGGTGAGTTCCATACTGTACCATCAGCTGTACTTACCTCCCAGGGTGATGAACTGTTAGTGCCCACGGAGCCTGTGTAGTGGTCCGGGGATTTGAAATCCTTGCTCTTCTCCGTCTTCTATCTGCAGCACTCGATGTTCTGTGCTGGCGATGACTAGTCAGAATGCAATTGATCTATCCTGCAAGTGCCGTAGAGAGTAGAAGGGTGAGGATTTCAAAGCTACTACACAGGCCATGTGCCCACTGACAGCTCACCACAGATGGTTGATCCACAGAATAATCCGATCAACTGGGAGTTATGGAATTCACCTGAAAAACATGCCATCATCAATTCCTATACATACAGAAGAAAGCCCAAGAACTTGTGTCCTGCACCTACAGTGTCTCCCTTTTGATAAAAATTGTCAAGATTTGTGCCCTGTGTCAAAAGACAAGATGACACCACCAAGAATTTCTTCCCTGTAGGTGCAGTGTTTTTATACTGGAACCACTAAGCTTTGCTCTGTATGTATAGGAAAAAAAAAATGGCCAGAGAGGGATTACTTTGACGCAGTTGGCCAGCTTAAACATGTATTGCGATATATGTGAAGCAAAAACCAAAAATCCCTCTTTTTATGCAAAGTTTGTTTGAAATGGAAAGGGTGTATAGCAATGTGCAGAGCATTGATTTATAGATTATTTTCCCCCAACACGTCGCACCACAACGCAAAGTAGCTTTCTGCACATTCTGTTGTGCAGATTTTGGAAAGATTCTGGAACAAGATGGATCAAGCTTGTGGCAGAAGAGGGGAGAAGGCATGGAGGTACATCATTGGTGCCAGTGAGAATAAAATAAATCCCATCATTTGTGTCAGTGGGATAAAATAAGTCCTATCACTGGTGTCAGTAGAAGAAAAGAAGTCCTATCATTGGTGTCAGTAGAAGAAAATAAGTCCTATCACTGGTTTCAGTAGAAGAAAAGAAGTTCTATCACTGGTGTCAGTAGAAGAAAAGAAATCCTATCATTGGTGTCAGTAGAAGAAAAGAAGTCCTATCACTGGTGTCAGTAGAAGAAAAGAAGTCCTATCGTTGGTGCCAAAGAGAATAAAATACATTCCATCATCGGTGTCAATGAGAATAAAATACATTCCATCATTGGTGTCAATGAGAATAAAATACTGTAGGTGCCATTGGTGTCAGTGATATTAAAATATATTCAACAATTGATGTCAATGGGATAAAGTGCATTCCATCATTGCAGAATAATAAATCCCACCATTAGGGTCAGTTGAAATAAAATAGTCCCATCATTGGTGTCAGTGGGATAAGTACCATTGTTGTGTCACTGGGAATAAAACAAGTCCAGTCATTGGAGAGAGAGCAGAGGGGGGACAAGAGTGGAAAGTGATAAACAGAGGGGGGAGAGAACTGAAGAGCTTGGGGGGATGGGAGAGGAGGCCCCCAGAAGAAGACAAACTATGACTGGGGAAGGAATGGAAAGTTGAGCCCACACATAACCTCTACTGCCATGACTTCTGGGGTGGGGCCCGCTGATCTAACTGGTCATCCAACTGGTAAAGACAAAATCCCTGTGCACTAGTCATAGACGCATTCCTTTGCTGGTGTCAGACTCACCTCCTCCATGATATGGATATGGAGATGTGGCAGACAACTGGGTCCCCTGGCTTTTCTCCTAGGCTAACTTGTTATACAATGTGACAGTTCGGGAAAAGGGGACGTTTCCAGGGCGACTCACAGCACGGTATTGGCTGAGGAAGTAGGCGGAGCAGCTGCAGTAGCACCTCCTCTGTGCTTGAACACAGGTATAGCCTGCACTGCACTGTGAATTTACTGGTGTTGGAAACCCAGGCAGATGCTCAATGGATGGGGGTGCTTAAAGAAATTTTGAAGGTGGTATAGCACCCCCCATCCTTGTGCCTGCACTGAATGGAACACAAGCGTGGGACATCACCTCACCCATAGTCTATTGATCACTTCCTCCTGCCCTGTAACTGAATGTACCTCTGTATAGATCTGCAGCTGGAAGAATAGTCTGCAGGAGCCTGAGCATTGCACCTGCCATCCACTGATCGTGGTTGTAATGCTTTTCAGGCTCAAATGCAAAAATAAATAAATGCACATTTTTTTCATCTGTGTGGGTGTGTTGAATATTTTTTTCAAAAGGTAGAATTAACATAAACTGTTGGTGTAAGTAGACTAATAAAGATATGAACAAATACTTTGTGGGGCGGTACAGAAATATAGTATAATCAGAGTATACATAGTAGACATGTGCATTTAGTTGAATTGAAATTCGGACAAATTTTTCATTATTCGGAAATTCGAATGCATCCGAATTTCCGAATTACAAAAGTAACGAATTTAAACGAATACGAAAAAAAAACCCATCGAATTCGACAACAAATTCGAATCGAATTAGAAAAAAATAGAAAACGATTTTCTAAAAAATACAATATGATAGAATATAAAATAATAAAGCAATAGAATATATATATAGATATATATCTATATATATATATCTATATCTACCTATAGATAGATATAGATATATCTATATCTATCTATAGATATATCTATATATATCTATATATATATCTATATAGATATATATAGATAGATATATATATCCTTTCTATTATTTTCTATTCTATAAGTCTTTTCTATTCAAATTCGAATTCATTCTATACGAAATTCGGATTTCGGATCATGGCTTCTGAAGTTCGAATTTCGTATAGAATGAATTCGAATTTGAATAGAAAAGATTAGAATAGAAAATAATAGAAAATAATAGACTAGAAAAACAATAGAACAGAATAAAATATTTTTCTATTCTGTTCTATTGTATGCTATTCTTTTCTATCATTTTCTATTCTATTCTAATCTTTTCTATTCAAATTTGATTTCATTCTATATGAAATTGGAATTTCGAAAGATGTTTTATATATATATATATATATATATATATATATATATATATATATAAAATATTTTTTTCTATTCTATGCCATTCTTTTCTTTTCTATTCTAAACTTTTCTATACGAATTTGAATTCATTCTATGCGAAATTTGAATTTCGGAAGATGGCTTCTGAAATTCGAATTTCGCATAGAATGAATTTGAATTTGAATAGAACAGGACAGAATATAATATATATATTTTATTCTATTCTGTTCTATTGTTTTTCTAGTCTATTCTTTTCTATACTGTTCTAATGTTTTCTATTCAAATTTAAATTCATTTTATACGAATGTATAGATACACACGAAGATGTCATTCTATACGAAATTCGAATTTTGGAAGATATATATATATATATATATATATATATATATATATATATATATATATATATATATATATATATAAAATATATAATATATATGTTTTCTATGCTGGTCTATTGTTTTTGTATGCTATTATTCTCTATTATTTTCTATTTTATTCTAATCTTTTCTATTTGAATGCAACTTCATTCTATACGAAATTCGAATTTCGGAAAATGGTTATATAGAAATAGAATGAAATTAAATTCTAATAGAAAGGACTAGAATAGAAAAAACAATAGAACAGAAAAAATATAATATATATATTGGAATATATAAATATAAAACCATCTTCCGAAATTGAAATTTGGTACAGAATGAATTTGAATTCGAATAGAAAAGATTAGAATAGAATAGAAAATAATAGACAAGAATAGCATAGAAAAACAATAGAACAGAATAGAAAAAAATATAATATATTCTATTCTAACCTTTTCTATTCGAATTCGAATTCATTCTGTACCAAATTCCAATTTCGGAAGATTTTTTTTTTATATATATAAATATATATATTTTTATTTTATTTTTTTCTATTCTGTTCCATTGTTTTTCTATGCTATTCTTTTCTATTCTATTCTAAACTTTTCTATTAAAATTTGAATTAATTCTATACGAAATTCGAGTTTCGGAAGATGGTTATATATATATTTTATTTTTTTCTGTTCTAATGTTCTATTGTTTTTCTATCCTATTCTAATCTTTTCTATTTGAATTCAAATTCATTCTATATGAAATTATATATAGTATATAGTATATTTTTTCTATGCTGGTCTGCAAATTCATTCTATACGAAATTCGAATTTCGGAAAATGGTTATATACAAATAGAATGAAATTGAATTCTAATAGAAAAGACTAGAATAGAAAAAACATATATATATAATAATAATAATATATAATAATATATATATAAAAACATATATATAATATAACCATCTTCCGAGATTGAAATTTGGTACAGAATGAATTTGAATAGAAAAGATTAGAATAGAATAGAAAATAATAAATAAGAATAGCATAGAAAAACAATAGAACAAAATAGAAAAAAATATAATATATTCTATTCTAATCTTTTCTATTCAAATTCGAATTCATTTTATACGAAATTCGAATTTCGGAATATGGTTATATACGGAATAGAATGAAATAGAACTCTAATAGAAAAGACTAGAATAGAAAAAAAAAAAAAAACAGAATAGAAAAAAAATATTTTTATTTTATTTTTTTTTTAGTCTTTTCTATTAGAGTTCTATTTCATTCTATTCCATATATAACCATATTCCGAAATCCAAATTTCGTATAAAATGAATTCGAATTTGAATAGAAAAGATTAGAATAGAAAATAATAGAAAAGAATAGTAGACTAGAAAAACAATAGAACAGAATAGAATAAAATATAGTATATATATTATATTTTATTCTATTAAGTTCTATTGTTTTTCTATGCTATTCTGTTCTATTATTTTCTATTCTATTCTAAAATTTTCTATTCAAATTTGATTTCAGTCTACATGAAATTTGAAGAAGATGTTATATATATATATATAATATTTTTTCTATTCTGTTCCATTGTTTTTCTATGCTATTCTTTTCTATTCTAAACTTTTCTACTCGAATTTGAATTAATTCTATACGAAATTAGAATTTCGGAAGATGGCTTCTGAAATTCGAATTTCGCATAGAATGAATTTGAATTTGAATAGAACAGGACAGAATATAATATATATATTTTATTCTATTCTGTTCTATTGTTTTCTATTCAAATTTAAATTCATTTTATACGAATGTATAGATACACACGAAGATGTCATTCTATACGAAATTCGAATTTTGGAAGATTATATATATATATATATATATATATATATATATATATATATATATATAAAATATATAATATATATGTTTTCTATGCTGGTCTATTGTTTTTGTATGCTATTATTCTCTATTATTTTCTATTTTATTCTAATCTTTTCTATTTGAATGCAACTTCATTCTATACGAAATTCGAATTTCGGAAAATGGTTATATAGAAATAGAATGAAATTAAATTCTAATAGAAAGGACTAGAATAGAAAAAACAATAGAACAGCAAAAATATAATATATACATTGGAATATATAAATATAAAACCATCTTCCGAAATTGAAATTTGGTACAGAATGAATTTGAATTCGAATAGAAAAGATTAGAATAGAATAGAAAATAATAGACAAGAATAGCATAGAAAAACAATAGAACAGAATAGAAAAAAATATAATATATTCTATTCTAACCTTTTCTATTCGAATTCGAATTCATTCTGTACCAAATTCCAATTTCGGAAGATTTTTTTTTTATATATATAAATATATATATTTTTATTTTATTTTTTTCTATTCTGTTCCATTGTTTTTCTATGCTATTCTTTTCTATTCTATTCTAAACTTTTCTATTAAAATTTGAATTAATTCTATACGAAATTCGAGTTTCGGAAGATGGTTATATATATATTTTATTTTTTTCTGTTCTAATGTTCTATTGTTTTTCTATCCTATTCTAATCTTTTCTATTTGAATTCAAATTCATTCTATACGAAATTATATATAGTATATAGTATATTTTTTCTATGCTGGTCTGCAAATTCATTCTATACGAAATTCGAATTTCGGAAAATGGTTATATACAAATAGAATGAAATTGAATTCTAATAGAAAAGACTAGAATAGAAAAAACATATATATATAATAATAATAATATATAATAATATATATATAAAAACATATATATAATATAACCATCTTCCGAGATTGAAATTTGGTACAGAATGAATTTGAATAGAAAAGATTAGAATAGAATAGAAAATAATAAATAAGAATAGCATAAAAAAACAATAGAACAAAATAGAAAAAAATATAATATATTCTATTCTAATCTTTTCTATTCAAATTCGAATTCATTTTATACGAAATTCGAATTTCGGAATATGGTTATATACGGAATAGAATGAAATAGAACTCTAATAGAAAAGACTAGAATAGAAAAAAACAATAAAACAGAATAGAAAAAAAATATTTTTATTTTATTTTTTTTTTAGTCTTTTCTATTAGAGTTCTATTTCATTCTATTCCATATATAACCATATTCCGAAATCCAAATTTCGTATAAAATGAATTCGAATTTGAATAGAAAAGATTAGAATAGAAAATAATAGAAAAGAATAGTAGACTAGAAAAACAATAGAACAGAATAGAATAAAATATAGTATATATATTATATTTTATTCTATTAAGTTCTATTGTTTTTCTATGCTATTCTGTTCTATTATTTTCTATTCTATTCTAAAATTTTCTATTCAAATTTGATTTCAGTCTACATGAAATTTGAAGAAGATGTTATATATATATATATATAATATTTTTTCTATTCTGTTCCATTGTTTTTCTATGCTATTCTTTTCTATTCTAAACTTTTCTACTCGAATTTGAATTAATTCTATACGAAATTAGAATTTCGGAAGATGGCTTCTGAAATTCGAATTTCATATATAATGAATTTGAATTTCAGTAGAAAAGATTAGAATAGAAAATAATAGAAAAGAATAGACTAGAAAAACAATAGAACAGAATAGAATAAAATATAATATATATATATATATATATTATATTTTATTCTATTCTGTTCTATTGCTTTTCTATGCTATTCTGTCCTATTATTTTCTATTATATTCCAATCTTTTCTATTCAAATTCGATTTCAGTCTACATGAAATTGGAATTTTGGAAGATGTTTTATATATATATATATATATATATATATATATATATATATATATATATATATATATATATATATATATATATATATATATATATATATTATAATTTTTTCTATTCTGTTCCATTGTTTTTCTATTATTTTCTCTTCTAATTTTTTCTATTTGACTTCAAATTCATACTATACGAAATTCGAATTTTGGAAGATGTATATGTAATATTTTTTCTATGCTGGTCTATTGTTTTTCTATTCTATTCTTTTCCATTTTTTTCTATTTTATTCTAATCTTTTCTATTTGAATGTGAATTCATTCTATACGAAATTTCGAATTTTGGAAAATGGTTATATAGAAATAGAATGAAATCAAATTCTAATAGAAAAGACTAGAATAGAAAAAACAATAGAACAGAATAGAAAAAAATATTATATATATATATATATATATATATATAGACTAGAATATATATAAAACCATCTTCCGAAATTGGAATTTGGCACATAATGAATTCGAATAGAAAAGATTAGAATAGAATATATTATATTTTTGTTCTATTCTGTTCTATTGTTTTTCTATGCTATTCTTTTCTATAATTTTCTATTCTATTCGAATTCACCTTCATTCTATACGAATTTCAAATTTCGCAAGATGGTTATATATAGTTTACTTTTTCAAATTCGGTCAAATTTTTTCGAATGCGGTAGAATTTTTTCGAATTTGATAGTTTTTTTCGAATGCGGTCCAATTTTTCGAATTTGAATACCAAACTAAATGAATCCCGAAAACTATGTAATGAATGCAACTAATTTAACTAAATGAATTTAGTTAAATAACGAATCGAAACAAAACGAAACTAATTTTTTCATCCTGCACATGTCTAGACTGTTTGCTACCTCTGCCGGGTTAGCCCCCCCATATCAAAATTTTTGAAAAAATCTTATGCAGTTTGTTAGATCTTTGTTGGATCAGGTTAGATCAACCGTTGTTTGCGTTAGATCTCATACAAAAGAAGCAACATTAACAGTTATTTTCTGGGGGGCTAACCCGTCATCAGCCCCCCTTATCAAAAAATTGACCAAACAGCTATTTTGGAAGCAATTTGTTAGATCCGGTAAGATCAAGTGGTTTTAACGTTAGATCTTACATAATTAGAGACTTATTAAGTGATTAATGAGGGGGGGTTGGCCCCCCCTTATCAAATTTTCTGGCCAAAAATCATTCAGGCTAATAGATATTCGTTAGATCCGGTAAGATCAAGTGGTTTTAACATTAGATCTCACATCATTTCAGAGACATTCCACATCAAAATAGAGATATTAGGTGGTACATATGGACGGGTTAGCCCCCCTTATCAAATTTTCTGGTCAAAAATCATTCAGGCTAATAGATATTCATTAGATCCGGTAAGATCAAGTGGTTTTAACGTCATATCTCACATCATTTCAGAGATATTCCACATCAAAATAGAGATATTAGGTGGTACATATGGACAGGTTAGCCCCCCCTTATCAAATTTTCTGGCCAAAAATCATTCAGGCTAATAGATATTCATTAGATCCGGTAAGATCAAGTGGTTTTAACGTCATATCTCACATCATTTCAGAGATATTCCACATCAAAATAGAGATATTAGGTGGTACATATGGACGGGTTAGCCCCCCCTTATCAAATTTTCTGGCCAAAAATCATTCAGGCTAATAGATATTCGTTAGATCTGGTAAGATCAAGTGGTTTTAACGTTAGATCTCACATCATTTCAGAGATATTCCACATCAAAATAGAGATATTAGGTGGTACATATGGACGGGTTAGCCCCCCCCCTTATCAAATTTTCTGGCCAAAAATCATTCAGACTTATAGATATTCGTTAGATCCGGTAAGATCAAGTGGTTTTAACGTTAGATCTCACATCATTTCAGAGATATTCCACATCAAAATAGAGATATTAGGTGCTACATATGGACGGGTTAGCCCCCCCCCTATCAAATTTTCTGGCCAAAAATTATTCAGGCTTATAGATATTCGTTAGATCTGGTAAGATCAAGTGTTTTTAACGTTAGATCTCACATCATTTCAGAGATATTCCACATCAAAATAGAGATATTAGGTGGTACATATGGACAGGCTGGCCCCCCCTTATCAAATTTTCTGGTCAAAAATCATTCAGGCTAATAGATATTCGTTAGATCCGGTAAGATCAAGTGGTTTTAACGTTAGATCTCACGTAGTTAGAGACTTATTAAGTGATTAATGAGGGGGGCTGCCCCCCCTTATCAAATTTTCTGGCCAAAAATCATTCAGGCTAATAGATATTCATTAGATCCGGTAAGATCAAGTGGTTTTAACGTCAGATCTCACATCATTTCAGAGATATTCCACATCAAAATAGAGATATTAGGTGGTACATAAGGACGGGTTGGCCCCCCCTTATCAAATTTTCTGGCCAAAAATCATTCAGGCTCATAGATATTCATAAGATCCAGTAAGATCAAGTGGTTTTAATGTTCGATCTCACATAATTTCAGAGATATTCCACATAATAATAGAGATATTAGGTGGTACATAAGGACGGGTTGCCCCCCCACATGCAATTTTCTGACAAAAAATCATTCAGGCTAATAGATATTCGTTAGATCCGGTAAGATCACGTGGTTTTAACTTTAGATCTCACATAATTTCAGAGATATTCCATAAAGAATAGAGATAGTAGGTGGTACAGAAGGTACATCCATCTTCAACCGTCCCTGGATGGTCTCTGGAACCTTCTTTGCATGGTTCTTCAGCGGGTGCCTGTAGTCTCTCCTCACACCTCCATTCACCTCCCTGCCTCATGGTGATCTCTCCTCAGACCAACAAGCTTAAGTCTTTAGCTAGCCCCCCCTTCTTGCAAAGCAGGCTGGGCTTGGTAGTTCCACCCCCTGTAGAAATCAATGGGGCTGTATTGTGGGCCGTGGTCCTCTGCTGCTGCTTGACTGGCTCCCTCTCCTTGCCAATAGGGACACAGGAAGAGGAGAGGGAGGGGGAGAAATCCCCCACAGGGACTGACAGGCGTGCTCTCCCTCAGTGAGTGCATGTGTCAGTGTCTATTCAGTCCGGCGGTCGCTGGCAGGAATGGCGGGAGGTGCGGGACCATGGGTGATAGAGTAGCCCCAGCTACACACTTCCCCCACCAAAGAACCTTTGGTCCGCCAAAGGAGGTAAAGAGTCTATGACCTGTTACATGCTTTTGATATACACACGGAAAAAAAAACAGGTTAGTGTGCACAGGAAACCATACAATTTACATCTGCATAAAACCCTGGCAGAGGAACATTCCACCAATTAGCATAGGAGGGGAGGTTAACTGGAATGGCCCAGCTAGATGTGCCAGGGGCTAAGTGTCAGAAACCAAGAAATCAGGCCGAGACAGAAGTACAGTTAAATCACACTTGTTTAATAATAAAAGTAAAAAGAATAAACGTAGTCAAAACATAGTCAAAGTTCAGTAACTGGAATGGATAGTCAGCCAAGCCAGAAGTCAGGGATCAATGTAGTGGAACAGCAAGCAGGATCTGGAGCCAGAAGGGATGTCAGCAAAGCAAGTCTTGAACAGGATTGCAGGAGATTGTTTCTGTGATGTTGACCAAGGCGAAGGCAGAGATCCTCTGGACTGGACGGCTTAAGTAGGCAGGACTGACAAGCAGGATATCATCAACAGGAAACCTTGCAAAAAGACCTGAACAAATTAATGGGGTGGGCGACTACATGGCAAATGAGGTTCAATGTAGAAAAATGTAAAATAATGCATTTGGGTGGCAAAAATATGAATGCATTCTATACACTGGGGGGAGAACCTCTGGGGGAATCTAGGATGGAAAAGGACCTGGGGGTCCTAGTAGATGATAGGCTCAGCAATGGCATGCAATGCCAAGCTGCTGCTAATAAAGCAAACAGAATATTGGCATGCATTAAAAGGGGGATCAACGCAAGAGATAAAACGATAATTCTCCCACTCTACAAGGCTCTGGTCCGGCCACACCTGGAGTATGCTGTCCATTTCTGGGCACCAGTCCTCAGGAAGGATGTACTGGAAATGGAGCGAGTGCAAAGAAGGGCAACAAAGCTAATAAAGGGTCTGGTGGATCTTAGTTATGAGGAAAGGTTGCAAGCACTGAACTTATTCTCTCTGGAGAAGAGACGCTTGAGAGGGGATATGATTTCAATTTACAAAAAAATACTGTACTGCTGACCCCACAATAGGGATAAAACTTTTTCGCAGAAGAGAGTTTAATAAGACTCGTGGCCACTCATTACAATTAGAAGAAAAGAGGTTTAACCTTAGACTATGTAGAGGGTTCTTTACTGTAAGAGCGGCAAGGATGTGGAATTCCCTTCCACAGGCTGTGGTCTCAGCGGGGAGCATTGATAGCTTCAAGAAACTATTAGATAATCACCTGAATGACCGCAACATACAGGGATATACAATGTAATACTGACACATAATCACACACATAGGTTGGACTTGATGGACTTGTGTCTTTTTTCAACCTCACTTACTATGTAACTATATGTAACTATGTAACAGCTGAGTAACTGTGGAGAGATAGGAGCTGGCAATTATCCGACAGCTGAGTGGCCAGCTCAGAGAAGGAAGGGCTGAGCCCAGCCTTGATAGTGAGTTGGGATTTTCCACCACCAAATCTGCAGTGGAAGGGTCAGTTTCTTCAAGAGTCCTTTTTGCAATGAGAACGACTTCCTCAGAGCTTTCACCCAAAGTATCATATGTTAGTCTTTTGGGCGGGTGAATAACCTTTCGCTCTTGCTGTTCTTTAGGTTCTGGGGTTACAGGCACACTGGTCTCTTCTTCCTGCATATCAGCTTCAGCTTCCACAATGAAGGATGGAAAGTCTTAGGGGTCTCTTGTCTTCCAACTCTTCAAAAGGTGGACTTTGAGGTACAAACTCAGGAGCCTCTGGCCTGAGAGTCACCTCTGTCACCCTGGGAGGAGAAGAAAGGGGGTGGGGGTAAGTGGCAGTCCCTGGAATTTGAGATGGCCACAGACAATCTTTCTCTTTATCCTCGCTGTTTTCATCTTCAGCAAGGGGTACAGAGTGAGATCTAGTCACTGGCCGGGATCTTTGAGAGGCCATGGGTGTGGACTGTAAATCTGGCTGTGGTGGCACATGAACTGCTTCTGACAGAGGCAAGAGATGATTGTGATGCTAAGTCTTCAGCAGGCCTGTGTATCCCTCTGGCCGGATTTGATATACTGGGTGTCTGGGCAGATGCTTGCAAACGACATAGGTTAGCCAACTTTTGCTTTCCAGGGACACCCAGGTTTCTCAGCAGTATCTTGTCATCCAGCTGTAGGTCCTGCATTCGTACCCTAAAGTCAAAGTTTATTTTGTTTCTCTGTCCTCAGGCATATGAGGCAGCTTGAGCCTTATCAAAGGTGGTTTTCAGACGTCTCTGCAGGCGATCCACATACCCTCTGTGAAAAGTTGCTAAGGTATGGTCGAGGGATGTGCCGAAGGCCAAGTCTACTGGCAGCCGGGCCTACGGTCCGAACATCAAACTATAGGGAGAGTAACCTGTGGCATCATTGGCGGTGCTGTTATAAGCATGCACAATAGCCACTATATGCTTGCTCCAGTGCTGCTTTTGTTCCGAACTTAGAGTTCCAAGTATATCCAGGAGGGTTCAGTTGAATCTCTCTGGTTGAGGATCTCCTTGAGGATGATACGGGGTGGTTTTAGACTTCCTGATGCCCAACAGGTCTGAAAGTCTCTTGATGAGACTACTCTTGAAATCTCTCCCTTGATCAGAGTGGATGCGTTAGGACAGACCATAGTGCACAAAGAATTTCTCTGTGAAGATTTTGGACACCATGGATGCTTGTTGGTCCCTCGTGGAAAACGCCTGGGCATACTGAGTGAAATGGTCAGTCACTACCAGGATATTTCCCTGCCCGCTCAGATCAGGCTCCAAGCACAGAATGTCAATGCACACCAGCTCCATGGGTCCTTGACTCTGAAGATGGTCCATTGGAGCAGCTCGTGAGGCAAAGTCTTCCTTTGGATACATCTGATGCAGGAGTGGCAATAGTCCTCAACTTCAGCCTGCATGCAGGGCCAGTAGAACCGGTCCCTCACCAGGAGAAAAGTCCTCTTGGGCCCTAGGTGGCCATGGTTGTCATGTAGGTGTCAGGGCTGGGCTCAGCCCTTCCTTCTCTGAGTAAGCCGCTCAGCTGTCAGCTAATTGCCAGCTCCCATTTCTCTCCACAGTTACCCAGCAAGTCGTTCAGCTCACTTGATCTCTGCCTTCACCTTTGTTAACATCACAGAGTCTTTCTCCTGCGTTCCTGTTGAAGACTTGCTAGGCTGACGTTCCTTCTGGCTCCTGATCCTGCTTGCTGTACTAATACTTTTATTTCTGGCTCTCTGACATTTGCTTGGCTGACTACCCGATCCAGTTACTGAACTCCGGCTTGTTTTGACTATGCTTACTCTGTTTACCTTATTATTATTATTATTAAACAAGTGTTATTTAACTATATTTCTGTCTCAGTCTGATCCATGGTTCCTGACAGTAGGGCAGTTAATACTGTCTCCGTATGTTTTTAGGGAAGGAATAGCTGCCATTTTTCTTCAGAATCGTCAGAGGGCCCCCTTCGGTAGATCAACCTTCTGTGCACCTGAAACCGATCCCACTCTCGGTGCAGCAGATGGGTTTCCTTCGGGGAGTCAGTGAAGAGCAAGACAGGGCATTGGCTCTCCAAGGCCTTCAATGCCAAGCTACAGGGAGGGTCCTCCAACTGGTCCCTCCGCAGGTCTTTGACAGCTTGGGCAGACCTTCATCCCCTACTTGGGTGACATTGCAATAACATCTGGGGACACCAACGGCTGACACTCCAACCTCTTCGGTCCTGGATCCTACTCCAGGTTGATGTTCTGCTCCTTGACATAAGGCTCGTACCCTTCAGGTATCAGTTGGGCCTATTCTTCTGGAGGGTTTCTGGAACAATGGGGCCTTCTTGACAAAGCATCAGCGTCTTGTTTCCTGACCCAAGTCGATACTTCAGGCTGAAAATAAACCCTGATAGAGCAGCCAACCATCTGTGACCCGTGGCGTCCAACTTGGTGGAAGCGAGGATGTAGGTGAGAGCATTGTTGTCGGTCTTGATCACGAACTCCGCTCCATACAATTAATCCCTCAGCTTATCCACCCACTTCAAGGCCAGGAACTCAAGTTTGTGCATGGGATAGTTCTTCTCGGCGGGGACCAAGTTCCGACTCACGTAGGCAACAGGCCGTAGATGGCAGTCATGCTCTTGATATAGCACCCCACCTAACCCATCTCGACTGGCATTAAAGTGTAGCTTGTAAGGCTTGGTTGGATCTTCATAGGCCACGACTGGAGCGGTTGTTAGGCTTCACTTCAGCTGCCTAAAACCTCTTCACACTTCAGAGTCAATTGTTCCTGAATGAACTCTCTGGGTTTTCTGGGCCCTCCAGCTGGTCTGACAGTCTTTGCCAGATCAGGGTCAGCGTCTTAGCGAATCTCTTGACAAATCTTCTGTAATAAGACCAGAATCCCAGAAATGACCTAAGCTCAGTCACGTTGGTAGGCCTCGGCCAGGAGGTCAGTGGCCACTTCATCAGCAGACACAATGTGACCAAGGTAGTTGACCGAGGGATGATAAAACTGGCACTTTTCCAAAGACAGCTTCAACCCCCTCACCATGGAGTCTCTTAAGGACCTTCTGCAGAAACTCTTCGTGCTCTTCCAGGGTCTTGCTGAAAACGATGATGTCGTCTAAGTACACCAACACCTCGATCAGTTTCATGTCACCCACGGTCTTCTCCATTAGCCTTTGGAAGGTGGCTGGGGCACCAGACAGGCCTTGATGCATATGGTCAAATACAAACATCCCCTGCGGGGTAATGAAAATGGTCTTCTCCTGATCCTCAGGGTGCATGGGGATTTGGTAATACCCACTCTTCAAATCCAGCATGCTGAACCACTTCGCTCCTGACAGGCTCTGCAAGGCATCGTATATCCTTGGGGTGGTATATTGGTCTGGAATGGTCCTTCAGTTCAGCGTCCAGTAGTCAATACCCAGCCTCAGTGACCCATTCTTCTTCTGTACCACCACTATTGGGGAAGCGTATAGACTCTGGGACTCTCGGATAATACCTGCCCTCTTCAACTCTGCCAGTTGTTCATGCATATTCTCCAAGTCCCCTAAAGGATTCCATCAAACTCTTTCCCTGAATGGCTTATGCACTCAAAGAGATGGATCTGGTATTGGGCACTTTTTGTACACCCCACATCAAACTCACTCTTGGAGAATGCAGCCTGCCATCTCAGGAGCTGAGTCTTGGCCCTTTCCTTCCATTTAGGCAAAAGGGGAATATTTTTCGGATAGAGTTCCTCCACAGAGATCCCATCCTTTGCTCCCCCCACCAAATCAGACAGCGGGACTGGGGTGGCCAGCCAGGTCACTTGTCCCAGCAACATCTGAGCTGGCATCTTCACTGGCGAGGCTGTTATGTTGCGGACACTAACCAAGATCTTCCCGTGGCTTCTTTGCAACTCTTTGGTTGAAACCACCTCAGGAATTATCTCCACTCCCATGTCTTCTCTCTGTCCGTCTGATTGAAGGACAATGAAAGGGCCTGCTTGCCTCCAATTTAGCTTGAGAGATGCTCGTAAATAGGCCACTTTACCAGGCTGTAACACCTTCTCACACTTGTCCAAGTGCCAGATCTTTCCCTTCTGTTTTTGTACCAGGTGCTGGTAGGCTTGTCTCAGCATGGGGTGCAAACTTGTAGTTGAAGTGCCCGGCTCCAGAACAAGAGGTGTCAACAGCCTTCTGATCAGTATTGGTCCCTATGATGAGAGAACTCTTACTGGCCCCTGGTGGGCGAGGACAGACCACTGCCTGAGTTTCAAAAGTCTCGGCTTTCCCAGCCATGGAGGGATCGAAGGTCAGCTTGACCAGTAGATAGCCATCATAAGGGAAGTTCTGAGTCACAATGCCCCATATCTGCAACTCTTCCAACTTCTGCAAAGGCAGGTGCTTGAAGTGCCTGTCATAGAAGGCTCTGTAGAGAATGGTCACTTAAGCTCCAGTATCCAGAAGGGCCTTGGTGTAGACTCCCTTTACTTGGATGGGAACAACAGGAGAATGTCCCACCAGCTTGTCAGGGAGCATGGAGGAAGTGGTGGCCCTGGCCTGTTCGGTGGTTTGTATCCGCACTCCTCTCTGCGAGGTTCTGATTGGGCTTAAGTCTGCGCTAAGTTCTGGGAGTCTGGTGTGCATTGACTCTCCGACACCAGGCAGCATTTGTCAAAAGAAACAGGACACTGGGTTGCTTGGAGGCAACAACGGGGGGCCCTCTGCAAGGGTTTGGACTTTCGCTGCTGTCTCTTCGTGTCATTGGTTTTGAGCCAGCTACCGTAGATGGGCACCCGGTTGGCTCCTTCACCAGAGCCCTCCGAAGTTTCCCTCTGGCTTCTGGCACTGTGCTTCAGGCTTCACTGGGCTTGGACACACCTGTTGATTAATGTCCCACATAATTTCAGCATTCCTCGGTATGCTCAATGGCACTCCTCACTGGTACACATGAAAATGCTCATCACCGCCTCCAAAATAGACACTAGTATGGATATACGTGCACCACTACCAAATATCCATAATATCCCTGTAATTGTGGATAATCAAACATTAAAATCACTTGATCTTACCGGATTTAATGAATATCAATTAGCTGGGGTGATTTTTTGGCCAGAAAATTTGATAAGAGGGGGCCAGCCTCCTCATTAATCACTTAATAAGTCTCTAATTATGTGAGATCTAATCTCATCCTTATGTACTACCACCTAATATCTCTAACGTTAAAACCACTTGATCTTACCGGATCTAACGAACATCTATTAGCCTAGATGATTTTTGGCCAGAAAATTTGATAAGGGGGGCCAACCCGTCCTTATTTACCACCTAATACCTCTATTTTGATGTGGAATATCTCTGAAATGATGTGAGATCTAACATTAAAACCACTTGATCTTACCGGATCTAACGAATATCTATTAGCCTGAATGATTTTTGGACAGAAAATATGATAGGGGGGGCTAATCCCTCCATATGTATCACCTAATATCTCAATTTTGATGTGGAATATCTCTGAAATGATGTGAGATCGAACGTTAACACCACTTGATCTTATCGGATCTAATGAATATCTATTAGCCTGAATGATTTTTGGCCAGAAAATTTGATAAGGGGGCCAACCCGTCCTTATTTACCACCTAATACCTCTATTTTGATGTGGAATATCTCTGAAATTATGTGAGATCTAACGTTAAAACCTCTTGATCTTATCAGATCTAACGAATATCTATTAGCCTGAATGATTTTTGGCCAGAAAATTTGATAAGGGGGGGCCAGCCCGTCCATATGTACCACCTGATATCTCTATTTTGATGTAGAATATCTCTGAAATGATGTGAGATCTAACATTAAAAACACTTGATCTTACCGGATATAACAAATATCTATTAGCCTAGATGATTTTTGGCCAGAAAATTGCATATGGGGGGGCTAACCCGTCCACATGTAGCACCTAATATCTCTATTTTGATGTGGAATATCTCTGAAATGATGTGAGATCTAACGTTAAAAACACTTGATCTTACCGGATCTAACAAATATCTATTAGCCTAGATGATTTTTGGCCAGAAAATTGCATATGGGGGGGCTAACCCGTCCACATGTAGCACCTAATATCTCTATTTTGATGTGGAATATCTCTGAAATGATGTGAGATCTAACGTTAAAACTACTTGATCTTACCGGATCTAACGAATATCTATTAGCCTGAATGATTTTTGGCCAGAAAATATGATAAGGGGGGCTAACCCGTCCACATGTACCACCTAATATCTCTATTTTGATATGGAATATCTCTGAAATGATGTGAGATCTAACATTAAAACCACTTGATCTTACTGGATCTAACAAATATCTATTAACCTGAATGATTTTTGGCTAGAAAATTTGATAAGGGGGGCCAACCCGTCCTTATTTACCACCTAATACCTCTATTTTGATGTGGAATATCTCTGAAATGATGTGAGATCTAACGTTAAAACCACTTGATCTTATCGGATCTAATGAATATCTATTAGCCTGAATGATTTTTGGCCAGAAAATTTGATAAGGGGGGCCCAGCCCGTCTATATGTACCACCTAATATCTCTATTTTGATGTGGAATATCTCTGAAATGATGTGAGATCTAACGTTAAAACCACTTGATCATACCGGATCTAATGAATATCTATTAGCCTGAATGATTTTTGGCCAGAAAATTTGATAAGGGGGGGCTAACCCGTCCATATATACTACCTAATATCTCTATTTTGATGTGGAATATCTCTGAAATGATGTGAGATCTAACGTTAAAACCACTTGATCTTACCGGATCTAAAGAATATCTATTAGCCTGAATGATTTTTGGCCAGAAAATTTGATAAGGGGGGGCCAGCCCATCCATATGTACCACCTAATATCTCTATTTTGATGTGGAATATCTCTGAAATGATGTGAGATCTAACGTTAAAACCACTTGATCATACCGGATCTAATGAATATCTATTAGCCTGAATGATTTTTGGCCAGAAAATTTGATAAGGGGGGGCTAACCCGTCCATATATACCACCTAATATCTCTATTTTGATGTGGAATATCTCTGAAATGATGTGAGATCTAATGTTAAAACCACTTGATCTTACCGGATCTAATGAATATCTATTAGCCTGAATGATTTTTGACCAGAAAATTTGATAAGGGGGGGCCAGCCCATCCATATGTAGCACCTAATATCTCTATTTTGATGTGGAATATCTCTGAAATGATGTGAGATCTAACGTTAAAACCACTTGATCTTACCAGATCTAACGAATATCTATTAGCCAGAATGATTTTTGGCCAGAAAATTTGATAAGGGGGGGCCAGCCTGTCCATATGTAGCACCTAATATCTCTATTTTGATGTGGAATATCTCTGAAATGATGTGAGATCTAACATTAAAACCACTTGATCTTACTGGATCTAACAAATATCTATTAGCCAGAATGATTTTTGGCCAGAAAATTTGATAAGGGGGGCCAACCCGTCCTTATTTACCACCTAATACCTCTATTTTGATGTGGAATATCTCTGAAATGATGTGAGATCTAACGTTAAAACCACTTGATCTTATCGGATCTAATGAATATCTATTAGCCTGAATGATTTTTGGCCAGAAAATTTGATAAGGGGGGCCCAGCCCATCCATATGTACCACCTAATATCTCTATTTTGATGTGGAATATCTCTGAAATGATGTGAGATCTAACGTTAAAACCACTTGATCATACCGGATCTAATGAATATCTATTAGCCTGAATGATTTTTGTCCAGAAAATTTGATAAGGGGGGGCTAACCCGTCCATATATACTACCTAATATCTCTATTTTGATGTGGAATATCTCTGAAATGATGTGAGATCTAACGTTAAAACCACTTGATCTTACCAGATCTAATGAATATCTATTAGCCTAAATGATTTTTGGCCAGAAAATTTGATAAGGGGGGGCTAACCCGTCCATATATACTACCTAATATCTCTATTTTGATGTGGAATATCTCTGAAATGATGTGAGATCTAACGTTAAAACCACTTGATCTTACCAGATCTAATGAATATCTATTAGCCTGAATGATTTTTGACCAGAAAATTTGATAAGGGGGGGCCAGCCCGTCCATATGTAGCACCTAATATCTCTATTTTGATATGGAATATCTCTGAAATGATGTGAGATCTAACGTTAAAACCACTTGATCTTACCAGATCTAACGAATATCTATTAGCCAGAATGATTTTTGGCCAGAAAATTTGATAAGGGGGGGCCAGCCCGTCCATATGTACCACCTAATATCTCTATTTTGATGTGGAATATCTCTGAAATGATGTGAGATCTAATGTTAAAACCACTTGATCTTACCGGATCTAACGAATATCTATTAGCCTGAATGATTTTTGGCCAGAAAATTTGATAAGGGGGGGCCAACCCCCCCTCATTAATCACTTAATAAGTTTCTAATTATGTGAGATCTAATGTTAAAACCACTTGATCTTACCGGATCTAACAAATTGCTTCCAAAATAGCTAACTGTTTGGTCAATTTTTTGATAAGGGGGGCTGATGACGGGTTAGCCCCCCCAGTAAATAACTGTTTATATTGCTTCTTCTGTGTGAGATCTAACGCAAACAACGGTTGATCTAACCTGATCTAACAAAGATCTAACAAACTGCATAAGATTTTTTCAAAAATGTTGATATGGGGGGCTAACCCGGCAGAGGTGTTTGCTCTGTGTTAGATGAGCCAAGTTTGCTTTAAGTGAGTTAGCAGATGAGACCCTAACAGCAGACGCATCATTAAACCCAGCACTGATGTCAGCAAAACACATTATTAAACCCAGCACTGATGTCAGCAAAACGCATTATTAAACCCAGCACTGATGTCAGCAAAACGCATTATTAAACCCAGCACTGATGTCAGCAAAACGCATTATTAAACCCAGCACTGATGTCAGCAAAACACATTATTAAACCAAGAATTGGTCTCAGCAAAACAAATTATTAAACCCAGCATTGGTCTCAGCAAAACGCATTATTAAACCCAGCACTGAAGTCAGCAAAATGCATTATTAAATCCAGCATTGGTCTGAGCAAAATGCATTATTATACCCAGAACTGATGTCAGCAAAACGCATTATTAAACCCAGCACTGATGTCAGCAAAACGCATTATTAAACCCAGCATTGGTATCAGCAAAAGGCATTATTAAAACCAGCATTGGTCTCAGTAAAACACATTATTAAACTCAGCACTGATGTCAGCAAAACGCATTATTAAACCCAGCACTGATGTCAGCAAAACACATTATTAAACCAAGAATTGGTCTCAGCAAAACAAATTATTAAACCCAGCATTGGTCTCAGCAAAACGCATTATTAAAACCAGCATTGGTCTCAGTAAAACGCATTATTATACCCAGCATTGATGTCAGCAAAACGCATTATTAAACCCAGCACTGATGTCAGCAAAACGCATCATTAAACCCAGCATTGGTCTCAGCAAAACGCATTATTAAACCCAGCACTGATGTCAGCAAAACGCATCATTAAACCCAGCATTGGTCTCAGCAAAACGCATTATTAAACCCAGCACTGATGTCAGCAAAACACATTATTAAACCCAGCACTGATGTCAGCAAAACGCATCATTAAACCCAGCATTGGTCTCAGCAAAACGCATTATTAAACCAAGCACTGATGTCAGCAAAACACATTATTAAACCAAGCGTTGGTCTCAGCAAAATGCATTACTAAACCCAGCACTGATGATAGCAAAACGCATTATTAAACCCAGCATTGGTCTCAGCAAAACACATTATTAAACCCAGCACTGATGTCAGCAAAATGCATGATTAAACCCAGCATTGCTTCCCACACTACATAAATACCCCCCACACTGCACAAATACCCCCCACACTTCATAAATACCCCCCACACTTCATAAATACCCCCCACACACATATTTCTACCCCAGTCACCCCACTAAGGACTTGCCTCAGTGTGATGGCTCACTCACCTCTTCTCAAGTCAGTTCCTGGCTTCAACACAGGGCACCCAGAGAAGGACACGATCTCCCGCCCTGAGGTGGCAGCAGGACCCTGGATCCGGGGCTCTGATCGATCACCAGTGCCTAGATGGGCGGGGCGATGGGTGGATCCTTCCTGCGCTCCTTCCACCACTATGTTCTCTCTCTGGGCTGCAGCAGCGTGCAGCAGAGCGGACACAGAGACAGGGACAAAGGTTTTCAGCGTTTCCCCCTCTGTGGTGCAAAACCTTCCAGGATCGGCCCTGCCTGCGGGCCATTTATAACCAGTCCTGGTACTTTGAGACCACTGCTCTAGATCCTTCTCCACTATGGATTCCCCCAGTTATACTCCCCCTAGTATGTATGATGCATGCATATTCTTAGCCCCCAAGTGCATAGCTTTACATTTATCAACATTAAACCTCATTTGCCACTTAGCGATGTCTATAATGTATTGCAAAATTTTACTTAGCTTTATGATCAGAGTTCCACTTAAAGTTTCTTCCTCTCTTTCTCTAATTTCCTTTGAAGTTTTTATTTATAACTTACTGATAAATGCCACTGTTGTTTGTTGTGCTATGTTTCAGGAAATAGTTTAATTAATTATCAGTTGTTTCAATGTTGCCAGTAATAATGCCAATGTTTATTGATATTTTAATGTATTATTTTGAATTATATTTGTCTTTAAAACATGCAAAAGTGCATAAGAATGAGATTATTCTGAAAGAGATACACACAGCAAGAAAATCCAAGGACAACTCAAGTACACAACAATAGAAGATCATTGTCCATTCCACTTTCCTTAAGTGCACTGAGGTTTGCATAGCAAACAGTGTCTTAATTATTTTCCAAGCAGTTAGGACAAACAAGAGCATAAACAACATTACTGTGTCTATCCATAAGTATTGGTTTATTTCCAAATGATAATTGTAATCCTTATATCCTGTGGACATTACTATTAAAGAGTATGTAAATCCAACATTTCACATTCCTGATGTACGCCTGGTGTACCATGAACTTGTTTTAAAAAGTATCCTGTTCTCTTTGTATTGCTTACTTAAAAACTGACCACACTGACCACACTAAGCAGCAGAACACACCATGGTCAGTTCTCTAGCTATGCTTGGAACTCAGCCTGCTCTCCTCCAGTGATCAGACTTGTCCTGATCCCCCCCCCCCCCCCGCACAGCCATTCACTGGGAAGATCAGTGTACTGCTGTTTCTCCTCCCCCAGATCGTATGCAAAATGTTTTGCCTTTCTGTTCTATTTTAAACTAATTGTTGGTTGTTTTACAAGGTAGTTTTTTACAATTACTTTAATATTTTGTTTTTTCTTAAAGCAAAACTAGCACCCCCAAACCAAAAGTGTTATTTGATACATTTTTACCATTCAAAGTAAACTCCCTCATTCATGTCACCATTCTTTTTGCTTATAAATCCCATTGGAAAACATCCTCAGGCAGGAGAGTGTCCTTAGCTGAGAAAACCCTGGATGTATGACATCATTTACTTAGGGCTGGAAACCAGAAAGTAACTGAAGAAATGTAAGGCTCCATGCACACTAGCATTTTTTTAAGCTCCTTGAAGCTATTATGAGCATTTTAGAAGCTAATAATGTTATCCTATATGTCCTCGCACAGTTTTTTTATGCTAGAAGCAGTTTTCAAGCTTCAATGTTTAGGAGCAGGGAAAAAAATGTTTTTGTAGAGTTTTTGGGAGCATTTTCCCAGCAGAATAAAAAATGCGAAATGCTCCTAAACACTCCTAAACAATTCTAAACGCTACTAAAAAGCTCCTAACCTTTTTTTAAGCTTTTTTTTTTTTTTACTGTAAAAACACTAATAAATGGTCCTAAACATTCCTAAAAGCTCTTAAAAACTATTAAAAGGCTACTACAAGCCAGCACAAAAAACACTATTATTAGTAATTTTTATCCAGTGCTTTTTTCTAGTGTTTTTTGAACTTATAAAAAGTGTGTGCATGGAGCCTAAAAATAAAAGCTTAAAACAAGTACCTATGATATATATTTCTACATTTCCGGTACTTTTACTGTGGGTGGGTGGCATGGGTAAGCTCAGCAATGTACTCTGTATATAAGTTGCTTCCACTATGCGCACTGGCTCTCCCCCTGCTCATCACTGTAACAGCAATTACACAAAAAAAACCCTGAGCACCCCCCCAGAGTAGTACAGTGTCACTGTGATGACATTGAAAGTGGTTGTAAACTCTCCCCCACAACTTTGTCCCATGTGAATTAGCATAAAAAACCCTAATGAACACTGCTTGTAGATATCTCCTTACTTGCACAGTATTGTTGTAATCCTTTTTGTTCTTTAGAATAACATCACTGAGCATGCCCATATCTACCCTGATTTACGTCACACTCTGTGTGCTTGTCTATCTATTATCAGGACTTCCTAACGGCACAACACTGAAAACCCACGAGACTGCATAATCACTCAGAGCTTCCTATTACTCCCCATGTGACCATGTGACATCACATGGAGTGGAAAAAAAGGCAATGGACAGCATTACTGCAGTCTTATCAGCTGAAGCTGATAAGACTGACATAGGCAAACACTAGATAATCGGCACAAGTAAATACTATGAAATAAAACAAGTCAGCTATGAGCAGGGAAGCAGGGTTGCCATAGAAACAATGGACTGAGAAGGAGGCTTGGTTAACAGTACAGGAAGTGCTCAATGTAAGGGCAGATATACACTATACTGTGGACTCAGAAAACAATACTTAAGATGGCGCTGCCTTACCCCTGGAAACAAGTTTTTTAAAGTTTCTTTAAACAGTAAGTGATAAGCCATTTGGGCTGGATTACAGTGGCCTTAGTTTGATAATTACTTATTATAATGGACTAAATGAAAAAGCATCAGAGTGGGAGAGTTTACTTCCTCTTGAACTACTCTGATGAAAATATGTAAAAAGAAAATGTTTTAAAAAAATAAAGAAATTTTAAAAATTTAATAAAATATTTATTTATTTATTTACATACTGTCACCAGTCAGTATCCCCGATCACCGCCACACTAGTCATAATGATGATGCTGTACTGCATTGGTGACAGTATGTATAAAAAAAGAAATTGAACAACAAATTTTATATATTTTCTTAATTTTCCAAAAAAGTGACAAAGAATTACAACTTCAAAAAACTCACCATGCCTGTTACTAAATACCTTAGACTGTCTACTTTCCAAAAATGAGTCATTTGGGGGGGTATATATACTGTCCTGGCATTTTAAGAAATTAGATAGCACATCAGAATTGATACATTTTTTAATATATACCATAATTTGTGGACTCTATGACATTCACACACACAAAATAATATACACTGATTTGGTTTATTTTTACAAAAGAAATGTAGCAGAATACATTTTGGCCTAAATTCATGAAGAAAGATTTTTTTATTTGCAAAATTTTACAACAGAAACAAAAACATGTTTTTTTTTTCAACATTTTTGGTATTGTTTCACTTATATAGCAAACAAATATATAAAAAAAAACAATTGGTGATTAAATACCACCAAACAAAGCTCTATTTGTGTGAAAAAAAAATGGTATGCATTTCATTTGGGTACAGTGTTACATGACTAAGCAATTGCCAGTTAAACTGACTAGTATCAAACAAGATCATAAGTCATAGTAATGAGCAGGGCCTTCTGATTCCTTCTGTATTGAATTGTATTGTAACTGTACTGTCTGCCCTCATGTTGTAAAGCTCCGCACAAACTGTTGGTGCTATATAAATCCTCTATAATAATAATAATAATAATGATAATAATAATAATAATAATAATAATAATAATAATAATAGTAATAGTTATATTATTCACTCTTAGGGCTCTTTCACATGGGGTGGATCAGTGATGATCCGCCCCGTGAACATCCGCCTGCTCAGCGGGGATCGCTCCACCGATCCCCGCTGAGCAGGAAAATGACGGGTCCGTCGCTGCACACTGTGCAGCGACGGACCTGTCAGAGCGCCGCTCTCCCCTGTGGGGGATCGAGTGATGACGGACCGTAGAGTCTGTCGTCACCCGACCCGATCCGAAAACAGATGGAAAAATAAGTTTTTCCTCTGTTACACTTTTTCGGATCGGAGCGGGTCGGTTGTCAGCGGACATGTCACCGCTGACATCTGACGCTCCATAGACCTCCATGGAGTGTCCGTTCAGGTCCGCCTAAAAAACTGACAGGTGGACCTGAACGGACAGTCCGTGTAAAAGAGGCATATGGAGGCTCAGGGAGCTTCACAATAGTTACTTCCATGTCCACAGTGATAAAGCAAAGCTATCAGTTGTGATACGGGAATACAAGATAAATATTTGAGGTAGGCTTACTCCCCAAGTTGACCTGCTGGCTGGTGGGTCCTGTACCATGTCCACCCATAGCTGTAGAGGTGGAAGTGGGCATTTCGGTCATGTGACTGCCGTGATTGGCTCTATCAGCGGTCACATGATCGCAAATTTCCTGGGAGCTCTGTGCAGGGTTCACACTATCGGCACAGCATTGTTTACATTTTGGTACACATATATGCGGCCTCTCGGCGTTAAAAGCCCACCTGACGAGAGGCCGCATATATGTGTACAGCCGGCGTGAAGAGGTTAAATGTACAAATGGGGCAATCATTTTAAAATTTTTGTATAATATTTATTTTTTATTATTATTTTTATGTATTATTTTTATACATAAAGTTTGCATTGGTATAACTCTGTGTTGCACAAAAGGTCAGAGAATGTAGGTTATAAGTGAGTTTTTATGTTTGGGAGGGCACCTGAGGCAAATTTATGTTCACAACCCATCTCCCCAGCTATAACCACTTCCCGACCTAGTACGTGACCTGCTCCCACTGTGATCACACACAGCGGGAGCTCAGCAGCGGGTACCACTGACTCGATGTCTGCCGGAACCTGCCAATTGTACAGTACGCAGGCAGAAAACAGAATGCCGTTCTGTCAGTAGGGAAGGTATTGATCCCGTGTTCCTGCGTTCCTGCAAAGCAGGAACATAGTTCAATGCCTTTCTCTAGTAAAATCACCTCCCCCACAGTAAGAAAGCACAGGGTAGGCACGCAGTTAATCCTACGATCGCCCCTAATGTTAAACCCATCACAGCCAGTGTCATTAGTACAGCGACAGTACATATTTTTTAGCACTGATCACTGTATTAGTGTCACTTGTCCCCAAAAAGTATCAAAAGCGTGAGTTGGTGTCCGATTTGTCTGCTGCAATATTGCAATCCCCCTATAAATCGCTGATCGCCGCCATTATTAGTAAAAAATAAGTAAAAATATTCAAAATGTTTGTAGACGCTATAACGTTTGCGCAAACCAATCAATATACGTTCTTTGGGTTTTTTTTAACTAAGAATATGTAGCAGAATACATTATAGCCTAAATTGATGAAGAAATTTGATTTTTTTTTTAAACATTTTTATTGGATATGTTTTAAAGCAGAGAGTAAAAAATCTTATTTTGTTTTCAAAATTGTCACTCTTTTTTTGTTTATAGCAAAAAAATTAAAAACGGAGAGGTGATTAAATACCACCAAAAGAAAGCTCTATTTGTGGTTAAAAAAAGGACACAAAATTTATCTGGATACAGTGTTGCATGACTGTGCAATTGTCAGTTAAAATAATTGGGAAAAAATGGCCTGGTCAGGAAGGGAGGTAAATCTTCCGGAAATCAAGTAGTTAAAGGAGTTGTAAAGGCAGAAGGTTTTTTATTTTAATGCATTCTATGCATTAAGATAAAAAAACTTTTGTTTGTAACAGCCTCCCCAGCACCCCCCTAATTACTTACCCGAGCCCCATCTCTCTCCAGCGATGTCCAGGAATGTCTAAGCCGTCCGGGACACTCCTCCTGATTGGCTGAGACATAGCAGCGGCGCCACTGGCTTCCGCAGCTGGCAAAGTCAGTCAGCCAAACAGGGGAGAGAGGGGGTGGGGCCGGGTCGGGGCTCCGTGTCTTAATGAACACATGGAGCTATAACTCAGCTCCAGTGCCCCCATAGAAAGCTGCTGACTGTGGGGGCACTCGATAGGAGGGAGGGGCCAGGAGCAGCAAAAAGGGACCCGAGAAGAGGAGGATCCGCTGTGCTGTGCAAAACCAACTGAACATAGGAGCTAAGTATAACATGTTTATTTTTTTATTTTTTTTTAAACGAGCCTTTACAATCACTTTAAACTGATTATATTTGGGAGCCATTGGATTGTACATGTGCACATTTCTAATGCTTAGCATTATTTTTCTATATTAACTTTAACTGCTATAATCTTAAAGTATAACTAAGGCAAAATTTGTTTTCTTTTTTGTTTTGGATAGTGGAGAGGGATTGGAACCCCTGTCAGGTTGTTATTGCTGCCTGTGCCCCCGTTAGGGAGATTCACCCTCTCTATTTGTCCTGTTTACCATTACAGTATTATTGAAAGTGAAAGTAAAGAAAAACCCAAATTTTGGGTTGTCCCCAGAAAATTAATAAAAGGGAAATCTTCCAATGGGGACACTAGTTCTAGTGACCTGGGGGTCCCCAAGGGATTCCCTTAATTTGCATGGATTTCCTCTCACTTCCTGTTTGGACATGGGACAGGAAGTAAAGGCAAATCTCCAAAATGGGACACAGATGGTGAAAAAAAAAAATCTGACAGGGCTTATAAGCTTTCCTTGTTCTATCAAAAATGGGAAAAGAAGTTTTGCTTATAGTTCTACTTTAACCACTTCAGCCCGGACCATTTGGCTGGCCAAAGACCAGAGCACTTTTTGCGATTCGGCACTGGGTCGATTTAACTGACAATTGCGCAGTCATGCGACGTGGCTCCCAAACAAAATTGTTGTCCTTTTCTTTCCCACAAATAGAGCTTTTTTTGGTGGTATTTGATCACCTCTGCGGTTTTTATTTTGCGCTATAAACAAAAAAATTGCGACAATTTTGAAAAAACGCATTATTTTTTACTTTCTGCTATAATAAATATCCCCAAAAATATATAAACATTTTTTTTTTTCCTCAGTTTCGGCCGATACGTATTCTACTACATATTTTTGGTAAAAAAACAAAAAATCGCAATTAGCGTTTATTGATTGGTTTGCGCAAAAGTTATAGCGTTTACAAAATAGGGGATAGTTTTATGGCATTTTTATTAATAATTTTTTTTTATTAGTAATGGCGGCGATCAGCGATTTTTATCGTGACTGTGACATTATGGTGGACACATTGGACACTTTTGGTGCGATTTTGGGACCATTCATATTTATACAGCGATCAGTGCAATTAAAAATGCATTGATTACTGTGTAAATGTGACTGGCAGTGAAGGGGTTAACCACTAGGTGGCGCTGTAGGGGTTAAGTGTGTCCTAGGGAGCGATTCTAACTGTGGGGGGGAGGGGCTGTGTGTGACACGACACTGATCACCGCACCCGATTACAGGGAGCTGTGATCAGTGACAGTGTCACTAGACAGAACGGGGGAGATGCTTGTTTACATTAGCATTTCCCCGTTTTTCCTCTCCGTGAGACGATCGCAGGTATCCCTGCGGACATCGAGTTCGCAGAACCCGCGATCACGCTCACGGAGCTCCTGGCGGCGGGCACGCAACCGCAAGCAGCCTCTTAAAGGGCAACGTACAGGTACGTGATTCTGCCTGTACGTGCCCTTCTGCCGACGTATATCTGCGTGAGGCAGTCGGGAAGCGGTTAAGGAAAGATAAGGAAAATCTGTTAATAGCTTTTAAAATCACATTTTGCTTACTACCTACGATAATTTTTTAGCTAACAGGCATATTTTGACTTCCTGTTCCTTTTTTCACAGAGTAATAGACAAAATCCTATTCATCAGATAGTTATATATAGTGCAAACCCCTTAACACCTAAGATAACAATAAAAGAAGTCTGAATTTGCTTAGGTGGCTTTCTGAGTAATGCAGGTGTGCTCATACAGGGTGCTCCACACTACACTGTGCCAACATGAGGTTTTCGTAGTCATCATTTTTGAGTGCTGTTTGCCGTCTTAAATGTCAGAGGTCTAAATATTACTGATGTCAAATAAGGCAAAGTGTAAAATCTACCAAATTCCTAGCGTTAGATGTTCTGAAAGAGATTTGACATATAAGACAGATTTTTGGAGTTCTTTAATATGGGCACTCATTTCAGTTCAGCCCTGTTCAGTACAAGATGAACAGAGTGTACCCAGGGGCCATTAAACCTCCATGGAGAAAGTGGGAACAACTGTATAAGTGCATTCCAAATGGGTGCTGAATGTCCTATAACTTCTTTATGTCAGTGCTGAAATTGGCATTCACTCAGCACCAGTTTACACCGCTCAGGGGAATCAGTAAGTAATTTCTGCAGCTATAGCTGACTTCTGTTAATTCTATTCTGAACAGAGCTCGGTTCACACAGAGCAAAAACTGGTTATGGAAATAAACTTATTATAAAAGACGAAATTTGAAAATACAAACACACTTATTTCATTTATACTGTAAGGCCTAGTCAGACATCTCAACCTGCAAAAGCTAATTTCAGGGAGGTGGCAAATTCATTTCAGGGAGGTGACGCTTTGCGCCGGTGCCGACCCCCCACTAATTAAATACAGCCTAATCAGTGTCAATTAAATGCAGCTAAACCAGTGCAGACATCTCAAGTCTCCCGCAACTTGCAGGAGTCTCCTGCATTTGACAGTGGGCTCACGGACACCCACGAGTGCGGGACAATCTCCCGGCTAAGCCTGGCTGCACTGTCACCCACTGCCACAGGAGGCATTTGAACCGCGGCTGCGAACGAAGCTCCTGAGCTCGACTCTCATTGGTCCATGGGCGGTGCCTGCGTCAGTGAAAGGAGGGAAGAGGGAGGCGGGCCCGTGCGGTGAAATAATTCCCGTGCGTGCACCGCGATTGCTTGCTAGGCTCGGCTGATTTGCCTAGCAACTGCGGGTATTGAGGCGGAGTCACGTGATGTTTCTACGCATGTACAGTACGGAGACGCAGAATAGCTGAGTTTCCGATCAGCTGTTATCTCACGTTGCCGAGGCATGTTCATGTAGGTGAGGGGCAGATAGTTACATGATACATAAAGGTTCCATGCTACCAGTGTGAATGAGGCCTACGTTTTCCATAGTAAAGATGTAGAAGTGTGCTGTTGCCAAGAAGTACAAAGCTGTGACTACACAGGGTGCTAGGCAAATAAGGGCATGGTTTCCTTGTACTGACTGTCATTATTATATATTATATTACAGGACATAAGCTGCACACATGGCACACCGCGCTATTATTTCCCTCCTGTGACAATAGTATACACCCAACACTACACACATCCAGCCGCCCTCCGCTCTGGGCCATCACTGAATGTGGTAAATTCAGAGAGGACAAAAGAAGCCTGAGCCACGCCCCATCTTCTCTGGCCATCCAATCACCGTCATACTCTTCTGTACATCAGCCTCAATACGCTCAGTTGCTATGCAAATTAGCCGAGCCTAGCAACCAATCACAGCGCACGCATGGGAATGATTTCACCGCATGGGCCCACCTCCCTCTTCCCTCCTCTCGCTGACACAGGCACCACCCATGGACCAATGAGAGCCGAGCTCAGGAGCTTCACTCGCAGCCGCTGTTCAAACGCCTTCTATGGCAGTGAGTGACATTGCAGGCAGGCTCAGCCGTGAGATTGTGCGGGTGTCCATGAGCCCGCTGTCAAATGCGGGAGGCTCCTGCGAGTCGCGGGAGACTTGAGATGTCTGCCTAGTTCATAGTTGCGGGCGGTGATGATAAAAACAGGCAACTGAATTGTGGGTTCTCTGCCCACCCTAACCTTAATCAGAGACGGGGGGAGGTGTAAACATGCTGGGGCTGTGATGCTTTGCAAAAATGCACATGGTTGTGGCAATGGCTGTTGTTAGAAATCACGAGGCCCCATACAAGTTACCTGACAGGGCCCCCTTCCCCTTCCGAAACTGACTGAGGACATAGATTTATCAGTCCCTTTCTCAGTTATTATTATTATTATTATTATTATTCAGGATTTATATAGCGCCAACAGTTTACGCAGCGCTTTACAATATAAAAGGGAGACAATACAGTTATAATACAATACAATACAATAGGATTAAGAGGGCCCTGCTCAGAAGAGCTTACAATCTAATAGGGTGGGGCAGGTGGTACAAAAGGTTGTAACTGTGGGGAATGAGCTGGTGGAAGTGGTAGGAGATTAGTTGGAGACATGATAGGCTTTCCTGAAGAGATGAGTTTTCAGGGATTGCCTGAAGGTAACAAGAGTAGGGGATAGCCGGATAGATGGAGGTAGCGAGTTCCAGAGGATGGGAGAGGCTCTGGAGAAATCCTGGAGACGAGCATGGGAGGAGGATATGAGAGAGCTTGAAAGCAGGAGGTCTTGAGAAGAGCGGAGAGGTCGATTTGGGTGATATTTGGAGACAAGATTAGTGATGTAGCTCGGGGCAGAGCTGTGAATGGCTTTGTATGTTGTGGTTAGCATTTTGAATTTAATTCGCTGGGTGATTGGGAGCCAGTGTAGGGACTGGAGTAGAGGGTTGGCAGACACTGAGCGGTTGGTAAGGTGGATAAGTCTGGCAGCAGCATTCATGATAGACTGAAGAGGGGATAGCCTATGGAGAGGTAAGCCAAGTAGAAGGGAGTTGCAATAGTCAAGGCGAGAGATAACAAGGGAGTGAATGAGGAGCTTGGTGGTTTCATTTGTTAAAAAGGGGCGAATTTTAGAGATGTTACGGAGGTGAATTCTGCAAACTTTTGACAGCGATTGGATTTGAGGCTGAAATGACAAGTCAGAGTCTAGGATTACACCTAGTACCCTGGCGTGAGGGGAGGGACTGAAGGTTGCATTGTTGATTTTGATGGAAAAGTCATGGAGGGGGGCACGGGCGGGGGGGGGAATATTAATAGCTCAGTTTAAGAGAGATTTAGTTTAAGGAAGTGGTGCGACATCCATGCTGATATGTCAGTTAGTAAGTTAGTAATGCGAGAGGAGACTGAAGGAGTGAGGTGAGGAGTAGACAGATAGATTTGGGTGTCATCAGCGTATAAATGGTATTGGAAGCCATGGGCAGTTATTAAGTGACCAAGGGAGGAGGTGTAGATAGAAAAGAGAAGGGGTCCAAGAACCGAGCCTTGGGGGACCCCCACAGAAAGGGGCAATGGAGAGGAGGAGACAGAGTTGTAGGTGACACTGAAGGAGCGCTGTGATAAATAGTCAGAGAACCAGGATAGAGCAGAATCTCGGAGGCCAAGGAGTGACGTCATTGCGGCTTCGGCCAATCACAGCACCGGAGCCGCAATACCCGGAAGTAGCCCCTGGGAGAGATGTCGCCGGCCAGAGGGGGAGACGAGGATGGCTGCGGGGGCTTCGTTCTCGGGTAAGTAATTCATAATGAGCTAGTATGCTCAGTAGCCCTAGCTGCACAGATGAATTAATAGGAAGCGCTCCGAGGCTTCCTGCTCATTCACAAATGGAAGCATAGTAAAAAAAATAGTTTACTATGCTTCAGTGATGAATGGAGACAGGAGTGATTGGTACCGATTGCTCACTGTGTTCATTCAGGAAAGGAAGGGGCCAGTAAATTACATATTTACTGGCCCCTTCCCCCACTCTCCATCTTTAAACATCCCCCTGTGTGCCCGCAGCAGCTGCTGGTGGTAGAGGAGGGCAGCTGGCAGCGCTGCAGGGGAATGGGGCACACATGGGGGCCTGAACAACAGTTGGAAGGGGCGCATGTGCTTGGACCAATCTGCCAGCAGAGCAGCCAGAGGGGGAAAGAAGAGGAGAAGCTGGCAGTGCAGCAGGTGGAGGCAGAAGAGGATCAATGTCTGCAATAAGACAGTACAGTCAACCCTTCTGCTCAGCAGGTGCCTTGTCCCCTTTTTGAACTGATGGGGCCTAGGCCCAGTACAGGAGGGCTGGCTGTACTGCCTTATCAGTGGCCCTGGTTGTGGCATGGTGGTGCGGTCTTTTCAAGGTTAAAACGTTCACCCATCAACCACCCTCTGAAAAGCAATTCTGCCACATGTGTAAATGTGCCCTTTGTTTGCTGTATTGCCTAGTTTATAACTAAATTCCAAAGTGGAACTTTAAATAAAAATAAAAATTGTTAGAACAGGCAGGCTTTTTATTGCAGAAGAGTCATACTATGAGGTTGATTTACTAAGACTGGATGATGCAATATCTGGTGCAGCTCTGCATAGTAATGACATCGGCACATGCGCACTGGGGCAAACTGAAGCAATGGCACGTATTTGCCATTGCTTCAGTCTGTGTGCTGTCACCGGCAGCTCCCGCGCGCATGTGTGGGAGTGACGTCATTGCGGCTTCGGCCAATCACAGCGCCGGAGCCGCAATACCCGGAAGTAGCCCCTGGGAGAGATGTCGCCGGCCAGAGGGGGAGACGAGGATGGCTGCGGGGGCTTCGTTCTCAGGTAAGTAATTCATAATGAGCTAGTATGCTGTGCATACTAGCTCATTATGCCTTTGTCTTGCAGGGTTTTTTTTTTACCAGGATTTACAACCACTTTAACCACTTGCTGACTGCCCACCCGCAATGTACTTCAGGCAAGCGGTGGCAGTAGGCAAAAAGACGTATCTATACATCGCTGCCTACTTCCGAATCTAGGGCACACGCATGTACGCCCCCTTCCTGGCCCCCTCAGTGATACACAGCGGAGCCTGTCAGCAAGTCAATGATTTATAGCTGGGACCTGCTGATCAGCTGTGTACAATCACAGCCCAGAGCTCTGTGTTGGTAAACAATACAGAGCTCTGTACAGAGGGAACGATCTGTCAGTTGCTTTGCAGGAATGAGAAAATGAGAGATCTATAGTAAAAAGCAGCACACGTTACACACATTACACCTAGTAAGGCACATGTTTAACCCCTTAATTGCCCTAGTTATTAACCCCTTCCCAGCCAGTGTCATTAGTACAGTGACAGTGTATAGTATTATCACTGATCATTGTATTAATGTCACTGGTGATGTCAGTTAGTCAGTTCCCCCCAGTGTCTGTTTGTGTCAGATTGACTGCCACATTATTGCAATCCCATTATAAATTGCTGATCACCACAATTAGTAAAAAAAAAAAAAAAAAAATTCCAGTATATATGTATATATATATATATATATATATATATATATATATATATATATATATATATATATATATAGATATCTATATATATATAGATATAGATATCTATATATATATATAGATATCTATATATATATAGATATAGATATCTATATATATATATAGATATCTATATATATATAGATATATATATATATATATACAGTCAGGTCCATAAATATTGGGACATCGACACAATTCTAATCTTTGGCTCTATGGCTCTATACACCACCACAATTGATTTGAAATGAAACGAACAAGATGTGCTTTAACTGCAGACTTTAAGCTTTAATTTGAGAGTATTTACATCCAAATCAGGTGAACGGTATACGAATTACAACAGTTTGTATATGTGCCTCCCACTTTTTAAGGGACCAAAAGTAATGGGACAGATTAACATTAATCCATCAAACTTTCACTTTTTAATACTTGGTTGCAAATCCTTTGCAGTCAATTACAGCCTGAAGTCTGGAACGCATAGACATCACCAGACGCTGGGTTTCATCCCTGGTGATGCTCTGCCAGGCCTCTACTGCAACTGTCTTCAGTTCCTGCTTGTTCTTGGGGCATTTTCCCTTCAGTTTTGTCTTCAGCAATTGAAATGCGTGCTTAATCGGATTCAGGTCAGGTGATTGACTTGGCCATTGCATAACATTCCACTTCTTTCCCTTAAAAAACTCTTTAGTTGCTTTCGCAGTATGCTTCGGGTCATTGTCCATCTGCACTGTGAAGTGCCGTCCAATGAGTTCTGAAGCATTTTGCTGAATATGAGCAGATAATATTGCCCGAAACACTTCAGAATTAACCCTGCTGCTTTTGCCAGCAGTCACATCATCAACAAATACAAGAGAACAAGTTCCATTGGCAAGCATACATGCCCACGCCATGACACTACCACCACCATGCTTCACTGATGAGGTGGTATGCTTTGGATCATGAGCAGTTCCTTTCCTTCTCCATACTCTTCTCTTCCCATCACTCTGGTACAAGTAGATCTTGGTCTCATCTGTCTATAGGATGTTGTTCCAGAACTGTGAAGGCTTTTTTAGATGTTGTTTGGCAAACTCTAATCTGGCCTGCCTGTTTTTGAGGCTCACCAATGGTTTACATCTTGTGGTGAACCCTCTGTATTCACTCTGGTGAAGTCTTCTCTTGATTGTTGACTTTGACACACATACACCTACCTCCTGGAGAGTGTTCTTGATCTGGCCAACTGTTGTGAAGGGTGTTTTCTTCACGAAAGGATTCTTCGGTCATCCACCACAGTTGTTTTCTGTGGTCTTCCAGGTCTTTTGGTGTTGCTGAGCTCACCGATTCGTTCTTTCTTTTTAAGGATGTTCCAAACAGTTGATTTGGCCACACCTAATGTTTTTGCTATCTCTCTGGTGGGTTTGTTTTGTTTTTTCAGCCTAATTATGGCTTGCTTCACTGATAGTGACAGCTCCTTGGATCTCATATTGAGAGTTGACAGCAACAGATTCCAAATGCAAATAGCACACTTGATATGAACTCTTGACCTTTTATCTGCTCCTTGTAAATGGGATAATGAAGGAATAACACACACCTGGCCATGGAACAGCTGAGCAGCCAATTGCCCATTACTTTTGGTCTCTTAAAAAGTGGGAGGCACATATACAAACTGTTGTAATTCCTACACCGTTCACCTGATTTGGATGTAAATACCCTCAAATTAAAGCTGAAAGTCTGCAGTTAAAGTGCATCTTGTTTGTTTCATTTCAAATCCATTGTGGTGGTGTATAGAGTCAAAAAGATTAGAATTGTGTCATTGTCCCAATATTTATGGACCTGACTGTATATATAACATCTATGTAGGTGCTACAACTTCCACGTAAATTAATCAATATACACTTATTGAGAAACATGTAGCAAAATATAATTTGGCCAAAATTTATGAAGACATTTTTATTTTTTTATTTTTTTATTTGATATATTTTATAGCAGAAAGTAAAATATATTAGGGTTTTTTTTTTCCCAACATTTTCGGTCTTTTTAAATTTATATTTCTAAAATAAAAAACCCGGTGGTGCTCAAATGCCACCAAAAGAAATCTCTATTTGTGTGAAAAATATGATACAAATCTTGTTTGGGTACAGAGTTGCATGACTGCGCAGCTACCAGTCAAAATAGCGCAAAAAATGGCCTGGTCATGAAGGGGGTAAAATCTTCCAGAACCCATGAGATTGTAAGCCACACCCAAAAAAGCACATTCCACAGATATGACCCAGGAAACAATTGGACAAGATCCAATTTTGGCACATTTATTGGTTTGCATATAAAACAACAATTCTTTTTTATTGTCAATAATACATTTTAGCATAACTTTAATTAACACAAAATTATTAATCTGCCCAGTTATCAGAACTCGAGCAGCAAGTCACCAACATTCTAACATAGACAAATCACATCTCCCCTAGAAGTCTAGGGTGACCCAACCACATAAACAGTGCACGCGACTAGGGAGGGAGGGAGCTTTTCTGCTGGTGCTCTGGTCCCAGGAAAAAGGAATAAGCCCCACTCAAGCAGCCCTTTTATAGGCAATCCCAGCATTCCAGAAAATTCCCAGTATTCCCACCCACTGGAAAATAAATGTAAATAGCATTTAAAGACATGAGGTGGGGTGGCCACAATCTCAAGCAGGTGGGCCCCAAATTGTGCCCCCCCCCCCTTTTCAAGCGGTTAAAATAATGTAATGTAATGTGATAGTTTATAATCCCATGGAATAGAAAGAACATAGGTCAGCTTTGCACCAACTGTGGCATCTGCTAATTTTTATTTTACTATCATAGCCTGTCGTGTTATACATTCCGCAAGATCTGAGAGTGCAAAAAGACTGTACTTTATACAATGGATATAGTACGCAGCTTTGTTCAAGCCTTTTATGTTGGAGTGTATAGATTATTTTTCTTCACGTATTATTTCTTTCACTAACAGTATCTTGAGCAGAAACTCTTGGCAATACAGATGAGACAAAGCCATGTATTGATTTAAACAGGCAGCAGAGGTGTGATGTTTAGATTTGTTTCAGTTAAATCTCTTTTGTTAAAGCTTCTCAGGAGGACAAACATTACTGTATTTGCTGACTTTGCTCAACTGAGGCTTTTTGTCGTAAAAATTAATATAAATGACATTTTGAAGGAAACCACACCGTGCTTTTAGCAGCCTTTTGCAATTTGTGACTTCAATAGCTTTCTTTGTTCAAGGGATTCTGTCGAAAGACTATTGTATTTCATCAAAATTCTTCCAATAAGATTATATTAACGTTTAATGTAAAACTGAAGGCATTTTTTTGCCATCTGTGTCTCATTGGGGAGATATCCCTTCACTTCCTGTTCCATAGACACAACAGGAAGTGAGAGGAAATCCCTTCAAAATGAGGGAACACCCTGGTAGTTACTAGGGTCACCAGAACTAATGTCCCCATTGGACGATTTTCCCTCTATTCCATTTTCTGACAACTAAAATTGTGAGATTTTCATTAACTTTCTATAATGGTCACCAGGACAAATGGAGAGGGTAAATCTCCCTAACAGGGTCACAGACAGCAATAAAAACCTAACAAAAATAGGGAATGGCGCTGTGCATAAAGGATGTATTGGTATATGATGTTTGTTTAATGGTGGTGATAGGTGTGCCAATGTGACATGCTATAGCGGACACCAATAAGTGGTACCCTCAAAATGCACCCCTGTTTTATCCCACGTATAGATGGGAAAAGTAGGAATTAATAAATAGTGATAGAAGAATGCTAGTTGATAAATAAATTAGTGAATGACAATAAATATAAAAACAGCTATGATCTCATATAAAAATTATTAGTATTAATAACCACTAATAATATGGTGTAAAAAGATATAAGTGCAAAAAGTGTCAGGTGCAGTACAAGTGGCAATATTCCAGCCACTGCTGGATGATAGAAATAAACTGCAGATGTTAAATTAGAATAAAGGGTGTCCACAATCCTCTATAAAAAACAAAAAATGCAAAGCAATATGTGTGAAAAAATTCATATATAACACATACACAAATGTGAGGTTTATATAAAAAATGTGTAAAGTAGAGGGTATCCACGGTCCTCTGTAATAAAGTGCTAGGAATGCAAAAAGTAGATACGTGGAAAAAATGTCATATAAATATACTTTAAATGTGCAGATATTAGGACTCAAACAAGTAAATAATTAATATGTATATATAGAGATAGTAAACTAATTGATAACAGTATAGAGTCTCATGTGAAAGTGGCCAAAGAGTTCATATGATGTCTTCCACCGAATTTCCTCCAAATATTTAAAACAAACTCCCCCTGATGTGATCCCACTCACCGGAACGCTATACCCCTGCAGGGGTATAAGCATAGGATGTTTGTACGCCAGATGCCGATCAAATCCAGGTGCCAATCAGATCATTATGTGTTGGTATCCCCTCAACCCGGATCAGCCACTCGTGAAGGAGAAGGGGGAAGATGACAATCCCCTGTTGTAATCCTATTTCCGGCCGGACATCCGCTCCAGAGTGTTATATGTAATAAAAGAATTGCTCCACATAGCGTAACTCCATAAAGTATCTTTTATTTGTAGATGTTTAAACAATCCAAAAGGAGCATAATGAATCCAAGGAAATAAACAAGTATAAAGGGAGAGGAGGGAGCATGCAAGCTCTCTACCTCCACTAGCCGTTCCGGGACGCAGCGTAGTGCACAGTTGCCGCTTGCGTTCCACCGGTCAGCTATCGAAAACCACAGTAGCAGGAAGTGACGTTGTGCGTGCCAAGATAGTCCCGCCTTACGCGTTTCGTCACACGGACGTCATCGGAGGCGCTCTCCGATGACGTCCGTGTGACGAAACGCGTAAGGCGGGACTATCTTGGCACGCACAACGTCACTTCCTGCTACTGTGGTTTTCGATAGCTGACCGGTGGAACGCAAGCGGCAACTGTGCACTACGCTGCGTCCCGGAACGGCTAGTGGAGGTAGAGAGCTTGCATGCTCCCTCCTCTCCCTTTATACTTGTTTATTTCCTTGGATTCATTATGCTCCTTTTGGATTGTTTAAACATCTACAAATAAAAGATACTTTATGGAGTTACGCTATGTGGAGCAATTCTTTTATTACATATAACACTCTGGAGCGGATGTCCGGCCGGAAATAGGATTACAACAGGGGATTGTCATCTTCCCCCTTCTCCTTCACGAGTGGCTGATCCGGGTTGAGGGGATACCAACACATAATGATCTGATTGGCACCTGGATTTGATCGGCATCTGGCGTACAAACATCCTATGCTTATACCCCTGCAGGGGTATAGCGTTCCGGTGAGTGGGATCACATCAGGGGGAGTTTGTTTTAAATATTTGGAGGAAATTCGGTGGAAGACATCATATGAACTCTTTGGCCACTTTCACATGAGACTCTATACTGTTATCAATTAGTTTACTATCTCTATATATACATATTAATTATTTACTTGTTTGAGTCCTAATATCTGCACATTTAAAGTATATTTATATGACATTTTTTCCACGTATCTACTTTTTGCATTCCTAGCACTTTATTACAGAGGACCGTGGATACCCTCTACTTTACACATTTTTTATATAAACCTCACATTTGTGTATGTGTTATATATGAATTTTTTCACACATATTGCTTTGCATTTTTTGTTTTTTATAGAGGATTGTGGACACCCTTTATTCTAATTTAACATCTGCAGTTTATTTCTATCATCCAGCAGTGGCTGGAATATTGCCACTTGTACTGCACCTGACACTTTTTGCACTTATATCTTTTTACACCATATTATTAGTGGTTATTAATACTAATAATTTTTATATGAGATCATAGCTGTTTTTATATTTATTGTCATTCACTAATTTATTTATCAACTAGCATTCTTCTATCACTATTTATTAATTCCTACTTTTCCCATCTATACGTGGGATAAAACAGGGGTGCATTTTGAGGGTACCACTTATTGGTGTCCGCTATAGCATGTCACATTGGCACACCTATCACCACCATTAAACAAACATCATATACCAATACATCCTTTATGCACAGCGCCATTCCCTATTTTTGTTATATTTATTCGTTTTAGGGCACACGTTAGTGTCCCTTGCTTATATAGGGGGGCTGCAGTTGCAATATACCCTGTAGCGCGGATCCACTGACAAAACTAGCAATAAAAACCTGCCAGGTATTTTAATCCTTTTCTAAAACAAAGAAAAATGTTGCCTTCAGTTACACTTTAACGTATTTTCTGCATATTTAACCAATAACATGATATTTGTGTAGCGCTGACAACTTTTGTTTCTAGTCATATGTATTGTTGTAAAGGTAAGTTGATATAGCGCCATCTAATGACTAATTATAAGGATGCAATCTGTCTATTTTTCATTATTTTGAGAGGTGACATGGAAGTGATTGATTGTTTACATCTGGACATCAACTATGACCTACCCACAATGCTCAAGGACCAGAGGAAAACTGAACTGCATTGTGGGGAGGATATAAAAGGGCTGGGAGCGGCCCTCTTAAGTCTCTTGTTCCTGGGATGCGTGGCCTGCCAGCAGAACTCTGTGGGTGTGTGTGTCCTACAGGGTTGCGGCCTACCTTGTGAAGGAGCGGAGCAGCAGCAAGGATCCGCCATTGTATCACAGTGTGCTGAAGTGACAGAAGTGATTGTTCCGGAGATCCATGGAGGAGGTAAATGTGGACTTCTGGTCGTTAGAAAACGGAACAGCGTGACAGCGAGGTTGGGGCTCCACGCGGACTGAGAACTGCTGAAACAGAGACACCCATCTGTCCAGATCTGGTGCGGTGAGAGGGTTAACACCCAGAAGTTTGTTTAACACTACACACATTTAAAACTGTTACAGAGTGTTGCTGGGTCTGATAGTCCCACGGAACAAGTGAGTTGGAAAACATTACATTTACACAGACTTCAATATCCGAGAACTGATACTGGATGTCTGTCTTCTTCAAATAAGAACACTTAATCAATTTGCTGGATTATAATTGCCTTTGTGTATCACCTTGCACTGCGCAACACTCCAGAGGAACTCTCTGTGGATTACAATTACTGATTCATAGTGAACAAAGATTCAAGACGTCAGGACTATTTTTTTTTTCTATTGCAGGGCCCTGCATCTAGTTATAAAGGATAGTGACTTTACGGTTTAAAGCAGGGGGAGCTCCCTAGTGTATATATATATTTAGATACATTTGTGTATGTTACAAAGATTGTCTTAATTATTCACTGTACTGCCACACTACGTTGGTGTTATAGTTTAGCCATTGTAGTAATTTATATATATATATATATATATATATATATATATATATATATATATATATATATATATATAATTTCAGTAAAAAGAAGTTATTTTGGTTTTTACAGAAGTTGGTGTGCAGTGTTGTTATTTCTCCTGCAGGTGGTGCTACAAGCAATCAGGTAGAGGTAAATATATGTATAAGTGTATATTGTGGGCTAAAGTTGGCATTAGTGTCATTACAACACTGCACTATAGTTGTGTCAAGGGGAGAAGAACAAGTTTTAAGAGGGGTGAAAAGATCAGAGGACAGGCCCAGTAATAAACCAGCAGCTCCACCGTGAGTTATTGCTACATTTAATTTATATATCTTTTATGTAGACATCCGAAAACCCAGAGACTGCTGTTTGGTGCCCCCATCTTAAATGTAATATCCGCAGCTCCAGCAGAATAAAAGCTGTCACTCAAATGACTCTCTATAATAGTCCCCTTTGTTTCCCTCCCAATGGCTACATATATATAGGGATGAGCTTCGAGTTCGAGTCGAACTCATGTTCTACTCGAACATTGGCTGTTCGCAAGTTCGCCGAACAGCGAACAATTTGGGGTGTTCGCGGCAAATTCGAATGCCGCGGAACACCCTTTAAAAGTCTATGGGAGAAATCAAAAGTGCTAATTTTAAAGGCTTATATGCAAGTTATTGTCATAAAAAGTGTTTGGGGACCCGGGTCCTGCCCCAGGGGACATGGATCAATGCAAAAAAAAGTTTTAAAAACGGACGTTTTTTCAGGAGCAGTGATTTTATTAATGCTTAAAGTCAAACAATAAAAGTGTAATATCCCTTTAAATTTCGTACCTGGGGGGTGTCTATAGTATGCCTGTAAAGGGGCGCATGTTTCCTGTGTTTAGAACAGTCTGACAGCAAAATGACATTTGGAAGGAAAAAACTCATTTAAAACTACCCGCGGCTATTGCATTGCCGACAATACACATAGAAGTTCATTGATAAAAACGGCATGGGAATTCCCCACAGGGCAACCCCGAACCAAAATAAAAAAAAAAAAATGATGTGGGGGTCCCCCTAAATTCCATACAAGGCCCTTCGGGTCTGGTATGGATATTAAGGGGAACCCCAGCCAAAATTTAAAAAAAAAATTGACGTGGGGTTCCCCCTAAATTCCATACCAGACCCTTCAGGTCTGGTATGGATTTTAAGGGGAACCCCGCGCCAAAAAAAAAAAAAAAAAACGGCGTGGGGTCCCCCTAAAAATCCATACCAGACCCTTATCCGAGCACGCAACCTGGCAGGCCGCAGGAAAAGAGGGGGGGACGAGAGTGCGGCCCCCCCCCCCCCTCCTGAACCGTACCAGGCCACATGCCCTCAACATTGGGAGGGTGCTTTGGGGTAGCCCCCCAAAGCACCTTGTCCCCATGTTGATGAAGACAAGGGCCTCATCCCCACAACCGTGGCCGGTGGTTGTGGGGGTCTGCGGGCGGGGGGCTTATCGGAATCTGGAAGCCCCCTTTACCAAGGGGACCCCCAGATCCCGGCCCCCCCCCGTGTGAAATGGTAAGGGGTTACTTACCCCTACCATTTCACAAAAAAACTGTCAAAAATGTTAAAAATGACAAGAGACAGTTTTTGACAATTCCTTTATTTAAATGCTTCTTCTTTCTTCCTTCATCTTCTTCTTCTTCTGGTTCTTCTGGCTCTTCTGGTTCTTCCTCCGGCGTTCTCGTCCAGCATCTCCTCCGCGGCGTCTTCTATCTTCTTCTCCTCGGGCCGCTCCGCACCCATGGCATGAGGGGGGAGGCTCCCGCTCTTCTCTTCATCTTCTTCTTCATCTTCATCTTCTTCTTCATCTTCTTCTTCTTCTTCTTCTTCTCTTCTTCATCTCTTCTTCCTTCTTCATTTCTTCTGCGGGCCGCTCCGCATCCATGCATGGAGGGAGGCTCCCGCTGTGTGACGGCGTCTCTTCGTCTGACGGTTCTTAAATAACGGGGCGCGGGGCCATCCGGTGACCCCGCCCCCCTCTGACGCACGGTGAATTGACGGGACTTCCCTGTGACGTCACGGGGAATGCCACAGGGAAGTCCCGTCATGTCCCGTGCGTCAGAGGGGGGCGGGGTCACCGGGTGGCCCCGCCCCCCGTTATTTAAGAACCGTCAGACGAAGAGACGCCGTCACACAGCGGGAGCCTCCCTCCATGCATGGATGCGGAGCGGCCCGCAGAAGAAATGAAGAAGGAAGAAGAGATGAAGAAGAGAAGAAGAAGAAGAAGAAGAAGATGAAGAAGAAGATGAAGATGAAGATGAAGAGAAGAGCGGGAGCCTCCCCCCTCATGCCATGGGTGCGGAGCGGCCCGAGGAGAAGAAGATAGAAGACGCCGCGGAGGAGATGCTGGACGAGAACGCCGGAGGAAGAACCAGAAGAGCCAGAAGAACCAGAAGAAGAAGAAGATGAAGGAAGAAAGAAGAAGCATTTAAATAAAGGAATTGTCAAAAACTGTCTCTTGTCATTTTTAACATTTTTGACAGTTTTTTAGTGAAATGGTAGAGGTAAGTACCCCCTTACCATTTCACACAGGGGGGGGGCCGGGATCTGGGGGTCCCCTTGGTAAAGAGGGCTTCCAGATTCCGATAAGCCCCCCGCCCGCAGACCCCCACAACCACCGGCCACGGTTGTGGGGATGAGGCCCTTGTCTTCATCAACATGGGGACAAGGTGCTTTGGGGGGCTACCCCAAAGCACCCTCCCAATGTTGAGGGCATGTGGCCTGGTACGGTTCAGGAGGGGGGGGGGGCCGCACTCTCGTCCCCCCCTCTTTTCCTGCGGCCTGCCAGGTTGCGTGCTCGGATAAGGGTCTGGTATGGATTTTTAGGGGGACCCCACGCCGTTTTTTTTTTTTTTTTTTTGGCGCGGGGTTCCCCTTAAAATCCATACCAGACCTGAAGGGTCTGGTATGGAATTTAGGGGGAACCCCACGTCAATTTTTTTTAAAAATTTTGGCTGGGGTTCCCCTTAATATCCATACCAGACCTGAAGGGCCTTGTATGGAATTTAGGGGGACTCCCACATCATTTTTTTTTTTTAATTTTGGTTCGGGGTTGCCCTGTGGGGAATTCCCATGCCGTTTTTATCAATGAACTTCTATGTGTATTGTCGGCAATGCAATAGCCGCGGTAGTTTTAAATGAGTTTTTTCCTTCAAAATGTCATTTTGCTGTCAGACTGTTCTAAACACGGGAAACATGCGCCCCTTTACAGGCATACTATAGACACCCCCCAGGTATGAAATTTAAAGGGATATTACACTTTTATTGTTTGACTTTAAGCATTATTAAAATCACTGCTCCTGAAAAAACGGCCGTTTTTAAAACTTTTTTTTGCATTGATCCATGTCCCCTGGGGCAGGACCCAGGTCCCCAAACACTTTTATTGACAATAACTTGCATATTAGCCTTTAAAATTAGCACTTTTGATTATTCATGTTCGTGTCCCATAGACTTTAACGGTGTTCGCGTGTTCGAACGAATTTTTTTCCTGTTCGCATGTTCTGGTGCGAACCGAACAGGGGGGTGTTCGGCTCATCCCTACATATATAGCTATGTAAAGAGCTATTATTTATTTTTGCGAAAAGGGGAGGGACACGTGTTGAGAAGATGTGGAGTGCTGCACACCCCGATTAGTGTCAAAAAGAAAAAGGAAATATCCCCCGTGGGGTTTTCTAGGCAGCAAGAAATTATGAAAATAGTAAGCTGTAACTTGAAAAAGTTTTTATTTTGTTGGACTTTAAATGGCAACATGATCACAGGGAATGACCATGATGGTTAGAATAAGAGCTGTGCTGCAGGAGATAACACAAATAAAACTGGCACAAAATTATACAATGTTCAAGCTCTATGATAGGATGGTAAAACTGATGCATTTCGACCCGTCGGGTCATCTTCAGAGGATTCAGGTGCTGTAACGAAATTTACGTATTGAAATTCATGGATATAACCATAAAAATTTAAATATAATATAATAAATATATGTTTATCAGTATAATTACCAATCACATTGTGTTTGAACAGTTTCTCCTGAGCCTAAAATTCTCCAAAATCTCCCCCGCCGGCTCCTGGCAGGGGTCCCAGGCCGTCCACCACGTCAACAGGGGGAAGGGGGGGCTGATCGCCCATGCGTGTCTTACAAGGAGGGTTAGGGTTTTAGGGTATTAGGGTCAGTTGAAATAAAATGAGTCCCATCACTGGTGTCAGTGGAATAAGTCCCATTGTTGTGTCACTGGGAATAAAACAAGTCCCATCATTGGAGAGAGAGCAGAGGGGGGAACAAGAGTGGAAAGTGATAAACAGGGGGGGGGGAAACTGAATAGATTGGGGGGGGGAGGCACCCAGAAGAAGACAAACTATGACTGGGGTAGGAATGGAAAGATGAGCCCACACATAACCTATAATGCCATGACTACTGGGGTGGGGACCACTGATCCAACTGGTCATCCAACTGCTCAAAGACAAAATCCCTGTGCACTAGTCATGGACGCATTCCTTTGCTGGTGTCAGGCTCACCTCCTCCTACATGATATGGATATGGAGCTGTGGCAGACAACTGGGTCCCCTGGCTTTTCTCCTAGGCTAGCTTTGTATCCGATGTGACAGTTCGGGAAGAGGGAGCGTTTCCAGAGTAACTCACAGCACGTTATTGGCTGAGGAAGGAGGCGGAGCAGCTGCAGTAGCACCTCCTCTGTGCTTGAACACAGGTATAGCCTGCACTGCACTGTGAATGTACTGGTGTTCGAAACCCAGGCAGATGCCCAATGGATGGGGGTGCTTAAAGAAATTTTGAAGGTGGTATAGCACCCCCATCCTGGTGCCTCCACTGAATTGAAAACAAGTGTTGGACATCACCTCACCCATAGTCCATTGATCCCTTCTTCCAGCCCTGTCACTGAATGTCCGTACCTCTGTATAGACCTGCAGCTGGAAGAATAGTCTGCAGGAGCCTGAGCATTGCACCCGCCATCCACTGATCGTGGTTGTAATGCTTTTTAGGCTCAAATGCAAAAATAAATAGGAAAAACAAAATATCCCCCATGGGGTTTTCTAGGCAGCAAGAAATTATGAAAATAGTAAGCTGTAACTTGAAAAAACTGGCACAAAATTATACAATGTTCAAGCGCTATGATAGGATGGTAAACATGACGTGTTTCGACCCCGTCGGGTCATCTTCAGAGGATTCAGGCGCTGTAACGAAATTTACATATTGAAATTCATGGATATAACCATAAAAATTAAAATATAATATAATAAATATATGTTTATCAGTATTACCAATCACATTGTGCTTGAACAGTTTCTCCTGAGCCTAAAATTCTCCAAAATCTCCCCCGCCGGGTCCCAGCAGGGGTCCCAGGCCATCCACCACGTCAACAGGGGGAAGGGGGGGCTGATCGCCCATGCGTGTCTTACAAGGAATCACACCAAGTGGATAATTCCCAAGACCGGGGAGGGGCGTGGTAGTAAGGGAGCGGGACCTGCAGTCAAAGCATCAAATGACAGACAACAGTACCATCAGTGCATTATATTTAGCATGGATAGAAAAATATATATGTCATTATCAATTTTTTTAAAAATAACTCTGTTTATAATTTGTTTGATGTTGTCTGTATTTTTAGGGTCAGCAATGTGTGGATATTCCCATAGTAGTGATGGTAAAAAAGGAGATATTAAGAAAGGTAGATATGACTACATGTAAATGTCAGTATGTCAAAGTAGGTAGTAAGTAAATGGTGGTGTCTATATAATTGCTGTGAGATAAATGGCAAAGTAGAGTGAGGATATAAGAATGTGGGGAAAGAGGCGAATGTGAGGAAAACATGTGGGGGAAGAGAGGAATGGGCTGACTGGAGGGGATAAAAGGAAAGGGACAAAAAAAAAAAAAGGGGAGGAGGGGGGGTTGGAAAGGATAGACGGGAAGGAGGGTGGGATGGGTAAGGGGGGGATGGGAAAAAAGAATACGGAGTGAAAGAAGAGAGCCAAGAGGAAAAGGTCCAGAGGAAAAATGGGAGAAGAGGTGTAATAAGGAGAAAAAACAGTGAGGTGTAAGGATGGTGCAGGTGAAGTGATGAATGAATAAAAGGACCTGGCGGGGGAGATTTTGGAGAATTCTAGGCTCAGGAGAAACTGTTCAAACACAATGTGATTGGTAATTATACTGATAAACATATATTTATTATATTATATTTTTATGGTTATATCCATGAATTTCACTACGTAAATTTCGTTACAGCGCCTGAATCCTCTGAAGATGACCCGACGGGGTCGAAATGCAACAGGTTTACCATCCTATCATAGTGCTTGAACATTGTATAATTTTGTGCCAGTTTTATTTGTGTTATCTCCTGCAGCACAGCTCTTATTCTAACCATCATGGTCATTCCCTGTGATCATGTTGCCATTTAAAGTCCAACAAAATAAAAACTTTTTCAAGTTACAGCTTACTATTTTCATAATTTCTTGCTGCCTAGAAAACCCCACGGGGGATATTTCGTTTTTCTTATTTATTTTTGCATTTGAGCCTAAAAAGCATTACAACCACGATCAGTGGATGGCGGGTGCAATGCTCAGGCTCCTGCAGACTTCCAGCTGCAGGTCTATACAGAGGTACGGACATTCAGTGACAGGGCTGGAAGAAGGGATCAATGGACTACGGGTGAGGTGATGTCCCACACTTGTGTTCAATTCAGTGGAGGCACCAGGATGGGGGGTGCTATACCACCTTCAAAATTTCTTTAAGCACCCCCATCCATTGGGCAGAGGAGGTGCTACTGCAGCTGCTCCGCCTCCTTCCTCAGCCAGTAACGTGCTGTGAGTCACCCTGGAAACGCTCCCTCTTCCTGAACTGTCACATCAGATACAAAGCTAGCCTAGGAGAAAAGCCCAGGGGACCCAGTTGTCTGCCAGAGCTCCATATCCATATCATGTAGGAGGGGGTGAGCCTGACACCAGCAAAGGAATGCGTCTATGACTAGTGCACAGGGATTTTGTCTTTGAGCAGTTGGATGACCAGTTGGATCAGTGGTCCCCACCCCAGTAGTCATGGCATTATAGGTTATGTGTGGGCTCATCTTTCCATTCCTACCCCAGTCATAGTTTGTCTTCTTCTGGGTGCCTCCTCCCCCCTCCCCCCAATTTATTCAGTCCCCCCCCCCTGTTTATCACTTTCCACTCTTGATCCCCCCTCTGCTCTCTCTCCAATGATGGGACTTGTTTTATTCCCAGTGACACAACAATGGGACTTATTCCACTGACACCAGTGATGGGACTATTTTATTTCAACTGATCCTAATGGTGGGATTTATTATTTTGCCTTTGACATCAGTGATGGAGTGTACTTTATCCCACTGACACCAATGATGGAATGTACTTTATCCCACTGACACCAGTGATGGAGTCTACTTTATCCCACTGACACCAATGATGGAGTCTACTTTATCCCACTGACACCAATGATGGAATGTACTTTATCCCACTGACACCAATGATGGAGTCTACTTTATCCCACTGACACCAATGATGGAGTCTACTTTATCCCACTGACACCAATGATGGAGTGTACTTTATCCCACTGACACCAATTATTGAACTTATTTTAATATCACTGACACCAGTTATGGCACTTATTTTATTCTCTTTGACACCAATGATGGGACGGATTTATTCACTGACACTGATGGGCTTTGTTTTGTGCTCATTGTCACCTATGATAGGACTTATTTTCTTCTACCGACACCAGTCATAGGACTTATTTTATCCCACTGACACAAATGATGGGATTTATTTTATTCTCATTGACACCAATGATGTACCCCCATGCCCTCTTGACAGCACGCTTCGCACACCTCATTTTTCTTCTCAAACTCTTTGAGGTGTCCCTCTTAATTATTTTCAATCGTTTAAAACTGTACTAAAGAATATATCTTTAATGAGAGCCTCACATTAAATCTGAATAAAATGGCATTGCTCCTAGGAAACAATGTGGCCAATATCAATAAAGATCACCTTCTCCCCTCTTCTGCCACAAGCTTGATCCATCTTGTTTCAGAGTGTTTCCAAGATCTGCACAACAGAATGTGCAGTGCACCACAACAAGCGACTTTGCATTGTGGTGTGTTGGGAGAAAATAATTTATAAATCAATGCTCTGCTATACTATACTCCCTTTCCATTTCACACAAACCTTACATAAAAAAAGGGATTTTTGGTTTACATATATCACAATACATGTTTAAGCTGGCCAACTACGTCAAGCCAGTCTCTGGCCAGTTTTTTTTTTTGCTTCCTATACCTACAGAGCTTAATGGTTCCAGTATAAAAACACTGCACCTACAGGGAAGAAATTCTTGGTGGTATCACTGTGTCTTTTTGACACAGGGCACAAAGTTTGATGGTTTTCATCAAAAGGGAGACGCTGTAGGTGCAGGACACAAGTTCTTGGAGGTTTCTTCTGTATGTATAGGAACTGATGATGGCATGTTTTGCAGGTGAATTCCATAACTCCCAGTTGATCCAGAGGAAGGCAAAAAAAAACTCTTGCTCAGCATGGTGTAATTTGTTCCAAAGGCGCAAAGAATTCCTTCCTGACCCCCAAAGGCGATCGGAATAATTATTTTCTGGATCAACCATCTGTGGTGAGCTGTCAGTGGGCAAATGGCCTGTGTAGTAGCTTTGAAATCTCCACTCTTCTTCTCTCTATGGCACTTGCAGGTTAGATCAGTGGCATTTTGATTGGTCATCGCCAGCACAGAACATCAAGTGCTGCAGATAGAAGATAGAGAAGAGCAAGGATTTCAAATCCCCGGACCACTACACAGGCTCTGTGGGCACTAACAGTTCACCACCCTGGGAGTTAAGTACAGCCAAAGATGTAAAATGTTAGCTCAATTTATTCTCTGTAATACTTCGGTATGTACAGGATTTGAGCCTTAGCAGCTGTTGGTACAGTATGGAACTCACCTGTTGATACAGAGGAAGGCAAAAAACCCTTATGAAGCATGGTATAATTTGCTCCAACAGGGGAAAAAAATCCTTCCTGACCCCCGGAGGCGATAGGATTACTCCCTGGATCGACTATCTGTGGTGTAAACAATGTTGGTAAAAATTCTCTGATGTTAAGTAATTATCAAAAATGTGTAGAATTGTTTTTTCTGAATCTTCGCAGGACACTCTCATTGTCTAATGCAGATTTACATGCGTGCCCACATGCTGTTGATGTATGTGAACTTGGGTAAATATATCTCCTCTCCTGGATTCTTTGATGGTTTTGGCATTATAGCCGACGGAGAAAGTCGGTCGTCCATTTCCATGTCCATGGGCTGTAAAAAGAAAACACAATGCGTCATGTTTAGTGTTTATAGATCTCTGGACATATTGTTTACTAATGACCCGCTCTCCCAATACAGATTAGACCCAATCTCTTCTTCCTCATTTTCATTTAGTGAGAGAACAGATAGGACATATAATCTAGAAGCAGACTAAGTGTCTATGGTGATCGGTGACGTCATATCTCATAGACCTCATAGAGATTGTATCATGTACCACCTCTCTCTTTCCACTCACTCCCAACTGTGCACCTTCATGTCTGGTGCATAGAAAGTTATGTTCTTATTTTTCCTCTCATGGATAAGGGAACAATTGACTGGTTAGTCTGTAAGGTTTTCCTGCAGGCTGGATTACGTTTATATTCCCTACATTATCTGTAAAGACGCAGCATTGCTCTAATCTGTCAGATATATAGTACTATCATCCCATTAGAATGTGTGTACTTATCATGTCCACTTGGAAAGGGGGCAATGTTTTCCCCTCCTCTAGTTCTTCCCAGTCGATGGATTCCATGAAGATGTGGGATCGGATATCTTCACTGATCCCCAGTCTCTCCTCCGGATATTTGCAAAGCAGCTATAAAATAATGAAGAGTTATCTATGAGGACTTGTATGCATGAGTAATAGAAGTTACATCACTTGGTTTTGTATAGATTAGGAAAGTACTCTGACTACTGTGCGTCTCCTCCTGGGTGGTTCTTTTCAACCCAATAGAGCAATCTTAGCATGTGAAGACACACATATAGACTAGTACAGCTGCTGGATGCAAAAATTAATTCGTTTGAGTTCTGCTTTGATAGAATTATGAAATGTGCATATCAGTGATTTACCCCATGTAGCATCTTCTGCCCCCTCAGTCCCATGATAAAGTGTTACCATGGTTGTGTAACTAAACCTTTACCGGGGGAAAAAGAAGCCAAACTACCCAACAGTCAAGCCAATGACTAGACTTGTCAGCAAACCTACATTAAACCCCTAGAGCAGCATCAGCAGTAGTAGGCTGAGAAGCCTTTCCTGTTGCTATTTAGAGTTAAAAAAGGTCTTCTCCTACTTACTCCTTTTATGACGTCCGCCAGGTCCGGGTCCATGTCAGGGGGGTAATTGGGATGGCTGAAGTTCACCTCTCTCCTGTATTCATCAAAGGTCATGCTCCTAAATGGCATATGCTTTGTGGCCAAGATGTAGGTAATGACTCCTAGTGAAAACCAGTCAGGTTCAAACTGGTAAAAGTCATTGTTGACAACCTGCCAATCCAAATAAAAGACATCAATAAGTACATTGGTCAGTACAGAAAACCAGAATACATCAAAGAAACCCACAAAGTAAATTTTTAAAGGGGCCACATAGGCTGGCCCCATTATCTTATAGGAAGCACAAGCCCCCCCAACTTATACCCCTTTCACACTGAGGGCATTTTGCAGGCACTATAGCGTTAAAAATAGAGCCTGCAATCTGCCCTCAAACAGCTGCTCCATTGTCTCCAGTGTGAAAGCCCGAGGGTTTTCACACTGGAGCGGTGCGCTGGCAGGACGTCAGGAAAAGTCCTGCCAGCAGCTTCTTTGGTGCGGTGAAGGAGTTTGGTGTTTACCGCTGCTCCCCATTGACAGGCTGCATATGACGAACACAAGTGGCTGCATATGATGGGCACTAGTGGCTGCATATACGGGGCACAAGTGGCTGCCTATGGTGGGCACAAGTGGCTGCACTTGATTGGCACAAGTGGCTGTATATGATGGGCACAAGTGGCTGCATTTGATTGGCACAAATGGCTGCATATGATGGGCACAAGTGGCTGCATATGATGGACACAAGTGGCTGCATATGATGGGCACAAGTGGCTGCATATGATTGTCACAAGTGGCTGCAAATTATGGGCACAAGTAGCTGCATATGATGGGCACAAGTGGCTGCATTTGATGGGCACAGTGGCTATGTTTGATGGGCACAGTGGCTGTGTTTGATGGGCACAAGTGGCTGCATTTGATGGGCACAAGTGGCTGCATATGATGGGCACAAGTGGCTGCATATGATGGGGCACAAGTGGCTGCATATGACGGGCACAAATGGCTGCATATGATGGGCACAGTGGCTGCGTTTGATGAGCACAATGGCTGCATTTGATGGGCACAGTGAGCATAGGTGTGCGCAGCCTATTGCATTAGGGTGTGCACCTCAAAGCTCAGACACATATGCATGTGTGTGCATGTGTATATATACGGAAGGTGTCAGTAGAGCAGTGAATGGTGTCATAAGGGCAGATATTGGTGGTGTCAGTAGGGCAGTTACAATCTTATATTAATTGGTTTTTTGCAATTTTTTAGGAGAAAAAGAGATTTTTTAATTTTATTTGGTGAAATATTAGGGGCCTAAACATTGGAAATATGCACCACACGGGGTGATTAGGGAGTGCCCAGGCACACCTGGCACACCCTGTGAGCATGCCTATGACAGTGGGGCTGCAATTTTGCAAAATTTTGAGCACCAGCCGCCACCTAGCCATGCAAGGAATCATTATACTTTGCTAGTTTCTATACAGTGCTAAAATAAAACAATACAAGGATGGAAAAAGTGTGGCATATGCATAGTTGCCAGGTGTCCCGAGTCCTGCAAGACAGTTGCAGTATTTTGCACACTGTCCTACTTTATTTAATATGAATCGATTAGGCGACGGAGTTATTTTACTGTATGGGCTCTTGCACATGGTGGTACAATAGATCAGTGTTTTTCAACCTTTCTTCAGTCAAGGCACCCTTTAAAATTCTATACAATCCCGAGGCACCCCATTCTAAAATGTAAAAAAACTAAAACTAATAATTGTATGTAATGCAGCAACTTCCACACACATAGGACACCCAATTCTTCTTCCAAAGCAAATACACCTTTGCACACTGGTACTAATATTCAAATGTTTCTCTTCCCTCCCTTACTCTCCCTCGCTCAGCTACTGTGACCCCAGTGCTGATGGAGAGGGGTGGGGCAGGGGCAAACAACGATGCTGTGCAGGCGCCCGATGTCCTCCTTGCTAACCAATGACATCATTGGTTGTTAGCATGCCAGCAGCTAGAAGGTTGTAATGGTGCACAATGAAAACCTGTGGCTTTGTGTAACCAAAAGCCAGGCTTCATCTATCCACTTGCTTGTATGCAATGTTTGGGCAGTTTTTAGGCATTTTGTCAAGGCACCCCTAAAGAAATCTGAAGGGAACCCCAGGGTGCCTAGGCACCATGGTTGAAAAAGGCTACGATAGAGTATAAAACATTACAGAGTAAAGTACATCTGTTGTTGTGGAGCCTGGGAACCACACCTGCAGTGTATATATTTCTATCTGATATAAGGCTCTGGGCATATATGGACTCATGGGCATATAACTGTACAGGGTACAATACATCCAGAGGCTGCAGCTGCAGTGCAATTGTGCCAGTTGACATGGTGTGTGTGGCTTACATATGCATATTTTTCAAAATTAAAACATTTACGGTTTGAAATATACACTCATGCACATCCCTGTGTGAATAAGTGAATTGCACCGAGTGGCCCCAAACCTTCTCTTCTCAGGTTCCCCGTTGGCACTCCTGGTTCCTCCTCTCTGTCCAGTGCCCCCATGGGAAGCGGCTTCCCATAGGGGCACTCGTGGGTGCTCGCTCCCAAGCCCCACTGCGTCCATTGACACAGACAGAGGGACTCGGTCCCACCCCCGCTCCCTCATCTCTGGAGTTGATTGACAGGAGTGGGAGCCAATGAGGAGGGAGACAGTGGTGGGAGCGGATCGGGCTCAGGTAAGAATAAGGTAGGGTTGGGGGGATCCTGCAGCACAGAAGGTTTTTTTGCCTTAATGCATAAAATGCATTAAAGTGATTGTAATGTTTTTTTTTTAATAACAAATATGTCATAATTACCTTCTCTGTGCAAGAGTTTTGCACAGAGTGGCCCTGATTCTCCTTTTCTGGGGTCCCCCGGCGGCACTCCTGGTTCCTCTTCCGCATCGAGTGCCCCCCATGGAGTGCCCCCCACGGAGAGCCGCATTCCATGGGGCACTTGTGCGTGCGTGCTCCTGCTGCATCCATTGACACAGACAGCAGGACTCGGCCCCGCCCCCCGGCATCCATGTTACTAGATTTGATTGACACCAGTGGGAGCCACTGATGACCCGAGACAAAGGCTGCTGTACTCGTCCCCGTCGCTGGAACAGTCGGGTTCAGGTAAGAAAAGGGGAGGGGGGGGGGTGCTGCAGTACAAAAGGTTTTTCACCTTAATGCATAGAATGCATTAAGGTGAAAAACTGGGAGGCTTTTACCTTAAACACCTTTAAGGTAAAAAAAACTTTGAGGCTTTTAAAAGCAGATCTGCACAAGAGATTTTTTTTTAATTGTAATATACTGCATGGCATTTGAACTATGAGCAGTAGGCTTAGAAGGGTCAATAAGGGGGCTTTTGATTAAAGGAGGGGCACAGAGCAGTGATAAGGGTTCATTTTATAAAGGCAAATAGATTTCATCATCCAGTCATGTGCAAGCAAAATGCTATTTTTTATTTCTCTTGCACAGGATTGGGTATTCTTTGCAAAGTTTAACTTTGCCGCATTAACTAAGCTCTGCAAAAACAAGATTCACTGAACCCTTAGCAAATTGAAACTAGGCAGATCCACCCTTTACTTCCTGCCAGATATCATGAATTCCAGGGAACTCCCACTAAATATTAGTTCAGCTTAATAAGTTTGGCTTTCCTGCCCTGGAATTGGTATATCGCCCAGAGGTCAAAGACGGCCCATCTCCATCAGAAGATTCTGAGCCAGGTATTTTGCTTCATAATGGATTCTAAGGTTCCCCTTGCAAGGACAGACATTCTGTTTCAGCAATCACCTGTAAATGTGGCTGAGACTTGGATATCAATTCGCCAGTACAGAAGATGGGGTCATACAGCGCCACACCGGAGCACATATCTCAGCCAGGACAAATTACATTGTTTTCACCTGCAACTGAAGTAAAGTTTGATGCAACTTTATAAATACTTTTGTATGACTCTACCACAAATATACTTGGTCATTTACATGGAATTACTCTCATGTTGCCTGTTGCACTAATGAAAAGCCCAGTTGAAGTTTTTATTTATTTTTATTTTTTTTAACTTCATTTCTGCTTTACAGTCAGGCTGCATACACAGTAATAAATACAGATAGTTGCTTATTTGTTTACTTTTTATTTGCTGCAGCATAGGGTTTAAACACTCTTGGCTAGCAGTGCACTGGACAGCCAGACCTCTACCGAAAATACAGCACTACACACTACTGCACTCCATAGTGCTGTTCTAGCCTTCTAGAGACCTGGACTGCTGTGCTTTATGTTGGGTAAAGTAAAGGTCCAGCTCTCCAGTGTACTGCAAGCCTCCAGTCCCAGTATCCTGGTTCCAGGTTCCAATCTGCTGTCCGGTTCCAGTCTGCTATCCGGTTCCAGTCTGCTGTCCGGTTCCAGTCTGCTGTCCGGTTCCAGTCTGCTGTCCGGTTCCAATCTGCTGTTCAGTTCCAGTCTGCTGTTCAGTTCCAGTCTGCTGTCCAGTTCCAGACTGCTGTTTGGTTCCAGTCTGCCATCCAGCTCCAGTCTGCTGTCCGGTTCCAATCTGCTGTCCGGTTCCAGTCTGCTGTCCAGTTCCAGTCTGCTGTCCGGTTCCAGTCTGCTGTCCGGTTCCAGTCTGCTGTCCAGTTCCAGTCTGCTGTCCAGTTCCAGTCTGCTGCACCAGCCTGCCGATCCAGCTCCTTCCAGGTTCCTGTCTACCTTCCGGCTCAGTTTGAGATTCTTCTGCACAGTGCTTCCTGAGTTCCAGACCCATCTCCTGCTGTTGATCCTGCCAGGCACTCGTGCCACTCCTGACTTCTGTGCTTCCTGTTCACCCTACCAGGGTCCTCGAGTCGGAGCCGAAAGAGAGGCCATCCCCTGCAAGTTGGGCTCGTCCACAAGGTACGTGACACAGAGGTTGTTTGTACACTGTAGCAAGTATTATGCCCCATACACACGATCGGATTTTCCGACAACAAATGTTGGATGTGAGCTTGTTGGCGGAAAGTCCGACCGTGTATGCTCCATCGAACATTTGTTGGCGGATTTTCCGCCAACAAATGTTGGCTAGCAGGTTCTCAAATTTTCTGCCACAAATGTTTGTTTTCGGACTTTCCGATCGTGTGTACACGAGTCTGTCGGACAAAAGTCCACGCATGCTTGGAATCAAGTACAAGCCGGAGATATAACTAGCGAGATATCACGTACGTCTTGTACGTCACTACGTTCGTAATTGTTGGCCAACATTTGTGTGACCGTGTGTATGCAAGACAAGTTGGAGCCAACATCCTTTGAACAAAAATCCACCGCTTTGTTGTCGGAAAGTCAGATCGTGTGTACGGGGCATTACTGTGTGTGTGTAGCCTGACAGTATCATACTAATAAAATCAGAAGGTTTAATTAGGCTCTATACTGCTAATCCATTTTAGTAATGTATTTTATATAGTATACTGTAGCATAGCATAGAATAGTATAGTATTTTTGTGCATGGTTTTAGTGACAGGATGCTATTTAAATGCAAAATAATACCAAGCTTATGAGGAAGTGCAGTTGCATAATGCAACATTGGCAATTTTTAATTGAGGGTCTGGTATATTTTTCTGGGGCAATTTTGTAGTCTGTTCTACTGTTTCTATCTTCATACATATGCCTCATATATGACCACATTTATTGCCTTTACAACCACGCTTGTCTGTCAGATTTTGCTGACATTATCAAAAGCCAAATTTGTTCAACATAAGGCTAAGCATGCAGTGCCGCAATTGTTAGTGGTGGAGTCAAGGAGTGAGCATGTTGACTCTTAAAGTGAATTTCTAATTTTTTTAGTGAATGAGGTGAAGTAAAGTGAAAAAGCATTTGTAAACAATACATAATTATGTGCAAGGAAAAAAAAATAATAAAAAGATTTTTGCTTGCACATGATTGAATGATTAAAGTAAGCACAGCCTTGTTCACCTTGTACCCCTTTTGCTAAGTTAAAGTAGAACTACAGGCAAAACATTTTTTTCATTTTGTATGGAGTAAGAGAGGGTCAGTTTATTTTTTGCCATGAGTCCCATTGGAGAGAATTTCTTTCACTTCCTATCCCATATCCAAAACAGGAAGTGAGAGGAAATCCCTGCAAATTAAGGGAATCCCTAAAGGAACCCCAGGCCACTAGAATTAGTGTCCCCATTGGAAGACTTTCCCTCTATTACTTTTCCGAGGACAACCCAAAATTTGGGATTTTTTTTTACTTTCACTTTCAATGATAATGATACTTGATGTGATTGTAGCCGTATTTCAATTTTCTCAATGGTAAAGATAAATAGGACAAATAGAGAGAGTGTATCTTCCTAACGGGGGCACAAACAGCAATACACAAGTGTTCTAATCCACCTGCACTCTCTCCAAAACCAAAAAAAAGACTTGCCTTTGATTGTACTTTAAAGGGGTTGTAAAAGCAGAAGTTTTTTTTATCTTAATGCATTCTATGCATTAAGTTAAAAAGTCTTCTGTGTGCTGCAGCCCCCCTCAGTCTCCCTTATACCTACCTGAAGTCCCTCTCTGTCCAGCGATGTCCATGAGTCTCTCAGTCGTCCGATATTCTCCTTTCTGATTAGCTGAGACACAGGAGCGGTGCCATTGGCTCCCGTTGCTGTCAATCAAAGTCAGCTAGCCAATCAGGGGAGAGAGGGGGTGGGGCTCCATGTCTGAATGGACACAGGGAGCTGTGACTCAGCTTGGGAGCTCCCATAGCAAGCTGCTTCCTGTGGGGGCACTGAACAGGAGAGAGGGGCCAGGAGCACAAAAGAGGGACCTGAGAAGAGGAGGATCTAGACTGCTCTGTGCAAATCCACTGCAACAGAGGAGGTAAGTATAACATGTTTGTTATTTTTATAGGAAAAAAAAAGAGACTTTACAACCACTTTAAGTAATTTTTCTCTGTTGCTTACCAACTTCAGTAGCTAAAGAAGAAATTTATACACACAAGTAAATTACAGGAGTGTCCTCCGTCTGTTCGTTTTCAGTTTCCGTTAAAGACTGTGGCAAACAGTAAAACCTATTATGTTGTTCTCTCTCGTTATAGCACTCATAATGCTGTGGTCCTCTTTTAGAGTATAAAATATATATTTATAAAACAAATATTTTACATAAATAGTAAAACAGAAATAACACATTAGTTTGAGAACACACTTAAAGTGGGGTTCCACCCAAAAAAACAAAAATACATAAAAAATCCTAAAAAAAAAACCACAAAAAAACATTTGGATATTTTTTTTTTTAACTTACCTCTAAATGCCTGTTGCTAGGGGGTCCCTCGTAGTCTGCCCCTTCCAGTGCCTGGGCTGGTAACATCACTTCCCCCTTGGCACAGGAAGGGCTCCGCTCTGCTCCCTCCCTCCTGTCAATCATCTGGGACCCATTACAGGTCCCAGGTGACTGAGCGGCCAATCACGGCGCGCGGCGCCGCTCGCGCATGTGCAGTGGGAGCCAGGCTGTGAAGCCACAGCCTGGCGCCCACAGCTGCAATGCCGGCGCCGCTGAACGGAGGGGGGGACGAGCGGGGCTTAGATCCCCCGCATCGCTGGACCCTGGGACATGTAAGTGTCCAATTAAAAGTCAGCAGCTGCAGTATTTGTAGCTGCTGACTTTTAATTTTTTTTTTTTTTCATGGGCCCCCTGGGTGGCACTCCTCTTTAAAAAAAATAAGTACGATAGACCCCAAACCATTATTGTTTCTTTTTAACTGCACAATTGTTTGTAATAACGCATTATATAAGATATATTCTTTCATTATATCCTATAAGCTACACTGTTCTAGTGTGATCTACAGCCCTGCTTGCTTCAGATATGATTCCACCTTTAGGAGAATTTTCATGCATATTATAATCTGGGAGTCCTATCTATAGATGAAATACTTAATATTACATCCAACAACAGATTTTGGTCACAAGCTAATGGTTCTTCCTACTAAGATAATCAAAAGTATTTATCATTTTATATTTAAAACCACAGATCTTTTTTATTGACTAATAGACAGCCAAGACACAGTACTGTTAAATTCTCCGGCGTGCAAGACTACAAAACAATTTTAATGTAGCAAACTGCAAGTATTCAGGTATTTATGTGCCAGGTTTATTGACAGCAATGTACTTAGATAAGGTCAATTACACTTCCAGGTCAGCTAGCCAAATAAGCAGTGAGCTCATCTGCTGTTCTTATTTGCAAGCTATGTAGTCAAGGTAAGCTAGAGTTTGATAAATGATATTATAGTGGTATGAAGATATGTGGAGGATGCATAATATCATTGCAGGTATGTAAGGGAAGACTTGCATAACACCAGGTACCTATTGTTTAAAAAAATGATTGCTGTGAATATGTTTAAAAATAAAAGCATGTTATTTAATTCATGGCAGTCTGCTGCATGCATGTTGTCACATAAGGTAGCTGGCTGCTCAGTCTTACAGTAAACACAAGCAAAATTGAGCTTCTGGGAAACAAATAGCATCTGCTAGAGACCCAGCATGCACCTGATGACAGGTGACCTAGACCATGGCATATGCCCAGTGTGTAAAGACTAAGGCAATAGTCACTTACTAGAGAAAGTATAAAAAGTAAGATTTCATTTTTTTATCAATGCAGTTCCACTTTAGCGTTATACGGACTTTTGATTTTTTTTTTTATGTTAACGTGTACGTGAACCCTTGCCATGAAAAACAACCTGTTCAGTTTAAAATAGAACTGTAAGGCAAAATGTTTGTGTGTGTATGTGACCAAAGAAAGCCACATGTATACTGTACAGTATATTACTTGTGGCTTTCTTTGGTCACATTTTTCGTTACACTAAGCGGCCGGTCCACAAGGGGCGCAAGAGCAGCGCCCCCCCAGCCCACACAATCCACCCCTACCATCGCTCCATGTGTGTGGCCGTGCACTGTGTGGGGTGCCAGACCAACAGGTCTCCACCAGGTCCGTTACCCCCTCACAAGCACGTGACCAGAGCCCGAGGCCCCAATTGGCCTGTTTCATGTTGTCCTCGGGGCGCACCATCCACCCTGCGATGCCAGCGAATCAACACTCGCCATCGGCTTCCCGCCCTGGCCAATTAGGACAGGAGGCAGAAGACCCAGAGCTTGGAAAGAAGACTGGGTCAACACAGAAGCTGCAGCGCTGGGCACCAGGAGAGCCGCGACCTCTGGCGGGCTCTGCCCGTAGGGTAAGAGTGGACCTGGAGGGGCCTGCCCACACCCCCCCAAAATCCTCTAGCACCCTCCGCCACTGCACAATGCATTATTTTCACTCTTGACAAAGTCAGTTAATGGTGCAACATGTTGGGTTTCTTTTGGGACTTTGGGTTTTATTAGCACTTTTTTGCATATTCTTTTGAAGAGTACAGCAATAGATTTATGTTATTAGGACTAGTAAGACATTGTGGACAGAGGAGGATTCATTAGGACTGGATAAAGACACTATCAATAAATAAAGAATAAATGTTTGGAGCTAGATTTTTTAAAATTCTTTTTATAATTCTGTTCTGTACTCTGTTGGGCAAAACAGTTTTAAGCCGCATGTGTTTATGAAAGTTTTGATTTTCATTTTGAATTTATAATAAAAGCAAAATTTTAGGATTTTAGGGTTTGGTGCACAGCGATAAAGGCATATCATCTACATGTTGTATCCTATGTATACAACTGCACCTTAACCACTTAAGGACCAGCCTCGTTTTGGATTTTAGGTGTTTACATGTTTAAAACAGGTTTTTCTGCTAGAAAATTACTTAGAACCTCCAAACATTATATATGGTTTTTCTTCTAACACCCTAGAGAATACAATGGCGGTCATTGCAATACTTTTTTTTGCACCGTATTTGCGCAGCGGTCTTATAACGCACTTTTTTTGGAAAAAATTCACTTTTTTGAATAAAAAAATAAAACAACAGTAAAGTTATCCCAATTTTTTTTTTATATTGTGAAATATAATGTTACGCCAAGTAAATTGATACCCAACATGTCATGCTTGAAAATTGCGCCCGCTCGTGGAATGGCGTCAAACTTTTACCCTCAAAAATCTCCATATTCGACGTTTAAAAAATTCTACAGGTTGCATATTTTGTGCTACAGAGGAGGTCTAGGGCTAGAATTATTGCTCTCGCTCTACCGGTCGCGGCGATACCTCACATGTGTGGTTTGACCACCGTTTTCATATGCGGGCGCTACTCGCGTATGCGTTTGCTTCTGCGCGCGAGCTCGTCGGGACAGGGGGGGTTTTAAAAATTTTTTTTTTATTATTTATTTTACAATATTTTATTTATTTTTACACTGTTTAAAAAAAAAAAAAAAAAATTGTGTCACTTTTATTCCTATTACAAGGGATGTAAACATCCCTTGTAATAGAAAAAAACATGGCAGGACCTCTTAAATATGGGATCTGGGGTCAAAAAGACCTCAGATCTCATATTTACACTAAAATGCAATAAAAAAAAAAAAAAGTCATTTAGAAAAATGACATTTGAAAAAATATGCCTTTAAGAGGCGTGGACGGAAGTGACGTTTTGACGTCGCTTCCGCCCAGCAGTGTCATGGAGACGAGTGAGCGCCATCTTGGCCTCACTCGTCCCCAGACACACCACGGCACAGGACGCGATCGCCTCCGCCGCTACCGACGGCTCCGGTAAGCGGCGGAGGGCACCGGATTGCGGCGGGAGGGGGGGCCCCTCTCCCGCCACCGATAAAAGTGATCTCGCGGCGAATCCGCCGCAGGGACCACTTTTATCTGAAAGCCGGCCGCCGCACGAAAACGGGGATACCGGGGTTATGGCAGCTAGCTGCTGCCATAACAACTATATCCCCGTTCAAACTTAGGACGTACATAGTTGTGCGGCGGTCGGGAAGTGGTTAAAAGAGAAGTATGGAGTTTACAAAAAAAAAACCCATAATACTCACTTATGCTGCATCTGTCCCTTGACGCCTCTACATTAAGAACTGAGCCATCAAAGACCACTGATCGCTCAGTTCTTCCCTCCACTCTAAGCAGAGAGCAGTGACTGTTAGTCACAGACTCTCTGCTTTCCCCCTCCAGCTCTTACTGGAGTGCTAGGCTTTTGGGGGGGGGGGGCTGGCTTAGTCTTCCAAAGGCTTGCTGAAAGGCTGAGCCAGCTGCCAGTCCAGGAATCTGGGAGAATCCAGCCTGGACCAGTTGAGTGACATCAGCAGAGAGCAGGCTGTAGCCTGCTGTGGGCAGATAAAGGATCAAAGGAGTGCAGAACGAACTGCACTCCTGTGATCCATAGGAGAAGTAAAGCCAAAAAAGCTCTGGTCATACTTCTCCTTTAACAAAAGTTTCAGGTATGTGGCATGGCCACTTTGTGAATCTTCGGGTGTGGTTTGGTTTGATGCATTTTGCTAAAATAAACTTACAATCATGTTGGCAGAATTTTCATGTCTTCTAAACAAGTGTTTTATATTTTTGTATGGATAATAAATCTAAAAACTTTTTAATAGCAATGTTTAACTATTTGTGTGTTACAGTATGTTTTTGAGGGGCTTACACCTAAACAATGAATTTATTTAGTTTATAGCTATGGTCAGTGGCAGCCGCTCCGTTAGGATTTCTGTGGGGTTTTTTTTTTTTGTAGCATATGATTAGAGCCTAAGGCTCTAATTGGCTTCAAAGAAGGGTGGGCTCAGGGTGCAGAGCACTGCTCCCTGAGCCCACCCAGTTGTGTGACAATAGCGAATTAATATTCGCTATTGTCCTCCTGCTTCTCCTTACGGCCAATCAGTAAGCGGGTCCTGAGACCCGATTTGCCGGAAGGAGGGGCTTTCTAAGCTAAGCACACCCCACTGCCTGCATGTCTGACCTAAGGGCAGATAGATTCCAGGAAGTAAATGCAACATGAATCATTTGCCCTTGTTCAAGATGGCTGCAGCTAGAAATTCTAGGAGGGTGTTTTTCAAAGATATTTCTCAACAAGATAAAGCATGGAAAAATAAACTGATGGGTGGGTTTGCTTTGAATATTAAAACATGAATAAAATAACGTTTTCCATTTGTGGTGCCCAGATATGATTTAGTTATGCTTTAAGTGCTATGAAGGCCAAACATAGTAACCTGGATTTTATTCTCAGGTTGAGTGGAAGAGGCTAAATGATTTGGAAAGGGGCAGCAGAAAAGGAAGAGTGAGCATGGAAGAGTGAGCATGATATAAAGATTCCAGTTTTTTTGAAAGTGTCATGTATCTACTTCATTCTACAATTCCTTAGTTTGTGACTATGAATTAGAAAGTGATGTGAATCTTTTGTGAGTCTTTGTTTCTGTTGTCCTGTCTCCTCTCATTAGGTCTCTGACACCTGAAAACCCAGTTGAGTGCAACGCTGGACCTGGCTCTCTAATCATTTCACTAATCAGCAGTTCTTTATACAGATCGTATCTATAAAACATCTGCTGTTCTTTATGCAGATTATTTATTCAGCAAGGCTGGTCATTAATTGAATGCGTTTTTTTGTCTGCTTAACAAAGATTGAACCCTTTTGTGCAATTGTGTGCGTGTTTTCATGTGCCCATTTTGAATAATTGAATATGAGTTTCTGTATGATAATGTGCTCAATCTAACTTTTAAAAAAGCACACTAGTAGATGTTCCTTAGAGAACCACGGGCCACTGAAATAACGACTGTATAGAGCAATCATCCCAGTTGCAGAAACAATCCTTTCACACTGTGTGGGCTTTTAACAACATTCAAGGTAATAAGAAAATTAAATACAGCTGGAATTAATGCAAGAAAACAGGCTTAAAGTGGCTCTGTATTAAATCCTACCTTAATAATGTCATACATGAATAGAATAGCAGCCACTTCCAGGTACCTGCAGGAAGCGTAAACCTTTTTTCAGATCTCCCTAGCTTAGTGGTTGTCAACTTACAAGCTATAGGAGGTTTAACTGTAGCCCCTGACATCACCAAAAAATAAAATGGAGTATATATAATGATAGAGAGGGCTGTCAGGGACTGAAGACATACTAGAAGAAATGATGGTCAGAGACTAGAGATATGCTGAAGAAGACCGTAAATGGTTAGGGACATGTTACATGATGCTATTGTCACTATAAATGTCGGGGTCGAAGGGTTGCACAACAGGTACTAAAGGGCCACAGGTTAACTATTATGGAAACATTGTCTTCAACCAAGAAGTCACAGGTTTGGCTTGCTCCTATTGGTCTATCATTGTGATTGGCTACCTTGCTAACCATTATCAAGGTTAAGGTAGATGGGCCAAACCTTAAACTTATTTTTAAAAGAACTGACATAAGGCCTAATCTATTAAATTAAAAAGTTGTTATTTCTCTTAACAATTGTCCTTTTCAAAGAGAAATAACAATATTAATTACACTGAGCAAAATTATAAACGCAACACTTTTGTGTTTGCCCCTATTTATCATGAGCTGAACACAAAGATCTACGACTTTCTATGTACACAAAAGGCCTATTTCTCTCAAATATTGTTCACAAATCTGTCCAAATCTGTGTTAGTGAGCACTTCTCCTTTGCCGAGATAATCCCTCCACCTAATAGGTGTGGCATATCAAGATACTGATTAGACAGCATAATTATTGCACAGGTGTGCCTTAGGCTGGCCACAATAAAAGTCCACTCTAAAATGTGCAGTTTTATCACACAGCACAATGCCACAGATGTCACAAGTTTTGAGGGAGCACGCAATTGGCATGCTGACTGCAGGAATATCCACCAGAGCTGTTGCCCTTGAATTGAATGTTCATTTCTCTACCATAAGCCGCCTCCAAAGGCGTTTCAGAGAATTTGGCAGTACATCCACCCGGCCTCATAACCGCAGACCACATGTACCCACACCAGCCCAGGACCTCCACATCCAGCATCTTCACCTCCAAGATCGTCTGAGACCAGCCACCCGGACAGCTGCTGCAACAATCGGTTTGCATAACCAAAGAATTTCTGTACAAACTGTCAGAAACCGTCTCAGGGAAGCTCATCTGCATCCTCGTTGTCCTCGTTAGGGTCTCGACCGGACTGCAGTTCGTCGTTGTAACCGACTTGAGTGGGCAAATGCTCACATTCGATGGGATCTGGCACTTTGGAGAGGTGTTCTCTTCATGGATGAATCTCAGGTTTTACTGTACAGGGCAGATGGCAGACAGCGTGTATGGAGTCGTGTGGGTGAGCGGTTTGCTGATGCCACTGTTGTGGATCGAGTGGCCCATGGTAGCGGTGGGGTTATGGTATGGGCAGGCGTATGCTATGGACAATGAACACAGGTGCATTTTATTGATGGCATTCTGAATGCACAGAGATACCGTGACGAGATCCTGAGGTCCATTGTTGTGCCAGTCCTCCACGACCTTCACCTCATGTGGCAGCATGATAATGCATGGCCCCATATTGCAAGGATCTGTACACAATTCCTGGAAGTTGAAAGCATCCCAGTTCTTGCATGGCCAGCATACTCACCGGACATGTCACCCATTGAGCATGTTTGGGATTAGGGATGAGCCGAACACCCCCCTGTTTGGTTCGCACCAGAACATGCGAACAGGCAAAAAATTTGTTCGAACACACAAACACCGTTAAAGTCTATGGGACACGAACATGAATAATCAAAAGTACTAATTTTAAAGGCTTATATTCATGGTATTGTCATAAAAAGTGTTTGGGGACCTGGGTCCTGCCCCAGGGGACATGGATCAATGCAAAAAAAAGTTTTAAAAACTGCCATTTTTTCGGGAGCAGTGATTTTAATAATGCTTAAAGTGAAACAATAAAAGTGTAATATCCCTTTAAATTTCGTACCTGGGGGGTGTCTATAGTATGCCTGCAAAGGGGCGCATGTTTCCCGTGTTTAGAACAGTCTGACAGCAAAATGACATTTCAAAGGAAAAAAAGTCATTTAAAACTACTCGCAGCTATTAATGCATTGCCGGTCCGACAATACACATAAAAGTTCATTGATAAAAACGGCATGGGAATTCCCCACAGGGGAACCGTGAACCAAAATTTAAAAAAAAAAATGATGTGGGGGGTCCCCCTAAATTTCATACCAGGTCTGGTATGGATATTAAGGGGAACCCCGGCCAAATTTAAAAAAAAAAATGGCGTGGGGTCCCCCTCAAAATCTATACCAGACCCTTCAGGTCTGGTATGGATTTTAAGGGGAACCCCACGCCAAAATAATAAAAAAAACGGTGTGGGGTCCCCCTAAGAATCCATACCAGACCCTTATCTGAGCACGCAACCTGGCAGGCCGCAGGAAAAGAGGGGGGGGGGCGAGAGAGCGCCCCCCCTCCTGAACCGTACCAGGCCACATGCCCTCAACATTGGGAGGGTGCTTTGGGGTAGCCCCCCAAAACACCTTGTCCCCATGTTGATGAGGACAAGGGCCTCATCCCCACCACCCTGGCCGGTGGTTGTGGGGGTCTGCGGGCGGGGGGCTTATCGGAATCTGGAAGCCCCCTTTAACAAGGGGACCCCCAGATCCCGGCCCTCCCCCCTGTGTGAAATGGTAAGGGGGTACTTAAAGGGTGTTCCACAGCATTTGAATTTGCTGCGAACACCCCAAATTGTTCGCTGTTCGGCGAACTTGCGAACAGCCGATGTTCAAGTCGAACATGAGTTCGACTCGAACTCGAAGCTCATCCCTATTTGGGATGCTCTGGATCGGCAATTACGACAGCATGTTCCAGTTCCTGACAATATCCAGCAACTTCGCGCAGCCATTGAAGAGGAATGGACCAACATTCCACAGGCCACAATCAACAACCTAGCCAACTCTATGCGAAGGAGATGTGCTGCACTGCGTGAGGAAAATGGTGGTCACACCAGATACTGACTGGTTTTCGGACCCCCCCAATACAGTAAAACTGCACATTTTAGAGTGGCCTTTTATTGTGGCCAGCCTAAGGCACACTTGTGCAATAAACTTGCTGTCTAATCAGCATCTTGATCTGCCACACCTGTGAGGTGAATGGATTATCTTGGCAAAGGAGAAGTGCTCACTACCACAGATTTAGACAGATTTGTGAACAATATTTGAGAGAAATAGGCCTTTTGTGTACATAGAAAAAGTTGTAGATCTTTGCGTTCAGCTCATGATAAATAGGGGCAAACACAAAAGTGTTTATAATTTTGCTCAGTGTACATATTGATCGTTATGGGAAAAAATGTACACATTTATAGGGAAATCAATTTATTATTTGAATATATTTGAATATTACAGTGTGCAAAAGAAACCAGAAATTATGACAATAGTGGAACAATGGGTTAATTGGTATCTTGACCAAAAGGAGCTGGAGGAGAGAGGTATTTTTAGAAACTTAGTGTCCAGGGCACATAAGTCAATGGGGTTGGGCACAAAAATCTTTGGGGTTGATTTACTAAGACCCCTTTCACACTGAGGCAGTTTTCAGGCATTTTAGCGCTAGAAATAACGCCTATAAAGTGCCTGAAAACTCTGTGCTGTGTGCCTTCACACTGGGGCGGTGCGCTTGCGGGACGTTAGAAAAAGTCCTGCAAGAAGCATCTTTCAGGTAAGTTGGGAGCACTATTAATAGCACTCTCAAAACACCCTGCCCATTGGAATAAATGGGCAGCGCCTTAAAAGCGATTTGAAAGCGCTGCAAAATGGGTCTTTATTCGTTTTTCTTTTAAGGTCCGCTAGCTGCGCTTTTGTGGCCCACTAGCACCCGAAAAGTCCCACTAAAATGCAGCGAAAGCACTGCTAAAACGCATTAGTCCTGTTTTAGCAGTGCTCCAGTGTGAAAGGGGTCTTAAGGTAAATAGTCTGTGCACTGCAGTTGCTCTAGTTCTGAGGGGAACATGCAAGGAAAATAAAAATAACTGCATTTTGCTTGCACATAATTGGATGATAGAAATCAGCAGAGCTTCCCCTAATTTCAGTATATGTGCCTTTAGTAAATCAACCCCAATGTTTTTCTTTCTAATAAGTAGGCACTGGAGTTTTCTGCAGTGCATCTTCCCATCCCTGCTGTATTGATGTAATACAATGGTCAAACAATGTGACCAGTCGTGTTTAGCTAAGTCGTCTGGTACAGATGTCTGTACAGCAACAAATATTCTTTTCACCTGTTAAAAGTTGTATGACTCTAGACTTTGTAGATGCCTACTGCCAAGGAAAGTAACAAAGTGCTAAATTTATTTAATTTTATGAACTAGGGTTGGATTACTAAAGGTAAATAGTCTGTGCACTGCAAGTGCAGATCTGATGGGGAACATACAAGGAAAATAAAAAACTGCATCTTTGCTTGCACATGATTGGATGATAGAAATCAGCAGAGCTTCCCCTCAGATCTAGCGCAACTGCACTTCAAGTGCACAGTATATTTGTCTTTAGTAAATCAACCTCCCAGTGTAATTCAGTCAAACAAATTGTGGGAATCTATTCTACAGAAAAACAGGCAATAACCCAGCAAATCTTTGGCGCATATTAGTAATTTTGCTGTTTGAGAAACAAACACAATGAAGTGTTTTGTGGTCATTTTTGTTATACAAGGAAACTTACCTAAAGCAGTATTAAAATTTAATATAGTGCAACTTACCAATCAACAGATGTGGTAGCTGCATTTGTTTTTCCTTTTTTAGGTCTTTTTCGCTCTGTTTTCATCGCATGATTCGGCCAATAACACACCTCCTGTATTAGAGTGCCCCCCACTCTGGGCAAAGGAGCACAGGGGCACCTTTGGTCAGCAGCATTGTCTGTCTGGAGAAAGGGAAGTGTAAAACCTAGTACACACGGTACGACTGTTGGCCAACCGAGCGTCTGATTTTTGTGTGCCAGGATCTTGTCTTGCATATTAACGGTACACAATTGTCGTGCCACAAACACAAATGTAGTGATGTACTACGAGGAATTTCAGCTCTTGAGCGCCACCCTTTGGGCTCCTTCTGCTAATTTCGTGTTTGGTGAGCATTGATTCCGAACATGCGTGTTTGTACTTTAGACTTTTGTGTAACGGATTTGTGTACTGACCATACGAAAATCTGACGTCAAACCGTTGTCCGACGAAAATTTACTAGCATGTCATCCAACATTTGTTGGCTGAAAGTTGGACAATTGTCAAAAGGAGAGTACTAATGGTAAGATTTTAGGACAACAGTCTGTCAACAGACAATCCCCTGCCAACAATCGTACAGTGTGTACGAGGCAAACTGAAGCCAGACTCCAGGTAATTCTTTATAAGCAGTTACAGAGAATAGTTTTTTCTCCTTTTTAAGATAAAGGTTTTACATAAATAATAAATAAATGTTGATCATTGTAAGGACTTACACAAGTGTTAAATGACTTGCCTCATCCCTGTAGATTCATCTGCAAGAGTGCTTGCTCTTTTGATTTACTGGCTGGATCACCAGATGAAAAAAAGAAGAAAGAAAAAGAAAATGAATGCAGCCATCACATGTACAGCCACAATATAATAAATGTTTGCTTTTGGGTTTAATACTGCTTTAATATACTAGAAAAAAAATGTTATTACTATTTTAGGGGCACTGACTGTGGGTACCAGGTTTTCATTAATGACCTTGGTATTTAAATTCAAGCAAAAATTACCATTAGTCACATCACTTACTAGTAATGAAGTATAAAATATGGAGAAATCTTCACTGCAGGATTGCCTGTCCTCTTCCTGGCTTTGAATTTCTGGCGCTGCAGTTGTTAACAGCTTCGAGTCTTTGGACAGAACGGCAGTAAAGATGGTCTGACAGGAACACGCCCCCTCCCTTCTCCTCCATTGATTACACTGCTTGTAACACGATCTGTGAATAAAGCAGAGTCTGATCAGTCACAGGAATCCTTCCTCCATTCACAGATTGTGTACGGCTAGGTTCACACATATGTGGATTGGTTAGTGTGGATTGTGTTTGCGCAGGCATAGCAGCCCATACATTTGAATAGGCTGCTGTACCTACGCAAAATGCAGGAAAAAGGTCCCTGCCCCTTTTTAAAATTGCAGCCACACAGAAACCATGCGATTTTCCTGCACCTGAAAACACAGTGCATTTTCAGATGCATGGGCAAGCTATTAAGGATCAATGGTACCCCGTACGTCTGCTAAAAAGCAGTGCATTTGCCCGTGGGTTCAGTAATGCATGCAATTTACACACATTCCCGCACCTGCATATATATATGAACCTAGCCTTACAGGTAGTGCAATCAATGAAAGAACTTTTCTCAATGGAGGAGGAAGGACCATCTGTACTGCTGTTCCTGAAGACCCAAAGCTTTTAACCAATGCAGCACCAGAATATCAGAGACAGGATATAACTGCAGTGAAGATTTCTCCAGAATCCAGCTCAGTAACATCGCTTTGGGGGGGCAGGGGTTGCGGCCCGCATCGGGTGACACCTGCCAGAGGGGTGACACCAGGGCCGCCGCTACACAGTGCACTATATTGCGTGCACTTGCAGAGCTGCAGCTGAGCGGTGCAAGGGAGGCTGCCTGTAACAATCCCCAGTCAGTGAAGCTAACCCTCGGGGATCTCCAATATCTCCTTCAGCTGGAGTTGGTGGGCGGAGCTGGGGGTGTGGCTGCCTCCTCCACTCCTCCCACGGACTTCTTTACTCTAGCTGATCCCGCGGCTGAAGGAGGAGAAAGAGGCGAGGACACAGCAGCCTCAAGCGTCTTCATCTACAGCTATGTTATAAGGTACTGCAAATTGTCACTGCATAGATCCCCATCCTGCCCTATACCACCCCAAACTACCCTATACTACCTCAACCTGCCCTATATCACCCCAAACTGCCTTATACCACCCCAACCTGCCCTATACCACCCCAACCTGCCTTGTACCACCTCAACCTGCCCTATATCACCCCAAACTGCCCTATACCACCTTAACCTGCCCTATACCACCCCAAACTGCCCTATACCACCCCAAACTGCCCTATACAATCCTAACCTGTCCTATATCACCCCAAACTGCCCTATACCACCCTAACCTGCCCTATACTACCCCAACCTCCCCTATACCACCCTAACCTGCCCTATACCACCCCAAACTGCCCTATACCACCCTAACCTGCCCTATACCACCCCAAACTGCCCTATATCACCCTAACCTGCCCCGTATCACTCTAACCTGCCCTATACCACCCCAAACTACTCAATATCACCCTATCCTGCCCTATACTACCCTAACCTGCCACTACACCACCCTAGCCTGCCATTATACAACCCTATACTACCCTAACCTGCACTATACCTCCCTATACTATAATTTACAGGGACCGGTTTGGGGTGCGCCCCATGACCATTCACTGCCTGCAGGGTGCTGGGCAGGATACACATGGGGGGGTGACACCATGTTTTACCGCACCAGGTGACACCAACCCTAGTGATGCCACTGATCCAGCTGACTGCATATCATGGGACTTTTATGGTAATTTATTACAGGTACTTAAACATACTTGAATACAGGTAAGCTATGTGACTAAAACTGTAGGGATTTTTTTTGTTGTTTAGCTAAACTTCAGCTTTAAAGCAGTATGGCAAAAAAATGGGCTCCCAGAATGATAGTTGACTGGCTGTCCATCTGGCTTCTGACATTCCTGAATCACTATCTGGGACCTATATGGAGGTCAGAAAAATCCAAATTGTTTATCTGCATTCTGTGGACTCTGGTAATTAACCATTTCAGCCCCGGAAGGATTTACACACTACCTGACCAGGCCATTTTTTTTGCGATAAGGCACTGTGTTGCTTTAACTGACAATTGCATGGTCATGTAACGTTGTACCCAAACTAAATTTCTGTCCTTTTTTTCCCACAAATAGAGCTTTTTTTTGGTGGTATTTGATCACCTCTGTGGGTTTTATTTTTTGCTCTATAAACAAAAAAAGAGCGACAATTTTAAAGAAAAAACAATGATTTTAATGTTTTGCTATAATAAATATCCCCCCCAAAAATGTCTTTATCAGTTTAGGTCAATATATATTCTTCTACATATTTTTGGTAAAAAAAATCGCAATAGGCGTATATTGATTGGTTTGCGCAAAAGTTATAGCGTCTACAAAATAGAGGATAAATTTATGGCATTTTTATTATTAATTTTTTTTTTTACTAGTGTAGCAAGATCCCAGGCCTCTTTAGTCTAATGAGAACCTCCAGGACCAAGAGTTGCTGACATCCTTCTGTGTAGAATGGGTTGTAAGGCATAGTGGGTGTAATGCAAGGTAGGTTCCTGGGCACCAGACACTTCTTGAATGCAAAGAGATTTTATTTCTCTTGAACAAAACTTTGGGAGAGAGGGTTAGAGCCCATTCACACAGGGACGACTTGTCAGGCGACCTAGTCGCCTGACAAGTCGCCTCCCATTCTGTGCTATGGAACCGTTCTAAGGGGAGCGACGCAAGTCGCTCCGACTTAGAAAAAGGTTCCTGTACGACTTTGGGGGCGACTTGGGGCGACTTGCATAGACTTCTATACAGAAGTCGTTTTGCAAGTCGCCCGGGCAGTCGTTTGCAGGTCGCCTCGCTGAGGCGACCTGCAAGTCGTGTTGCCCCTGTGTGAATGGGGTCTTAGGGCCAGGACACCCTTAGGTAGTTACAATGTTAATTTGGCAAACTCTGAGACTTCTACAGGTAGACAACCATGCAGGGAAAGGCATCCAGCAAGACACCACATCTGCATGTGTAGGAATGCTGTCTCCTATAGCAACAGTCTTATGCCCTGTACACATGACCGGTTTTGACGTCGGGATAAACTCTGAAGATTTTTAGGACGGAGTTCCGCTCAAGCTGTCTTGCATATACACGGTCACACCAAATTCCGACTGTGCAGAACATGGTGACGTACAACACGTACAACGGGACTAGAAAACAGAAGTTCAATAGCCAGTAGCCAATAGCTTTCGTCTCGTACTTGCTTCAGAGCATGCATCGTTTTTGGTGCATCGGAGCAGCATACAGATGAGCGGTTTTTCCAATAGTAATTTGTTCCGTTGGAAAAATATAGAACATGTTCTCTATTTAAGTCCGTCTGAATTTTCGACAGAAAAAGTCAGATGGGACATAAACACAGTTGGAATTTACGATAAAAAGCGCCTATCGGACTCTTTCTGACGGAAATTCTGCTCGTGTGTACGCGGCATTAGAACAGTTGTAGCAAACTCCTTTACTTTTTCTACAGTCACTTCTTGTAGGTTCTCAACCCACTGAGCTCCCAGTCTCTCTCTCACTAGACTTACTGATTCACTGCCACCGAATCCCTTGAGCTCTTCCAATCTTCACTTAAGTATCTTCCTCAAGCGTCTCCCCCGCTTCTCTGCTGGGTCCCTAGCTTGGCACTCCAGATACTTCTCAAGTTTCACCCCACTGGCCTGCTCAGTCCCTAGCTTGACACACAAGGCTGCTCTGCAAGCGTCACCTCCGTTGGCTGGGTCCCTGACTTGACACCTGCTGAAGTTTCCCGTTTCTTCAGTTTCCCAGGTTGGTGAGAATACTGCTCTGGAACTTGCTTCAGCTACTCATAGTGGTCCCTGGTAATGAGGTGGATGGCCCCTTAGTGGCGACAGCTTCCCTTTTACTTCCGACCACGACAGGTTCTCCGGCCTGCAGAACCTATGTATATTGCCGGGATCCGATAATACTTTACAGCCGCGAGCAGTTTTAAAATTACATTTTTTTCCTTTAGAAGTGTAATTTTGCTGTGGCACTGTTATAAACATAGGAAAGATGCGCTACTTTACAGGCAGACTATAGACACCCCCCAGGCACGATATTTAAAGGAATATTTAATTTTTATTGTTTCACTTTAAGCATTATTAAAATCACTGCTCCGGAAAAATTTGCCATTTTTAAAACTTTTTTTCTGCATTGATACATGTCCCCTGGGGCAGGATCCAGGTCCCCAAACACTTTTTATGGCAATAACATATAAGCCTTTAAAATTAGCACTTTTGTTTTTTCATGTTTGTGTCCCATAGACTTTAATGGTGTTCACGTGTTCGAACAAATTTTTTGCCTGTTCGCATGTTTTGCTGGGAACCAAACCGGGGGGTGTTCGACTAATCCCTAGTCACCAGGTGCCCGGCCACCTAGTGGCAAAAGACAGAAGTGCAGCAATTCCAGACTTAGGGTGAACTCAAGTGATCCCTAACAATGAGCCAAGGTAACTACACCTGGCAGGTAAATTTAGGAGCATCCCTGCCTAAACATCAGGGTGCTACATCAGTAATGGTGGTGATCAGCGATTTTTAGCAGAACTGCGACATTGCGGTGGACAGATCGGACATTTTTGACACTTTTTGGGACCATTGACATTTATACAGCGATCAGAGCTAAAAATAGCCACTGATCACTGTATAAATGTCACTGGCAGGGAGGGGGTTAACACTAGGGAGCGATCAAGGGGTTAAGTGTTCCCTAGGGAGGTGTTTCTAACTGTGGGGAGATGGGACTGACTGGGAGTAGAGAGAGATTGCTGTTCCTGATCACTAGGAACAGCAGATCTCTCTCTATTTCCCTGACAGAACAGGGATCTAGCGGACATCACGGCCGCCGGCATGCCCCATATAGCTTTTAAAGTGGCCGACGTATTCCTACAGTGGTTTGCGCAGCCGTGCCAACCTGCCGCAGTATAAGGGCTGGTTGGCAAGCGATTAAAGCATTGGGGTTGATTTACTAAATGCAAATATACTGTGCACTGCAAGTGCAGTTGTGCTAGATCTGAGGGGAAGTTCTGAAATTAGGGGAAGCTCTGCTGATTTCTATCATCCAATCACGTGCAAGCAAAAATTATGTTTTTTAATTTTCCTTGCATGTCATTGAGTATTCTTTGCAAAGTGAGACCCCTTTCACACCAAACAGTGCTAAAGCACCAGTCGTTTCAGCGGTGCTTTAGCTGCGTTTTAGTGGCGCTTTTCGGGCGCTAGCGGGCCATTCTTTTTAAGGTCTCATGACAACGGGACCTTTAAAAAAACTAAAACCCCTGTTTTTCGGTGCTTTCAAAGTGCTTTTAAGGCACTTTGGAAGCGCTGCCCATTCATTTCAATGGGCAGGGGCGTTTCGGGAGCACTATTAATAGAAAACTGCCTTAGGCCTCATAACACGGACGTTTATACATCTGTTTTTTTGAGCTTTTCTTGCAGCTTAATAACCCCACTCCATGGTTTTCAATGGCCTCATACACACCATGGTGTTTTTGAGCTGTAACAGGCACTGGCGTTTTTAAGCTCCAAAAAAAACCCAGGACCAGCACCTTTTGATGCTCCAGCTCTAAAGCTGTAAAAACGGCAGATGCCGGTAAAAGGTGTTAAACACGGTTTAACAAGGCTTAACGCTGTATATACAGCATTAAGCCTCGTCCGGCATTTCTCTGCCCCTACTCAAAATCAATGGTTCCTTATGGGAGTCCATTGATTGGAATAGAAGTCACATCAGAAGTCGGATCAAGATGATCTGACTTGCGGTGTGACTTGTGTGCTGAGAATCTTGAAGGTGAACCCCGCCAAAATGTAAAAAATTTTTTTGCGTGAGGTTCCCCCTCCCCAAGACGATACCAGACCCTTCGGTTTGGTATTGATCTTAAGGAGAACCCCCATACCCACAAAAATGGCGTGGGGTTGAGCGAGTGCCCCCCCTCCTGGACCATACCAGGCCACATGCCCTCATCATGGTCCGACTTCTGGTGTGACTTCTATTCAAATCAATGGGCTCCCATAGGGAACTATTGATTTTGATTAGAGGCAGAGAAACGCAGCAAAAAGCTAGCATGCCTAAACATGCATTAACGCCAATGCAAAACGCGGATAAAATCACATTTTTGACGCCATTTTTTCCCTGGCATCGGTACTAGCTTTACAGCTCATTTTTTAAAACATCTGTGTGTATGAGGCCTTAGTGTGAAATGGGGTCTGAAGCTTTACCTCAGAATAAGATAAGTGAAGATAACTGATAGGTCTTTTATAACAAGTTCACTTTAAAGGATTAGTTCAGTTTTTCAGAAAAAATGAAAAAGGTGAACACCATCACCCATCATCCCAGTCCCCACTGCACTTACCTCCATAGGTGATACAGTTTCATCATCCATACCGCCGTCCTGGGGTTTGAAAACCATGCTGTTCTTCCTCTTGTTTCCCTAGGGATGCCAGGAAGAATCAGAGCAGTTCCGATTGGCCAGCATGCTCAGGAGCAAGCACTAATTTATCAGAACCAATCTGATCCTTCTTGGCACCCCTAGGGATAGGGGTAGGGATAAGGAAAAACAGCATGGTTTTCAAACCCCAGGACCGCTTTACCAAGTGGACGGTGAAAGTGTATCACCCACAGAGCTAAGGGCAGTGGGGACCGGTGTGTGGTATTGGGGAGGGTATAGGGTGTTAGTCCTCCTTAGTTCAGCTTTTTCTGAAAAAGTGTGGTGTCGTAGCACATGCATGTTAATATTCGGTATTTTGCTCAATATCATTGTGATAAGGCAACTCATTTCCTTTTGAATGGGCAGCTAGCACATAGTAACTGATTAAAAATCATATATACTGCATTTTTTTTAACACAGCACAATACAACACATATCATGTGTATTCTTGTGCCCTGCTGCTCGTGGGTGTTAGCACCTAGTGTACTTGTGCATTGGGATGCCCTGCTATGTTAATGGCACTATACCGCACAGTGCTGTGCATATGTTGTGGTAGCAAGCAGTCAAAAGAGCATTTTTAGGGCATTACTGCAACTCATAGGTCTAAAGGGGCACTCAAAATTCTGCATGGCAGGATCACAGGTTAGGATTCTATGTTTCTCTAATGAAAAGGTTTCTTTATGCCAACTGTTTTATATAAATATGGCAATGTTTTGTGTATTTGTCAAATGGCATTCTCTTTCTTTTTCATTATGACTTAGATGAAGATCAAATAGCATTTTAGGAGTCACTCATAAAAAAAAAAAAAAAAAAAAAAAATCCACAAAATGGTTAAGGGCTTGAAAATCTTCTCCCAATTTTTTTTTTTTGTCAAAACACAGTGCCCTTAAATTCTCTGCCACATTGACAAAATAAATGGTCTACAGATAGGACTTTATTCTTTTATTAGTCAGAATTAAAAGTATTGTTCAATACTGCCCTCTAGTGGATATACTTGCACATGTTTTATCCAAGTGCTTCAAAAGCAACTTCTTGCTATGCAAACTTGAATATACACATATACTATATTGTCAAAAGTATTGGCATCCCAGTCTTATGCCCCGTACACACGGTCGGACATTGATCGAACATTCCGACAACAAAATCCTAGGATTTTTTCCAACAGATGTTGGCTCAAACTTGTCTTGCATACACACGGTCACACAAAATTTTCGGAAAATCTGATCATTCTGAACGCGGTGACATAAAACACGTACGTCGGGACTATAAACGGGGCAGTAGCCAATAGCTTTCATCTCTTTATTTATTCTGAGCATGCGTGGCACTTTGTGCGTCGGATTTGTGTACACACGATCGGAAATTCCGACAACGGATTTTGTTGTCGGAAAATTTTATAGCCTGCTCTCAAACTTTGTGTGTCGGAAAATCCGATGGAAAATGTGTGATGGAGCCCACACACGGTCGGAATTTCCGACAACAAGGTCCTATCACACATTTTCCGTCGGAAAATTCGTCCGTGTGTATGGGGCATTAGTCTGTAGGATTTAATATTGAGTTGACCAACCCTTTGCTGCTATAACAGCTTCAACTCTTCTGGGAAAACTGTCCGCAAGGTTTAGTCTATGGGAATGTTTGACCATTCTTCCAGAAGAGCATTTGTGAGGTCAGGCACTGATGTGGATGGGAAGGCCTGGTTCGCAGTCTCCGCTCTAATTCATCCCAACGGTGTTCTAACAGGTTGAGATCAGGACTTGCTCATCCATGTCTTTATGGACCTTGCTTTGTGCACTGGTCCAAATCATGGTGGAGGGGGGATTATGGTGTGGGGGTTGTTTTTCAGGGGTTGGGCTTGGCCTCTTAGTTCCAGTTAAAGGAACTCTTAAGGCATCAGCATATCAAGACATTTTGAACAATTTCATGCTCCCAACTTTGTGGAAACAGTTTGGGGATGGCCCCTTCCTGTTCTAACATGACTTTGCACCAGTGCACAAAGCAAGATCCATAAAGAATTCGATGAACAAGTTTGGGGTGCAGGATCTTGACTGTCCTGCACATAGTCCTGACCTCAACCCAATAGAACACCTTTGGGGTGCATTGGAGCAGAGACTGTGAGACAGACTTACTTGTCTAACATCAGTGCCTGACTTCACAAATGCTCTTCTGGAAGAATTGTCAAACATTCCCATAGACACACTCCTAAACCTTGTGGACAGCCTTCCCAGAAGAGTTGAAGCTGTTATAGCTGCAAAGGATGGGCCTAATCAATATTGAATCCTACGGACTAAGACTGGGATGCCATTAAAGTTCATGTGTGTGTAAAGGCAGACATCTCAATAATTTTGGTAATATAGTGTACCTCCTGTACTTGGGCATGGGGCCAGTGCTACCTATAGGCCAGGTCGGCGCCGACTAAGAGTGCACATCAGTCGGAAGTGCGGCCAGGGGTAGACTGGGCAGGGTGGTAATTGCCCCCCTGGCCACTCTGCCCTGGCCACTCTGTTGTCGATGATTAACATAGGTTGGGCCAGACACTGTATACGGCCGCCGCTACACAGTGCTATGCTGTACGAGTGCGTTCCTGCATCCGGCCGGTAATTGTACAACCAACGCAGTCACTTCCCTGCGAGCCAGACTTTCTTGTCTAACATCAGTGCCAGACTTCACAAATGTGCTTCTGGAAGAATGGTCAAACATTCCCATAGACACACTGCTAAACCTTGTGGACAGCCTTCCTAGAAGAAGCTGTTATAGCTGCAAAGGGTGGGCCAACTTAATATTGAACCTTACAAACTAAGACTGGGATGCCATTAAAGTTCACGTTTGTGTAAAGGCAGGTGTCCCAATACTTTTGACAATATAGTGTATAATCCTGTAATAGTGTATGCATAAACAGCCAAAGTCAGAGAGGTGGTCGCATGTGAAAACATAGTCTGACCACGAGAAGAGCTACATTTATTTCTTTAATAGATCATGACATAAACAAATCACTTAAAGGAGTTCTATGGTCACAGCACAACACTTTGTTTTTATGACATCACCATTGTAACATGCACTTACTTGAAAAATCTCCTTTTATGTTGTGAGTTCTGCTTGTCTACTGACCATCTCTTGCCACAATTTCCTGGATTCCCTGCATGTTTTGCAGATTCTCCTCTGCTGTTTACATTCAATTTCTAAGGACTACATATCCCATGGTACCTTGCTACCTGCAAGTAGTGAATCCTGTACTGACTCAGCCTACTAAAACTCCTCCTCTCAGCACCTCTGTAGTTCAGAAAGCAGGCCCTGTGAAATGTGTGACACAGCAGTGCCTATCCACAGGACACAGTGAATATATGTCACAGAATTCAAGGAAGTATATGTGTGGGGATCTTCACAAAGTAAGTTTACAAATGTAGCACACCCCACGTAGGAGCTGAAGATGAACAGGGATCCCCCACTCCTGCACAGCCAGGCACGCCAAATTTGCACAGGCACACTGTAGTCAGAAAACAGTCCATAGCTTTGTTTTTGTAGTTTATTAGGGGGTTAACAACTTGGATGGGAATAGGGAATTTTATGGGACGCCCATTTGACTTCAACAAAACTTCAGGGACAACTTCCTATATTACAGATATAGTCTCCTCTTCAGCTTTCCTCCTGCACACACTTCCACTAAGAGCCCTTTCACACTGGGGCGGTTTGCAGGCGCTATTGCGCTAATAATAGCGCCTGCAAACCGACCCGAAAGTGCCGCTGCTTTCATTCCAGTGTGAAAGCCCCGAGGGCTTTCACACTGGAGCGATGCGCTGGCAGGACGGTAAAAAAAGTCTTGCTAGCAGCATCTTCGGAGCGGTGAAGGAGCGGAGTGTTTACTGCTCCTGCCCATTGAAATCAATGGGACGGCACGGCTATACCGCCGGCAAAGCGCCTCTGCAGAGGCGCTTTGCGGTGGTATTTAACCCTTTCTCGGCCGCTAGCGGGGGGTAAAACCGCCCCACTACACCTAAAAAATAGTTGTGTTCCTATAGTTGAGAACCTAAGGAGTTTTAAAAGAGAAAGGCAAAAATATATAGTAAACTAGGTATAAATATAATCTAGCACATCGGTGGAGACTATATAATATAAAGTAAATCCTTGTCATGGGATGAAAGAAACTTACTTGCAATGGTCATCAGCATTGGTATAAAAATAGGGAGGTTTGTTCATCCAGGAAGCTAACAGCATTGTCTGCCTACCGCGTCTTTGGAGGGAATGACAGAGGATGGCGGGGATATCCCCGCTTCTTAAACCTCTCCTGCGTGACGACGTCTGACTCATCGTCACGCTGCGGACCGTCAATACGAGGACCGCGCATGCGCATACGTCCACCCTTCAGAGTGGCGGCGGCGTCAGCAACGCCAGTGCGTTTGCTGACTCGCGGCCATTTTACAAAGTCCGGTGCCCATAGTTAGGCACAACGGAAGCCCTAAAAAAAACGATCAAGGGGTTAATATGGCGCACAATGGAGGTAGCCGAGTACATATAACTAAAAATATAACTAAAAATGGTGGGAGGAAGGGGGTGGGTTGGGGGTTCCTGAGAGGGGGAACTTGATGGTGGTAGTTAATGTTTCACAACAAGTTCGGGTATTAGTCCATGTAAGGATAAAATGATGCTGAATAAATGGAAGGCAGCCAGTCTATAAAAGCTAGAAGAAGCTCTGGAACAAATAAAAAAGAAAGAAAGACAGCGCCCTCTAAGTGCAGCATGTATGTTAAAAATATTTATTACAATAGATAAAAACACTTACATTTGAGTTGCTAAAAACCAGCATGTAAAGTAGTTTCATCCACGTGCTCTCGGGGGATGTGGGTGTCACGGGCCAGTGGAGGGGTTCCTGGGATGTGAGTCCTGTAACGTGGGTCCTGGTAGCTGTTCCAGTGGTGCCGAGGGTCCTCAGAGCCTCCGGGCGGCCCGGATGTCGGTCATGGATCCTCCGTGGAGCGCCGTGCTGACCTGCGTCTTCACTTCCGGGAGCGGGGTGAGGAGGGCGGTGCTTCGCGTTCGGAGCATGCGTGCTCCTTCATCAGGCTATGCTCTATGAGCATGTATGTTAAAAATATTTATTACAATAGATAAAAACACTCACATTTGAGTTGCTAAAAACCAGCATGTAAAGTAGTTTCATCCGCGTGCTCTCGGGGGATGTGGGTGTCACGGGCCAGTGGAGCGGTTCCTGGGATGTGAGTCCTGTAACCTGGGTAACCCTGATGTCGGTCATGGATCCTCCGTGGAGCGCCGTGCTGACCTGCGTCTTCACTTCCGGGAGCGGGGTGAGGCGGGCGGTGCTTCGCGTTCGGAGCATGCGTGCTCCTTCATCAGGCTATGGAGTTTGCATGTTCTCCCTGTGCCTGCGTGGGTTTCCTCCGGGTACTCCGGTTTCCTCCCACACTCCAAAGACATGCTGGTAGGTTAATTGGATCCTGTCTAAATTGTCCCTAGTATGTATGAGTGTGAGTTAGGGACCTTAGATTGTAAGCTCCTTGAGGGTAGGGACTGATGTGAATGTACAGTGAATATGTAAAGCGCTGCGTAAATTGACAGCGCTATATAAGTACCTGAAATAAATAAATAAAAATAAAAATAAATGAAACTACTTTACATGCTGGTTTTTAGCAACTCAAATGTGAGTGTTTTTATCTATTGTAATAAATATTTTTAACATACATGCTGCACTTAGAGGGCGCTGTCTTTCTTTCTTTTTTACAACGGAAGCCCTAGACAGGATTGAAAGGAAGGCAATAATTGCCCAATTAGCTCATGAAGGTACACAGGACAGAAAGAGAGTTAAAGAGAGCTGGGAAGGCGCAAGCCGATGCTGATCCTCAATAGAATGGGGCAATAGAGCAGTCGGAACATTGATTAAAAACCATACTGCTGAGTGCCCCTAGTATCTGTACATGCCAAAAGGTGCTGGGGGATGAGCTGGAGAAGCGAAACTGCACAAAAACAATACACAAAATCTCATATTGGTATGTGTTCCACCCAAGTTTCCATATCATCCCTGAAAAACAATTTTTGCTCCCACTCCCCCAGGTACAGGTTCGCATAGGAGAGGGCACATCTGGTCCCCATGGCGACACCCTGCACCTGGAGGTAGTGGGAGCGTGCAAACAAAAATATGTTGTTTGTTAGAATGAACCTCAAGAGGTCCACAATGAACCCATTGTAGGCCGGGGAAACATCACTGTTTCGAGAAATGAAGCCCTCCACAACTGCCACCCCCAAATCGTGGGGGATGGAGTTGTAGAGGGCCTCCACATCCAGGGTCACAAGCCATGCTTCATCCGGGATGGCCAAACCATCCAAAGTCCTGAGAAGCTCACTGGTGTCTTGTAGATATGATGTCAGACCCTCGACGTGGGGTCTGAGGAAATCGTCCACCAATTGGCTGGCATTTTCGGTTAATGATCCGTTTCCGGATACTATCGGTCGACCCAGGGGATTCAGTTGATTCTTGTGGATCTTGGGAAGGGTGTACAGTGTGGGAATGCGGGGACAGGGGACATTGAGGAAGTCCCATGTTTGTTTGGTAATTAAACCTTGATGATAAGCGGTTCCAATCAGTTGTTTGTATCGAGTGGTCATGTTATTAACATGAGCTAACGATACTTTTTTGTACCAGTCATGATTTTGTAGAAGACGCAAGACCATAGATTCGTATTGGTCGGTGGTCATCACTACAAGGTTACCTCCCTTGTCTGGGGGTTTAACCACCAGACGAGGGTCCGATTGCAATGACTTCAAAGCCATTCTCTGTTTGCATGTAAGATTAGACAGTGTTAGGCCCTTCCATTTAGTTTTCCGGATATCATCTGTGACCTGTTGGGTAAAAACCCAGACATTGGGATTCCCCTGTAGTGTGGGAAAGGTTTTTGATTTGGATTTATGTTCCCTGGGAACAGCGGTGGGACGCCCATTTGACTTCAACAAAACTTCAGGGACAACTTCCTATATTACAGATATAGTCTCCTCTTCAGCTTTCCTCCTGCACACACTTCCACTAAGAGCCCTTTCACACTGGGGCGGTTTGCAGGCGCTATTGCGCTAATAATAGCGCCTGCAAACCGACCCGAAAGTGCCGCTGCTTTCATTCCAGTGTGAAAGCCCCGAGGGCTTTCACACTGGAGCGATGCGCTGGCAGGACGGTAAAAAAAGTCTTGCTAGCAGCATCTTCGGAGCGGTGAAGGAGCGGAGTGTTTACCGCTCCTGCCCATTGAAATCAATGGGACGGCACGGCTATACCGCCGGCAAAGCGCCTCTGCAGAGGCGCTTTGCGGTGGTATTTAACCCTTTCTCGGCCGCTAGCGGGGGGTAAAACCGCCCCACTACACCTAAAAAATAGTTGTGTTCCTATAGTTGAGAACCTAAGGAGTTTTAAAAGAGAAAGGCAAAAATATATAGTAACTAGGTATAAATATAATCTAGCACATCGGTGGAGACTATATAATATAAAGTAAATCCTTGTCATGGGATGAAAGAAACTTACTTGCAATGGTCATCAGCATTGGTATAAAAATAGGGAGGTTTGTTCATCCAGGAAGCTAACAGCATTGTCTGCCTACCGCGTCTTTGGAGGGAATGACAGAGGATGGCGGGGATATCCCCGCTTCTTAAACCTCTCCTGCGTGACGACGTCTGACTCATCGTCACGCTGCGGACCGTCAATACGAGGACCGCGCATGCGCATACGTCCACCCTTCAGAGTGGCGGCGGCGTCAGCAACGCCAGTGCGTTTGCTGACTCGCGGCCATTTTACAAAGTCCGGTGCCCATAGTTAGGCACAACGGAAGCCCTAAAAAAAACGATCAAGGGGTTAATATGGCGCACAATGGAGGTAGCCGAGTACATATAACTAAAAATATAACTAAAAATGGTGGGAGGAAGGGGGTGGGTTGGGGGTTCCTGAGAGGGGGAACTTGATGGTGGTAGTTAATGTTTCACAACAAGTTCGGGTATTAGTCCATGTAAGGATAAAATGATGCTGAATAAATGGAAGGCAGCCAGTCTATAAAAGCTAGAAGAAGCTCTGGAACAAATAAAAAAGAAAGAAAGACAGCGCCCTCTAAGTGCAGCATGTATGTTAAAAATATTTATTACAATAGATAAAAACACTTACATTTGAGTTGCTAAAAACCAGCATGTAAAGTAGTTTCATCCGCGTGCTCTCGGGGGATGTGGGTGTCACGGGCCAGTGGAGGGGTTCCTGGGATGTGAGTCCTGTAACGTGGGTCCTGGTAGCTGTTCCAGTGGTGCCGAGGGTCCTCAGAGCCTCCGGGCGGCCCGGATGTCGGTCATGGATCCTCCGTGGAGCGCCGTGCTGACCTGCGTCTTCACTTCCGGGAGCGGGGTGAGGAGGGCGGTGCTTCGCGTTCGGAGCATGCGTGCTCCTTCATCAGGCTATGCTCTATGAGCATGTATGTTAAAAATATTTATTACAATAGATAAAAACACTCACATTTGAGTTGCTAAAAACCAGCATGTAAAGTAGTTTCATCCGCGTGCTCTCGGGGGATGTGGGTGTCACAGGCCAGTGGAGCGGTTCCTGGGATGTGAGTCCTGTAACCTGGGTAACCCTGATGTCGGTCATGGATCCTCCGTGGAGCGCCGTGCTGACCTGCGTCTTCACTTCCGGGAGCGGGGTGAGGCGGGCGGTGCTTCGCGTTCGGAGCATGCGTGCTCCTTCATCAGGCTTGGGGGTTTGCATGTTCTCCCTGTGCCTGCGTGGGTTTCCTCCAGGTACTCAGGTTTCCTCCCACACTCCAAAGACATGCTGGTAGGTTAATTGGATCCTGTCTAAATTGTCCCTAGTATGTATGAGTGTGAGTTAGGGACCTTAGATTGTAAGCTCCTTGAGGGTAGGGACTGATGTGAATGTACAGTGAATATGTAAAGCGCTGCGTAAATTGACAGCGCTATATAAGTACCTGAAATAAATAAATAAAAATAAAAATAAATGAAACTACTTTACATGCTGATTTTTAGCAACTCAAATGTGAGTGTTTTTATCTATTGTAATAAATATTTTTAACATACATGCTGCACTTAGAGGGCGCTGTCTTTCTTTCTTTTTTACAACGGAAGCCCTAGACAGGATTGAAAGGAAGGCAATAATTGCCCAATTAGCTCATGAAGGTACACAGGACAGAAAGAGAGTTAAAGAGAGCTGGGAAGGCGCAAGCCGATGCTGATCCTCAATAGAATGGGGCAATAGAGCAGTCGGAACATTGATTAAAAACCATACTGCTGAGTGCCCCTAGTATCTGTACATGCCAAAAGGTGCTGGGGGATGAGCTGGAGAAGCGAAACTGCACAAAAACAATACACAAAATCTCATATTGGTATGTGTTCCACCCAAGTTTCCATATCATCCCTGAAAAACAATTTTTGCTCCCACTCCCCCAGGTACAGGTTCGCATAGGAGAGGGCACATCTGGTCCCCATGGCGACACCCTGCACCTGGAGGTAGTGGGAGCGTGCAAACAAAAATATGTTGTTTGTTAGAATGAACCTCAAGAGGTCCACAATGAACCCATTGTAGGCCAGGGAAACATCACTGTTTCGAGAAATGAAGCCCTCCACAACTGCCACCCCCAAATCGTGGGGGATGGAGTTGTAGAGGGCCTCCACATCCAGGGTCACAAGCCATGCTTCATCCGGGATGGCCAAACCATCCAAAGTCCTGAGAAGCTCACTGGTGTCTTGTAGATATGATGTCAGACCCTCGACGTGGGGTCTGAGGAAATCGTCCACCAATTGGCTGGCATTTTCGGTTAATGATCCGTTTCCGGATACTATCGGTCGACCCAGGGGATTCAGTTGATTCTTGTGGATCTTGGGAAGGGTGTACAGTGTGGGAATGCGGGGACAGGGGACATTGAGGAAGTCCCATGTTTGTTTGGTAATTAAACCTTGATGATAAGCGGTTCCAATCAGTTGTTTGTATCGAGTGGTCATGTTATTAACATGAGCTAACAATACTTTTTTGTACCAGTCATGATTTTGTAGAAGACGCAAGACCATAGATTCGTATTGGTCGGTGGTCATCACTACAAGGTTACCTCCCTTGTCTGAGGGTTTAACCACCAGACGAGGGTCCGATTGCAATGACTTCAAAGCCATTCTCTGTTTGCATGTAAGATTAGACAGTGTTAGGCCCTTCCATTTAGTTTTCCGGATATCATCTGTGACCTGTTGGGTAAAAACCCAGACATTGGGATTCCCCTGTAGTGTGGGAAAGGTTTTTGATTTGGATTTATATTCCCTGGGAACAGCGGTGGCTCCCTGCACAGGAGCAAGTAATGGGGGGTCATTAAGTCCCTCCTGGTCCAAGATGTGGGCTTCAGAGAGTTCTGTTTCATCGATGTGTCCCTCGTCCCAGAGCTCCATGAGCTCTTCCATTGCCTTGATATCATTCAAAGTCATACTATGACATGGGATGCTTCGGAGGGTGACGTAGGGCTGGATTGTTTGGATTTGTCGTACATAATGCGAAGCATTAGCTTACGAGCAAATAGATTGATATCTTTTATGAGTTCAAACTGATCAACTTTCTGTGTCGGGCAAAAGGTTAAACCTAGTTCCAAGACAGAAACTTGATCAGTACGTAAGGGAATGGAAGATAAATTGATTACCTCAAATTTTTTGCCTGTTTCTGATGTACTGACTCTGCATTGGTCGTCTTTTTCGAATCGTGCACTGGTTGTGTAAAAATCGGTGCCGGATGAAAATCCGACTGCATAGTTAGGACATTGACATTACTTACTTGTGATGCCGGTGTTTGGAAAGGTGAAGTGGTCAAATTAGTGTTAGAAGTAGTATCCCAGTGACACGGTGCGTGAGAAGCAGTATTAATTTTGGCCGTGGTGGCTCTCGTATGTACTGGTGCCCGATTTGTGTTTTGGTGCCGCTTACTTGGCCCAGTGGGCGTGTTGGCTTTGCTGTTTGTGCGCTTGGAGGCTCCAAAGTCCTTAGGGCCTTCCGATGCCTGTGAAGAAAGGGAGGAAGCAGAAGAAGTGTCAGACTCATTAGGTTCAGAGTGGGCATCTTTGGGAGTTCGCATTCTTGGATTCCGTTTTTTATTGGTTTTAGTCTGTGTCCAGACATAAGCTTGATTATTGTCATAAGATAATTTGTCTCTTGAAAAATGTATTTTCCTTTGTCTTAAGAATTTCAGCCACATAGGTCTCTGTGTGCTTTCAAGGTCCCCTCACGACTGGTAAAGAGTTCATTAAAGACAATAGAGCTATTTTCATTATACAGTTTCTCAATTTCCTTATCCAGAGATGCCAGTTCATCATTATAGTGACCGCATAACAATTCCATCATTTTCATGGAGCAAGATTGGAGATTAGATTCCCAATTGGTTTTGAAATCTGGTTCCAATTTGCTCACTGTGGGGAAGATTTGTATTCTTAATCCCCATGGAGCAATCTGGTCATCCAAATATTTAGAAAAATACCATTTGTTCCAGTAAATTCTGGCTTTTTTCCAGCATCCTCTGGAGGCGGAGAAAGAAACGATCCATGCAAAAGCCCCCCCCGTCGCATTTTGGGATTTATGGATTTGATCCATGAACCCTTCGAATGCGTTGCCACAGTAGTTGGCCATGAGAAAATAGGTTTCAAAATAGGTTTGAGGAATTTAAAACCTATTTCTAATTGAATTTATAACTATCCACATTATTCAATATATATGTATATTCATTGTCCTATTGCAGACTATTATTGATCTACCTTGATAACATATATATTTAATTTTTTTTTTTCTCATGGCCAACTACAACTCCATCCCCCACGATTTGGGGGTGGCAGTTGTGGAGGGCTTCATTTCTCGAAACAGTGATGTTTCCCCGGCTTACAATGGGTTCATTGTGGACCTCTTTAGGTTCATTCTAACAAATGACAACGATTAGTGAAGTGGCCTCTATAATGGGTAATTAGAGTAACAAAAATTGTATAGGTGTACCATCATCCAGAAATGAATAATCAAAAGGATTGGAAGCCAGATCCCCAGTCAGGCGACCAAGAAGTGGGGGCATGTTGGACTATTCCGGTACGATGAACAGAGGTATTGGTATGGAATATAAAAAAGCAGTAATAAAAATTATAGTTGTTTTTATTGATGCAGAAAACACAACAATGGTAATACAATAAAACATAATAAAAGTACAGGTATATCACCAGTAGGATCATTGGTATACAGTACAACACAAAATCTCAGATATCATATCCTCGACTAGTTTCGCGGACATAAACCGCTTCGTCAGGAGGGAATCTAGAGATGATTTTGAGCAAAACAGTCTCAACCTAGCAAAAAGAGGATATACAATAGAATTACCAAATTACATAATTAATATAATTGTAATCTAGCATCAATGTTCACAAAAAGGATAATGCAACGTTCTAGGGGGAAGGGGAGCGAGTCCGCTTACCCAGGTCCCAACAGGTCCCAGGCGCGCGGCCCCACCGCCCAAGAGTATTCTCCCACGGCGACCTGGGGGAGCCAACAGATTGACGGGGGTAATAAGCGTAAAGTAAATATTATCGGGTAATAAGGTAACCTAAATAATCACGCACAGAGGTAGAAATAAAAACTAATGAATAAATAATAAATAATAGTGAAAAATAGAAATGTGGGGGTGATACTAAAGGGTAGTGATAAGGGGAGTGACTAGTGAGGGATATGAAATGGCATAATTTGAACCATAAGTGTACGAGAATAGAAGGATGGGTATGTGACCAAAAGGGTGAGGATAGGTGATAAGGGCCAAAAGGCATGGTAGTACATAATATGAGACAGTGGGGAGGTGAGAAGGAAAGATGGGGGCAAGGAAGGGAGGGGGAGGGGCTGGGGACGGAGAGGAGGAAGGGGAGGTGGGGAGGTAGGGAAGCCCAGGGGGGGGAAACGGGGAGGGGGGAGAGAAGAGGGATGGGAGGGCCAGAGGAAGAGGGGGGGGGGGGAAGGGAGGGGGGGAAGAAAACAAGGGGGGAGAATGGAAGGGGAGGGAAGCAGGGAGGGGGAGAGAGGGAAAGGGGGGAGGGAGGATGTGACAGTGGGGGCTAAGTGAACAAGGGTGGAATTACCTGATGCTGGTATAAACGTGGATGGGTATCCATGGGAGGCATCCTGCCAAAGCAAGTGCCATGGTGGGATGGATAAGAAGGTAATAGAGGCTGTGAGCGATGGGTGAGCACAGATCACAGCACGTTCAACTCAGCCTAGGGCAACTGCAGAGGGGAAAAAATAGTATGTTGAATAGTCGATACTCGTGCCCAGAGGTACGGGACTTGAGTAAAAGATAGAAAGGTACTGACCTCAGACTAGCGCCAGGCTGATTTGGGTATAGAGACCTATGAGTGATAAACCGACCGTCAAGATAGCAGGACTGACCTGCCATTTGTAGCTCCCAACCCTGCGACGCTGCGCCGCGCTCCTGTGGGACGCTGGCGCGTGACGTCACAGGGTCGGAGGTTCCACATGGCGCGCGCACGAAGAGATCGCGCGCGCACGCATGCGCACTGGCCATCTGGCCACGGGGACGACCTCCCCACCAAGACCTATGCAAGAGGAGGGGGCGGTCCCGTGTCCGAGACCAATCCCTCCACCAGGGACCTCACCAGGCCGCCGCGGGAGAACAGGGAGGAGGGGCCCGCGCCGGTGCCCTGGGCGGAGCCAGGGAATGGGAAAGCAGAGTCACAATACAGAATGGGTAAAAAGCAACGATAAGGAGGTTTAAGCAAAATAAAAGAGAATAATAGAATGGTAGAACAAGTTGAAGGGCTTAAATAGGTGAGCTAGGGATTGGTAAATACCCTAGAGACCGGTGCAAATAAGCCCTCCGAGGCATAGACCCATAAACACCTAATAGCATAAATGCATATAAGAAAGGAGGGCCAAGGACAGAGCCACATGAGTGGGTAAAAACATGTGGATAAGGGGGCGGGTAGCCAAGTAAAAGTGTCTGGCCAACCTAATGGGCGTCTGTCTCGGAGGGTTGCAACGGGGCTGGCAATTGGCCGTAACGGTAATAACAAAGGATAAACTTGCATGTAAAAAGAGGCCCCCCCGGAGAAACACAAACTATATGTGTCAGTGGGGGTAAATTAAAAATGAAGGGTGGGGCAACTGGGGTCTGTAGGGTAGAGGGCAAAAAATGACCCATCCCCTATAACAGCCCACCCCAGTATCCCACTCGACATGATGCCGGGTGTGTTATCCACCCAATGTATACGATTAGTGAAGTGGCCTCTATAATGGGTAATTAGAGTAACAAAAATTGTATAGGTGTACCATCATCCAGAAATGAATAATCAAAAGGATTGGAAGCCAGATCCCCAGTCAGGCGACCAAGAAGTGGGGGCATGTTGGACTATTCCGGTACGATGAACAGAGGTATTGGTATGGAATATAAAAAAGCAGTAATAAAAATTATAGTTGTTTTTATTGATGCAGAAAACACAACAATGGTAATACAATAAAACATAATAAAAGTACAGGTATATCACCAGTAGGATCATTGGTATACAGTACAACACAAAATCTCAGATATCATATCCTCGACTAGTTTCGCGGACATAAACCGCTTCGTCAGGAGGGAATCTAGAGATGATTTTGAGCAAAACAGTCTCAACCTAGCAAAAAGAGGATATACAATAGAATTACCAAATTACATAATTAATATAATTGTAATCTAGCATCAATGTTCACAAAAAGGATAATGCAACGTTCTAGGGGGAAGGGGAGCGAGTCCGCTTACCCAGGTCCCAACAGGTCCCAGGCGCGCGGCCTCACCGCCCAAGAGTATTCTCCCACGGCGACCTGGGGGAGCCAACAGATTGACGGGGGTAATAAGCGTAAAGTAAATATTATCGGGTAATAAGGTAACCTAAATAATCACGCACAGAGGTAGAAATAAAAACTAATGAATAAATAATAAATAATAGTGAAAAATAGAAATGTGGGGGTGATACTAAAGGGTAGTGATAAGGGGAGTGACTAGTGAGGGATATGAAATGGCATAATTTGAACCATAAGTGTACGAGAATAGAAGGATGGGTATGTGACCAAAAGGGTGAGGATAGGTGATAAGGGCCAAAAGGCATGGTAGTACATAATATGAGACAGTGGGGAGGTGAGAAGGAAAGATGGGGGCAAGGAAGGGAGGGGGAGGGGCTGGGGACGGAGAGGAGGAAGGGGAGGTGGGGAGGTAGGGAAGCCCAGGGGGGGGAAACGGGGAGGGGGGAGAGAAGAGGGATGGGAGGGCCAGAGGAAGAGGGGGGGGGGGGAAGGGAGGGGGGGAAGAAAACAAGGGGGGAGAATGGAAGGGGAGGGAAGCAGGGAGGGGGAGAGAGGGAAGGGGGGGAGGGAGGATGTGACAGTGGGGGCTAAGTGAACAAGGGTGGAATTACCTGATGCTGGTATAAACGTGGATGGGTATCCATGGGAGGCATCCTGCCAAAGCAAGTGCCATGGTGGGATGGATAAGAAGGTAATAGAGGCTGTGAGCGATGGGTGAGCACAGATCACAGCACGTTCAACTCAGCCTAGGGCAACTGCAGAGGGGAAAAAATAGTATGTTGAATAGTCGATACTCGTGCCCAGAGGTACGGGACTTGAGTAAAAGATAGAAAGGTACTGACCTCAGACTAGCGCCAGGCTGATTTGGGTATAGAGACCTATGAGTGATAAACCGACCGTCAAGATAGCAGGACTGACCTGCCATTTGTAGCTCCCAACCCTGCGACGCTGCGCCGCGCTCCTGTGGGACGCTGGCGCGTGACGTCACAGGGTCGGAGGTTCCACATGGCGCGCGCACGAAGAGATCGCGCGCGCACGCATGCGCACTGGCCATCTGGCCACGGGGACGACCTCCCCACCAAGACCTATGCAAGAGGAGGGGGCGGTCCCGTGTCCGAGACCAATCCCTCCACCAGGGACCTCACCAGGCCGCCGCGGGAGAACAGGGAGGAGGGGCCCGCGCCGGTGCCCTGGGCGGAGCCAGGGAATGGGAAAGCAGAGTCACAATACAGAATGGGTAAAAAGCAACGATAAGGAGGTTTAAGCAAAATAAAAGAGAATAATAGAATGGTAGAACAAGTTGAAGGGCTTAAATAGGTGAGCTAGGGATTGGTAAATACCCTAGAGACCGGTGCAAATAAGCCCTCCGAGGCATAGACCCATAAACACCTAATTAGGTGTTTATGGGTCTATGCCTCGGAGGGCTTATTTGCACCGGTCTCTAGGGTATTTACCAATCCCTAGCTCACCTATTTAAGCCCTTCAACTTGTTCTACCATTCTATTATTCTCTTTTATTTTGCTTAAACCTCCTTATCGTTGCTTTTTACCCATTCTGTATTGTGACTCTGCTTTCCCATTCCCTGGCTCCGCCCAGGGCACCGGCGCGGGCCCCTCCTCCCTGTTCTCCCGCGGCGGCCTGGTGAGGTCCCTGGTGGAGGGATTGGTCTCGGACACGGGACCGCCCCCTCCTCTTGCATAGGTCTTGGTGGGGAGGTCGTCCCCGTGGCCAGATGGCCAGTGCGCATGCGTGCGCGCGCGATCTCTTCGTGCGCGCGCCATGTGGAACCTCCGACCCTGTGACGTCACGCGCCAGCGTCCCACAGGAGCGCGGCGCAGCGTCGCAGGGTTGGGAGCTACAAATGGCAGGTCAGTCCTGCTATCTTGACGGTCGGTTTATCACTCATAGGTCTCTATACCCAAATCAGCCTGGCGCTAGTCTGAGGTCAGTACCTTTCTATCTTTTACTCAAGTCCCGTACCTCTGGGCACGAGTATCGACTATTCAACATACTATTTTTTCCCCTCTGCAGTTGCCCTAGGCTGAGTTGAACGTGCTGTGATCTGTGCTCACCCATCGCTCACAGCCTCTATTACCTTCTTATCCATCCCACCATGGCACTTGCTTTGGCAGGATGCCTCCCATGGATACCCATCCACGTTTATACCAGCATCAGGTAATTCCACCCTTGTTCACTTAGCCCCCACTGTCACATCCTCCCTCCCCCCTTTCCCTCTCTCCCCCTCCCTGCTTCCCTCCCCTTCCATTCTCCCCCCTTGTTTTCTTCCCCCCCTCCCTTCCCCCCCCCCCTCTTCCTCTGGCCCTCCCATCCCTCTTCTCTCCCCCCTCCCCGTTTCCCCCCCCTGGGCTTCCCTACCTCCCCACCTCCCCTTCCTCCTCTCCGTCCCCAGCCCCTCCCCCTCCCTTCCTTGCCCCCATCTTTCCTTCTCACCTCCCCACTGTCTCATATTATGTACTACCATGCCTTTTGGCCCTTATCACCTATCCTCACCCTTTTGGTCACATACCCATCCTTCTATTCTCGTACACTTATGGTTCAAATTATGCCATTTCATATCCCTCACTAGTCACTCCCCTTATCACTACCCTTTAGTATCACCCCCACATTTCTATTTTTCACTATTATTTATTATTTATTCATTAGTTTTTATTTCTACCTCTGTGCGTGATTATTTAGGTTACCTTATTACCCGATAATATTTACTTTACGCTTATTACCCCCGTCAATCTGTTGGCTCCCCCAGGTCGCCGTGGGAGAATACTCTTGGGCGGTGGGGCCGCGCGCCTGGGACCTGTTGGGACCTGGGTAAGCGGACTCGCTCCCCTTCCCCCTAGAACGTTGCATTATCCTTTTTGTGAACATTGATGCTAGATTACAATTATATTAATTATGTAATTTGGTAATTCTATTGTATATCCTCTTTTTGCTAGGTTGAGACTGTTTTGCTCAAAATCATCTCTAGATTCCCTCCTGACGAAGCGGTTTATGTCCGCGAAACTAGTCGAGGATATGATATCTGAGATTTTGTGTTGTACTGTATACCAATGATCCTACTGGTGATATACCTGTACTTTTATTATGTTTTATTGTATTACCATTGTTGTGTTTTCTGCATCAATAAAAACAACTATAATTTTTATTACTGCTTTTTTATATTCCATACCAATACCTCTGTTCATCGTACCGGAATAGTCCAACATGCCCCCACTTCTTGGTCGCCTGACTGGGGATCTGGCTTCCAATCCTTTTGATCTAACAAATGACAACATATTTTTGTTTGCACGCTCCCACTACCTCCAGGTGCAGGGTGTCGCCATGGGGACCAGATGTACCCCCTCTTATGCGAACCTGTACCTGGGGGAGTGGGAGCAAAAATTGTTTTTCAGGGATGATATGCAAACTTGGGTGGAACACATACCAATATGGAAACGTTTTATTGATGATGTGTTCCTCATCTGGACAGGCAGTAGAGAGGATCTTTCCCGTTTTTTTGATGGCCTCAAATCCAATTCTTACAATCTAACCTTTATTTATATATATATATATATATATATATATATATATCCATCTTCTGAAATTCGAACTTCCTATAAAATGAATTCAAATTTGAATAGAAAAGATTAGAATAGAGTAGAAAAGAATAGCATAGAAAAACAATGGAACAGAATAGAAAAAAAATATATAATATATATATATATATATATATATATATATATATATATATATATATATATATATATATATATATATATATATATATATATATATATATATAACCATCTTCCGAAATTGGAATTTGGTACAGAATTAATTCGAATTCGAATAGAAAAGATTAGAATAGAATATATATATTTTTTTTTTTCTGTTCTATTGTTTTTCTATGCTATTCTTTTATATTTTCTATTCTATTCTAATCTTTTCTATTGGAATTCGATTTCATTCTATACGAATTTGGAATTTCGCAAAATGGTTATATATAGTTTACTTTTTAAAATTCGGTTAAATTTTTTTCGAATGTGGTAGAATTTTTTTTAATTTGATAGTTTTTTGAATGCAGTCGAATTTTTTCGAATGCAGGCAAATTTTTTCAAATTCGAATACGAAACTAAACGAATTCCGAAAACAAATGTAACAAATGCAACAAATTTAACTAAACGAATTTAGTTAAATAACGAATCGAAACTAAACTAAACAAATTTTTTCATCCTGCACATGTCTAGACAGCGCCGGTCCGGGAATGACAGCACTTGTGACTTGTCATACATGTCACTTCCTGGTCTGGGTACAGGAGGGGAGCTCAGTGGATGGATGTTTGTTGAGCTTCCGCCACCCTTGCCAGTGACACCTCCCCGGTGCCTGCAGGTGGAACAACGGAACACAGTAAAGATGACGAGGTCTGATGGCGGCTGGGTGTTTCTCCATCTCCGGGGCTGCGATGTGCCGTTTTATTTTGGTTTCATCACACATTCACTCTCACGTTATCCTCCTGTGGGAATACATAGAGACATTTTTACACTCTTATGCCCTGTACACACGATCGCACATTTCGACGTCAAAATCCATGTTTTTTTTCCGACAGATGTTGGCTCAAACTTTTCTTGCATACACACGGTCACACAAAAGTTTCCAAACTTTCCAAACGTCAAGAACGCGGTGACGTACAACACGTACGACAAGCCGAGAAAAATTAAGTTCAATAGCCAGTGCGGCTCTTCTGCTTGATTCCGAGCATGTGTGGAACTTTGTGCGTCGGAATTGTGTACACACGATCGGAATTTACGAGAACGGATTTTGTTGTCGGAAAATTTAAGATCCAGATCTCAAATTTTGTGTGACAGAAATTCCGATGGAAAATGTCCGATAGAGCCTACACACGGTTGGAATTTCCGACAACAAGCTCCCATCGTACATTTTCCGCCAGAAAATTTGACCGTGTGTAAGGGGCATTATACTTCCACAGTTTGTTCCTTTTCCTTCACTGAAGGTAAGGACACCTTGGGTCCTATCCCCAATCTCCTTTTATTTTGGCATTATACTTCCACACCTTCACTAACCAACACCTTATCATTGATATTCTCCCACTTATTTCTCACAGATCACGATGCACGTTACCTGCACACACACCACATTGGATCACGCTATGACCATCTTGCGGTCCCTTGTCTGCTTTCCCTGGTCCTTGGGGGGGTTCCCCGTCTCAGCCCCAGGGGAGATATCCCACCCAGTATTCCCACTCTCCTGTGCAGATATCGGATCCAGCCTTGAGACTGTGCAGTAAGTTATTAACTTATTCTATTGTCCCTATTTCATTGAAATATATATTGCTGAAATCTTCTTTTTCCAGAGGACATCTTTAACTATCAATATCTATTTTTCTTTATAGTATATCACATCATTACTCTCCTGATGAATGGCTGAAATGACAAGAAATCCGTTACCAGATGTCAAGCGATATTTGGTTATATTCATATTAATATTTTTTGTATTGTTTATACCTATTCGCCAATTGTATTGTATGTTATGAGCAGTATTTTTTAGTGTAAGTCATGTGACTATCTATATACTTGATATAAAGTTTCTCTTTAGAATGTGGTATGAACTTGTATATGCAACAATAAATCTTGCATTGCAATTTTATTCATGTATTGATCCTATTTTGACATGGCGTGCCTCATATAAAGTCCCAGCTTGCTTTCCTTTCCCACATGACGAGGGAGCGGCAGATTGGCAGTTGTGGAAGTGATCAGCGGCTTCAAAGTCGCTTGTATCACTTCCACATTGAAAGCTGACAGTTGGCTTTACAAAAGTACACACACTTCTGACCGGGAGTGTGTTAAAAAACACATGTCTGCAGCATAGTTAAAAATCTGAATTCCCAGAAAAATCTACTGCCCCCACTTTTTCTATCATTGCGCCCTGTGGTGGCTGCCTAAGAAGCTTTATGCTGGTGCTGGCCCTGGATGTAGGAGAGCTTACAGGTTCAGGTCTGGTCACTGGCCTGCACTATTCAATGGAAATAATATATGCCTGTGGTCAAATCCAAATTGCATATATATATCCGGAGGATACAGATATATATATATTTGTATCCTCCGGAGGATTTACATCCAATTCTGCATCCACAGGATGCATTTTATGTGATACGGGCTGCATTTGATGGGACACAAGCTGCATTTTATGTGACACAGGCTGCATTTTATGTGACATAGACTGCATTTGATGTGACACAGGCTGCATTTTATGTGACATAGACTGCATTTGATCTGACACAGGCTGCATTTGATGGGACACAGGCTGCATTTTATCTAACACAGGCTGCATTTGATGGGACACAAGCTGCATTTTATGTAACACAGGCTGCATTTGATGTGACACAGGCTGCATTTGATGTGACACAAGCTGCATTTGATGTGACACAAGCTGCATTTGATGTGACACAAGCTGCATTTTGTGTGGCACAGGCTGCATTTTATGTGACACAGGCTGCATTTGATGGGACACAAGCTGCATTTTATGTGGCACAAGCTGCATTTTATGTGACACAGGCTGCATTTGATGGGACACAGGCTGCATTTGATGGGACACAAGCTGCATTTTATGTGGCACAAGCTGCATTTGATGTGACACAGGCTGCATTTGATGGGACACAGGCTGCATGTAAGGAGGGACTCAGCTGGGGGCACCTGATGTAAGGACGGACTCCGCTGGGGACACCTGATGGCATCTGGTGGCAGGCGACGTGGCTAGTGACACACTCAGGGCTCCCACTAATTTTGCATTATGGTGAGTTGAATGATTTCATTTTATATTACAATGTAATAACAGAAATAATGCGCTTCAATCATCCTGACACCATAACAACCATGGTGCCGGGATGATTGAAGTGCTAACACCAGGTGTTTGGAGTATCTTTATCTGCTGATTGTTAAACTTTCTAGAATACACATATTTCTATTGTTGTGTAGGATCTTGGCCTGTTGTCCCTCCATCCCCCTCTCCCTCTCCCTCCATCTCTCGTTCATCTCAGACGCTAACCATACCACCTTAGAGCCACGCCCACTATTTCGTTGAAACCACGCCCATTTTCACCAAGTGGGAGGGGTCAGAAAGGAAGGGCGGGGTCTGGCGACCCCTTCCTAAAACTTCACCAGTCGCCACTGGAGTAGCCGTATAGAAAAGTTGGCAAATGCTAGCATAATAAAATCAAGCAATGCCCATGAGGTAATTTCTATAATGTTGAAGGAAGATAGTCACCTCAAGAACTAAGAAGTTCTCATTATCACACAGAAACTTATCAACTTTTTTAAAAAACCTCCAGAAGAGCATAACCCAATCCTTTACTCCTCCAAGTAAAGAGTGTAGAATCAGTGGTTCCAATTTTAACCATTGTCAGTCAGCATCAAGCAAGGATTTGTGGTGGATCTCTGGAGTTGTGTCAGGACAGACAGATATCTCTCATCTGTTGTTTTTTGGGAGGTATTATCTAAGGCCAGTCAAAGATTCTACTTCATTCAGCAGATGAAAATATTCTATTGCTTCAAATAAGCTCTTGTTGACTCTGACCGTCTAATATTTTAAACAATATTTTATTCTCATAAGTCTCAATAGCAATAGCAAGTCAAATGTAGTATCATTGATACAGAATGATTATCCCCTAATATGTACAAAATGTTGTTTTTATAAATTCATTACTTAAAGAGGATGTCAGAACAAAGCACAGTGAAATTGCATAGTACAATACAACAATATCTGGTTACAGCTACATTTTCAGCTCAATAAGATAGGAAGTATTGAATATACCTATCACAGCTTAGGAGGTAGAGGCCGTCTAGGAGTGGGGTTCCTAAATCTGGAACGATGCGTAGGTAAACACTCTTTAGATTCTGGTCACCTTCCTTGGAATAATACTACTGTGATGTGATAAGGTTTTTACCATACTACTTCATGCATATAGGGGGTATTGCCATATATGCAATGAAAAATTGACTTCTTCAGCTGGTGTCACCTCTGTGACCCATATGCAAAAACTTGGAGCATCGCTCAAGGCACTACAAAGCCTACCCCTGCAGTATAAATCATAAAACGAATGCCAGCATTCAAATAAAGTCACCTAGGCTAGGGGAAGCAAATCAGAAGACAGAAGGCGGAAACACCAAACACAGAGCCTAGCCACTGTACAGAATTGTGAAGATATGGCCTTCTTAGAGGATCTTTATGATTAAGCCCCATGGGTGGGGTGAAACATGTCAGGGAAGCGTAGTCAGAAGAAGCTTAAGCTGAAGCCGTATCTTCACCTTTCTGTATAGTGGCTGGGCTCTGGTGTGTGGCATCTTCACCTTCTGTCTTCTGTTGTCTCCTCTGTACCACTATTTGTTTATATTTGGGGTGTATAGGGATGCGTGTAGCAATAGCAAGAGTGTATGGAACAATGGAAAGGGTTATAGTTTCTTGGGTCCCACTTTTGGTAGTAGAGGTTACACCTTGATTAGGTAGCCTATGATATTTGGTCACTATAAAAGGAACTACAGAGTTCAGGTTTGCCAATATTTTTCCAACTGATCTTTAACGGCCAAGGTAAGGTTCTCCACCTGTTTGATCTCCTTACTCCTGTCAAGCAATTTTGTTTTTGTGGTTTTCCATTATATTTTTTCGATAGGGGAGTATTGTTTAGAAGCTATCCTCCTGGGATCTTTGCGAACAACACAACTGTAAAGGTTGCGACAGTTTTATTGAGTCCCAGAATTTCTGAATCCTAGGGCATTCCCAGAAAATTTGTGGGAGAATGCCTCAAGACATTTACAGCTCAAATTATGTTCCAGCTAAAATTTTAATGTGCATTCTCCATCTTCCTAATCTTGCACTGCACTCTTCCACCAAGGTTCCATATACGTCAATGAAAAACCAATCTGCAGCTTGTCAACATATTTAAGGGAAGCAATATGCAAACAATTCACCAACTAAAAAGTGAGTGAGTCAGCGCTCACTGACATAAGATGGTCTCTGTGTATAATAAATACTGAAATAACAATAAAATAAATAAAAGTAATACAGACTATTAAAAACAGAAAATGAAAAGTAATAGACAATTATTCAAGTCCAACTAGTCCATGAATAGGTAAGAACCACAATGTGACTCAGATCAATGGGAAAAACGGCAGCAGGTGGTGACTGGACAGGATACATACAAGCCGGAAGCTCCTTGTTGAGGTTTGGGATTGCCTCAGAAACAGAGATAAAGTAAAGAAGAAAAACAGGGAGCCAGGTCAGTGTATGTAAAACAAACAATACTTTATTCTAATATGTCTGGTTGTTCTTTTTTAATCAATTTGTAAAAAACAATATTTTTAACTTTAATTTTGTGTATCTCAGTGCCTATAAAGTCCAGTACCAATTTTTCCAATATTTATTCTAATATCCACTTACATCTAAGAAATTTGCAAACTGCATATAGAGGTGCTGTGATATCATGTGTGATGATCCGGGATGATAGACAGGGTGGACTGGAGGGCTGCTGTGAGTGTCCACACTCGCTGGTGAAGGCAGCTGGGGCTGACAGCGTCAGCAAACGGCAAAAGACTCCCACCGCCGAAAAACCGAAGGTGGACGCACTCGATGAAGGAACCACCGCCCACACTAGTCGGCACTTTTTTATATATTCATATGGGTGTGAATATGTGTTTTCTTTATACTTACACACTGATATAGTCATATGATAATGTTTGTATAGATCTTGATGTTTTTATATATATTTTTTAGTTACAAGACATGGGTGGATTGGGAGACTATGGAAGTCCACCTAGAGTAAGTAAAGAAAAATCTTGCGAGCCACAATGATTTGGTGCCTCAGAAGCAGAAAAACACCTAGCTGCCTGTGTAGAACACGTTTCATATACCGTGCACCACTATAAGAAAAATAAATACGCTGCGCTAAAGGTGAAAAATATCAATTGTGTATATCAAATACTGATCCAAACAAAATAAAAATAAAATGATGATAATATTGTATGATGCAGTATTACTACGTAGCACCACTTTGTGCTAATACTAATGACGTAGTTATATATAGTACGCTGTAGTAGTAGTATGGGAAGAGTGCTATAAAAATGTAGTAACATCGGTGTGAAAATATGCGAATAAATCAGCAAATACCACTATACATCAGTGCAAAATATGCAAATAAATCAGCAAATAACAATATACATAATAAAATTCAATAAACCTAAAGTGCAACATGCAATAAATCTACAACAGTAGATATAATATGTGCAATATTCAAAATAAAAAATTGCCAAGTGCCACACAATGGTGAAATATGCAATTCAATGTTAAGTGATCCGTGAATCTAATGTTCAAAAGTATAGGTGAATGGAGGGGGGCAGGAGGCGGAGCAGACAAGCATTGTTAGAGCTCCACACCGCTGAGGAGAGAAGAGAAGGACAAAGCGGAGCCTGCAGACTCAAAAGGTATCCATTTGAACCTTTTTGCCCCTGGGAACAAACTGTGAAAGTTTGGGCAGGAAATATGGTACTGGGAGGAAACCGTGGCAGAAATAAAAATCACCTCACAAAGAGCTCACAGGCACTCACTGCAGCTGAAGCAGCTCCAGTCACCTCACAAGATACAGCATCAGGGCGCTCTCACAGACAGAAAATGTCACAGCAAGACTCTCCATTTGAGTCAGATACAGAACAAATCCTCTCACAAACTTCTCCACAAGCCTCCTCAGTATCCCCAGTAATATTATTACAATTTGAAAAGATGCTTCATAAGGCTTTAAAACAAACCTCAGACCAAATAACAAAAAGCCTAACCAAAGAAATAAGAGAGCTGGGAAACCGCACCGCAGCCTTAGAAATAAAAATGGATGAAATTGAAATTACAAACCAAGAAAATATAACAGAATTGGAACAATTAAAAAAAGAGAATTTAATACTTCAAACTAAGCTCGAAGATTACGAAAATAGAGCCAGACGTTCAAACTTGCGCATAAGGGGAATACCTGAAACTGTGACAGACCTGCAATCTACTATTACTGCTCTATTACAAGAACTAAAGCCAGATATCCCTATTGAACGTTTAGAACTGGACAGAGTACACAGAGCCCTCACAGCCAAAAAGAAAGATGGACCCCCACGTGATATAATCACAAAATTTCATTATTACAGAACGAAAGAACAAATACTAATTGCTGCAAGAGAAAAAAAGGAACTTAATTTTCAAGGACACAATTATCAAATTTTTGCTGACCTATCCCAACCTACTATTACTAAAAGACGATCCATGAAACCCCAACTAATGGAACTGCAACGCCACAACATTATGTATAAATGGGGCTTCCCCTTTTCAGTCAGATTTAACTACCAAGGTACAATTTACAGAAGCAGATCAGCAGATGAACTACAACAAACCCTTTTAAAATTAAATCTGACAGAACCCACAAGCAGCAACACTCCCACACGCAGAAGAATGGCATCATCTTCACCTTCAGGCAGCACCCAGAAAATTTCATAACAAAATGGGAATCATCATTCTCACAAAAGAGGCCGTTATGCCACATCATCCATGGACCAAGAAGATTCAATGGACTGACATCCTAATTCCTGATATCTCTTCATTTATTATACTAAGAGATGGTTCTCTATAAAAAAACCTGTATTTATAACTGAATGTAACTGCATTCTGATAGTCACACACTGTGTGGGATCATGTTACATTCCAGTTATATTTCTTATTACTTCTGATTCATATAGCCTTAGAATATATAAGTGAAATAAGGAAATTCTTGTTCAGTTATATATTATCAGGTAATAACAATAGATTTATTACTTTTTAGGACAAATATGTTCAATAATCCAGAAGTAATGGAAGCTTTTTCTTTCTTTTCTTAAAACAAATATAGTATTACCTAACTAGTTCCTAGAATTATGTTTTTGTTTATTCTAATCTGAAGCAATACAACCTCAATTTTATGAGTTAACATATCTAAACAGTTGCATATGAATAAAATATGTAATTGTTTACTCTAAAAGGGTTAAAATCCCAAAATAATTCAAACTATCTTCATCAATACCAAAGTTATTAACAGTACCTTTCTAACTGAATTATTTAGCCTAGGGCAAGACTAACCATATACAACCACCCTGGAATAAATAATTTCAACAAAAACTATATTCTGCACTCCAATTAATGAAACATCATTTTGATGTCTTTTGACATAGCACTTCTCTCCTGTAAGCGGAAGATCCGTGTACCCCCATTAGCCCTCCTCATTCTCCCAACCATATTATGTGGGAGTGTGACGAAGGCACTTATTCCCCTGAGAGAGATATTTATTCTCTTTCACGGGTAAATTGTGATTACTTGCAAAAAATAATTTATACAATGTATCATCTAATCTCATATGTTTTTTGTTTACTCTTTACTCCAGAATTCACTGGTTTCTTTTTCTATCTATTCATCTCTTCAGTCCACACAGGTTGATCTGCGCAGTCAGCTCTGCATAACAAAAAGTAAGTCAAAACTATTTGATCTATTGCCATGGCACCACTGAATATACTTTCCCTGAATGTTCAGGGAATAAATGTCCCTCAAAAAAGGACCAAAGCCTTCTGTACTTTCCATAACAAGAAGGCTCACATAGTATGCCTCCAAGAAACACACTTCACCAAAGATTCTACTCCAAAATATATTTCTCCTTTTTATCAACAAATTTACACGGCTTCTGCCTGTACCAAGCAAAGAGGAACTCTAATTGCATTTCACCGATCCACACCATTCACCTTATCATCAGAAATTAAAGACCCAGAAGGTAGATACCTGATACTCATGGGTTATATAATGGATACAGCAATCACGGTGATTTCCTACTACGCTCCTAACAAACAACCTACACCATTCCTCTCACATATATTACAAGTGATTAATACACACAAAATAGGAACAGTGATAATGTGTGGGGATTCGAACCAGGTCCTCCTCCCATTTCTAGATAAATCAACTTTTACACCATCCAAAATAACCTCTAGATTACCTTTTTCTCAACTTCTTTCCAAATACAATCTGGTAGATTCATGGAGAGAAAGTAACCCAATGAAAAAGAAATTCACTTATTTCTCGCCCCCTCATCAAACCTTCACCAGAATAGATCATATTTTTCTAACAATAGGAATGATACCAGAAATTATTGCATCAGATATAATTCCGATTCCGTGGTCTGACCATAATGCAGTATACACTACTATAGCCTCAGCCATACCAAAAGCGCATGACCCAACGTGGTACTTACCGGACATAATGCTCAAACACCCACTACATCAGATGGCCATTGAACAAGCTTTAAAGGAATACATATCAATTAATAATACAACAGACATCTCCCCAATAACACTGTGGGAAGCTCATAAGCCTGTCTTGCGTGGTACAATACAAAGACAAATGGCACTATTTAAACGGGAACGCAAAAATCTAGCAAAAAAACTAGAACTCAATTTTAATGCAGCCTACATATCATTTCAAGATAATCCATCTCAGTGTACAAAATCTCATCTGGAAAAATCTAGATTGGAATACGATCTATTTCTCACTGAGTAAGTTGATAAATCCCTCAAACGCTCCAAACACAATTTCTACATGAATACAAACAAACCAGGTACATATTTGGCTCGGGCATTAAATTCAACTAACAAATCTTTCAAACCAATACGTTTGAAATTATCAAAAAATGTTTACACTTGTAATCCAGTTAAAATAGTCCATAAATTTCACTCACATCTCGCAACTTTATACAAGACAAACAATGAATTTAATCCTACAGAGGCTGAATCCTTTTTCTCAAAAATAACCTTACCTGAGTTATCTCAGAATCAAAAAAGCAGTTTGGATGAGCCTATAACTATAGATGAAGTTGCTAACGCCATAAAAGACCTAAAACTTAACAAAAGACCAGGCCCAGACGGCTACTCGGCTTTATACTATAAAACATTCTCAGAAATACTCTCTCCCATTCTCACTGAAACTTTTAACAAACTTCTAGATGGACATTCTTTTCGGCAAGAAACACTAATGGCAATTGTTTGTATGATCCCAAAACCCCTTTCTGATGATACTTCCTGTGTGAATTATCGGCCTATCTCTCTGTTAAACCTCGATATTAAATTATTAGCAAAAAATAATAGCAAAACGCCTCAATAGCATTATAGGAAAATTAATACATAGAGATCAAGTAGGCTTCATGCCAAATAGACAGGCAAGCGATAATATACGCAGGGCAGTGTTATTGGCACATATTGCTAAAAAACGGAAAATCCCTTTTATGTTTTCTATCTCTCGATATTAAGAGGGCATTTGACACAGTATCCTGGCAATATATGCAATATTCGTTACAAAAATGGGGTTTTGGACCCCACTTTTTAACATGGATCAAAGCATTATATAATAAACCCAAAGCCTATATAAAATATGCTGGATACAAATCTGAAGCCTTTAATATCGAAAGAGGTACCCGACAGGGTTGCCCATTATCTCCCTTATTATTTGCCCTTATACTCGAACCCATGGCCCAATACATCAGAACAAACCAAACTATAACTGGCATTGAAGTAGGAGGTATTACACACAAATTATGTATATTTGCAGACGATATATTACTTTTTCTATCATCACCACAGGTCTCTGGTCCTAACTTAATACCAGCTCTTGATGGATTTGCAGCCCTATCCGGCCTTATGATTAATCCTAAGAAATGCCTAGTGCTTAATATTTCACTCACAAACATGGCATTGATCCCGGCTAGGGCTGCACTCCCATTCACATGGGCAGAAAAATCAATCCCATATCTTGGAATTCATTTAACAGCATCTCATTCTGACTTATTCTCAACCAATTATCCTCCTGTATTAAGACAGATCACAAATCTAATAAAACAATGGTCGCAACTTCCTTTATCCTGGATGGGGAAGATTAATGCAATCAAAATGACTATTCTACCCAAATTGCTTTATCTATTCAGAGTCCTCCCTATTCCAATTCCTTCCTATTTTTTGAGAATAGTACAAAAAAGAGCAACTTCGTTTATATGGGGCTCTTCTAAACCACGTATACCTATACACACACTACATCTTCCCAAAAATAAAGGAGGCCTGGGATACCCTAATTTTACTAACTACTACAGAGCAGCACATTTGGCCAGTCTGTCCAAATACCATGCAAAACAGGAAATCCCATTATGGGTATTTATAGAGGCTTCAGAAAATGACCCTCTATTAATATCAAATTTATTATGGCTTGATCCTAAAGACCGCTTTAAAATTCATAATCCCATAACTAAACACTTCTTATCTCTCTGGGATAAACTAAAAACCAAATATCAGTTACAATCTCCACACAATCCTCTCCTTTCTTTTATCAGAAATCCAGCCTTTTATCCGGCATGGATCTACCCAAATTCTTTTAAAGCTTGGACAACATCAGGCATTCAGACACTAAATGACTTCATAGCATCTAAATCATTCCTTTCATTCCCATCGCTTAGAGAAAAATATGATCTACCAAACTCTGAGATATTTAGATATCTCCAAATCAAAAATTTCTATACACCATTCCTAAAGGGGGATACACCATTATCCCAATTATCCATTTTTGAATCAATCTGTACAAAAGATCCATTTGCTAAAGGTACAATTTCATCACTTTATAATCAATTATATGGAGTAGCAAATCTTAATAGACCCTCTTACGTTCAGAGGTGGGAGGAGGACCTGGGACGAACTTTAGAAGACACGGACTGGTCTAACATATGGCTCACATCTAAGTCATGTTCACCCAACATCTTAGCACTGGAGACAAATTATAAAGTCCTAACTCGCTGGTACCTTGTACCCGCTAGAGTGGCAAAATATTCACCGAATACCTCAGCTCTTTGTTTTCGAGGATGCCCAGAAATAGGCACATATTTACACATATGGTGGACGTGCCCAGTAATCCAAACCTTCTGGAAGGAAGTCTTCGTGATTGCATCTAAAATATTAAAAAAAATAATACAACCAGATCCATATTTAACTTTACTTAATCTAAAACCGGAATGGTTAATACTCTCTCACTTCAAACTAATGATCCAACTAATAACGGCTGCAAAACAAACAGTGGCCAAGGCATGGAAATCTCCTACATTGGTACTAGCAGAAACAATTCACAGAATGAATAATACAATGTCCCATGCTAAGATGGTAGCCATCGATCAAAATCAAATTCCAAAATTTGAAAAACTGTGGCATCCTTGGATAAAACAACAGTTCCTGTCAAACTTCAATGACTCTGTCCTGTTGCCATGGTAACAGATTAAATGACTTACAGAGACACCCATTCTAAGGCTTCAAAGAGAACTAAAAAGAATAATAAACTGACGAGCGGGACAACCTTGTGGACCATACCTCTACCTTTCAACCCTTTTTCTTCTTTCTCTTTCCTTTTCTCCACCTTACGATTAAAGCTCATTATCAGAATTTATTTGACCTATATACACTCTACTTGTAAACAATATGTATAGTAGGTATAAATCATATAAATACCTACAAAAGTAACTAAGGAATTTATATATATCTTTAATTTAGGTTTACATGAACCCAATGTTTAATATTTGAAATTTCATGATATTTACCTAATATAAACCCTACTGTAAAACAATGAGCTTACTTTATAGATCCTTGTAAACTTACTTTATGTATCTTTATAACATTGTATACTCAATAAACTTCTTTTGACAAGGAAAAGTATAGGTGAATGAACAATGTCTATAAAAAATCCAGCATATACCCCTGATGAAGACACGTGACCCTGTGTCAAACACGCGTACGGGAGGGACCAGGACTGAGCACGGAGCTGTCTTTTTTGGTGTGATGCGACGCACACTTTACCCCATCTGACATATCTGGAGGCTATTGCTAGGTTGGTGCACTCACGCACCCTGAATTTGTGAGTTCCCCATTGTGGGGAGTGTTTTTTACTTCAATAAAACTGTTAAAAAGTTATTACACCATCCAGTTTTTTATTTTCCTATATTTGTGGAGCTGCTGCTGCTTATGCTGCTTACACCCTGTTCCAGATTATTATGCCAATGATATTTTTCTCATTTACCTAAATAATTGATGTAACCAACAGTCAGCATAATTCTCATGTTATCAACTATTAAGAGTACAATTCAAATTTTATTGAACAAACCTCCTAATGATAACAGTTTTTTTTTTCAAAATAAAAAAACTTACAATGCACTGTTCCAAATTATTATGCACAGTAAGTTTCAAAACACTTTATAGGTTGTAAAGAACTGCAAATTGTCATTTGTTATGTTTGCAGCATGTAAACTGCCATGTGCAGGATGTAAACTGCCTCCCACCCTCATAGACCTTTTGCTTGAGGATGCTCCAAAGGTTCTCAATAGGATTGAGGTCAGGGGAGGATGGAGGCCACACCATGACTTTCTCTCCTTTTATCCCCATAGCAGCCATTGATGCAGAGGTATTCTTTGCAGCATGAGATGGTGCATTGTCATGCATGAAGATGATTTTATTACGGAAAGCATAGTTCTTCCTTCTGTACCAGGGAAGGAAGTGGTCAGTCAGGAACTCCACATACTTTGCAGAGGTCATCTTTACACCTTCTGGGAACCTAAAGGGGCCGACCAGCTCTCTTCCCATGATTCCGGCCCAAAACATGACTCCACCACCTCCTTGCTGACATCTCAGCCTTGTTAGAACAGGGTGGCCGTCCACCAACCTTTCACTACTCCATCCATCTGGACCATCCAGGGTTGTACGGCACTCATCGGTGAGCAGGACTGTTTGAAAATTAGTCTTCATGTATTTTTCTGCCCAATGCAGCCGTTTCTGCTTGTGAGCATTGGTTAGTGGTGGCCAAATGGAAGGTTTATGCACAGTTGCAAGACTCTGGAAAACTCTACATCTTGATGTCCGTGGGACTCCAGAGGCACCAGCAGCTTCAAATATCTGTTTGCTGCTATGTAATGGTGTTTTAGCAGCTGCTCTCTTGATCCGATGCATGGATCTGGCAGAAATCTTCCTCAATGTGTCTTTATCTGCACGAAACCCATATGTGCTGGGAATCAGCCACAAATCTCTTAATGCTGCGATGATCACGCTTACATTTTCGTGAAATATCTAATGTTTTCACACCTCGTCCAAGGCATTGAACTATTTCACTCTTTTCGGCAGCAGAGAGATCCTTTTTCTTCCCCATATTGCTTGAAAATGGTGCTCTGCTTAATAATGTGGAACACCCCCTTTAGTAGTTTTTCCTTTAATTGGGCTCACCTGGCAATCTAATTATCACAAGTGTCCGAGATTGATTTCAGTGATCAAAAGAGCCCTGAGACACAATGCCATCCATGAGTTAAACTGAAAAACAAAATATTTCATCTTTGTGACACTGAAATAGAATTTGCATAATAATTTGGAACCGGGTGTATGCTGTTCACCTGGATACTATCACTGAGCCGTGGGATGGCTCCAAAGCGCGTTTAGACTTAGTTTCACAGCTGAGTCACACGCTCTGAGGTGAGCGGCTTTCCTGGGGGGGTCACTGGATGACACTGGAGCATGGTTTTTTAAGCACTGGAAATATTTGGAGCATGCTGGATTTTTTATGGACATTGTTCATTCACCTATACTATTGAACATTAGATTCACGGATCACTTAACATTGAATTGTATATTTCACCATTGTGTGGCACTTGGCAATTTTTTTATTTTGAATATTGCACATATTATATCTACTGTTGTAGATTTATTGCACATTGCACTTTAGGTTTATTGAATTTTATTATGTATATTGTTATTTGCTGATTTATTTGCATATTTTCACACTGATGTTACTACATTTTTATAGCACTCTCAGCATACTACTACTACAGCGTACTATATATAACTACGTCATTAGTATTAGCACAAAGTGGTGCTACGTAGTAATACTGCGTCATATTATATTATTATCGTTTTATTTTTATTTTGTTTGGATCAGTATTTGATATACACAATTGATATTTTTCACATTTAGCACAGCGTATTTATTTTTCTTTTCTTATGGAAGTCCACCTGTTTCTTTTTGCACATACAGGGGGTCCCCGGGTTACAAACAAGTTAGGGACTGTAGGTTTGTTCTTAAGTTGAATCTGTTTGTAAGTCGGAACAGGTACATTTTTTAAGTGTAGCTCCAGCCAAAAAAACTATTTTTAAGCTTTTTGGATAGCATAGGGAAGGGTTAACACCCCTGTAACATTTGTCTTGCTGTCTGTGCCCCTGTTCAGAAGATTTCACCTCACTTTCTGTCCCAATAACAATTGGATTTTGAAAATTTTGGGTTGTTGTGGAAACAAGCCTTGGTGATAAAGCATCAGTGGAGGTACCTTTTCGCCATAATAGCTCTTACAGGAGTGAGTTTCCCTTCCTAGGGGTAGATTTCCTCTCACTTCCTGTTGTCTCCCTCCGTTTGTAAGTCGGATGTTTGTAACTAGGGGACCCCCTGTATAACTTTCATAATTTTTATCAGTCTTAAATTATTGCCTTTGTGATTTCCCCAACCCCCCCCCACACACACACACACACACACACACACACACACACATGCTCTGTCTGGATTGCTATGCAATACTCAGCTTTCCGGCGTTCTTCTGTTAAGCGTTCAGCTACAGTCTTTCCCCGCCCGTTCCCTCCCTGATTAGCCCCATCGCTGTCTGTATGAGAGTATATATTCTCCCCCTCCAGGAGGGGCAGGTTGGTCTGAAGAATGAGGTTGGGCCTCGGAAACCCGTTGCAGCCCACTCCTCCACACCTTGAGTGTCTTATGTTTGCTGCAGCTTTCCTATGCGGTGGGTCCTGGCTAGTGTTGGTGGTGGTTCCTTCATCAAGTGTGTCCACCTTTGGTTTTCCGGCGGTGGGAGTCTTTTGGAGTTTGCTGACGCTGTCTTCACCAGCGAGTGTGGTCACTCACAGCAGCCCTCCAGTCCACCCTGTCTACCATCCCGGATCATCACACATGATATCACAGCACCTCTACATGCAGTTTGCAAGTTTCTTAGATGTAAGGGGATATTGGAATAAAGTATTGTTAGTTTTACTTACACTGACCTGGTGCCCTGTTTTTCTTCTTTTACTTAAGGGGAACATCTAAGGATAGCAAGAAGGGCATTCACTTTTGAAAATTACCACACTTATTACAATATGTTTGTGCCATTATCTTTATATTTAACAACTATGAATTACAAAGCTATATAGTATTATAGTAAACAACCGCTCCTTACTATAATTACCACCACCGCGCCTCAAATAAAACGAATAACTGAATAAAATTGGTGAATAAATTAGTGAATGCAGCTGCCACTATACAATAAACAGTATCAAACAATATATGATTCTACTAAATATCTAAATGATTAACACAATAGACATAAAGAAGAAAAATTAGTGGCGCTACTGTACAGTGGGGCGTGGCTGTGACGTAGGATGCTGTTAGCCGTACGAGATAGCGTGATTTGGTCTGCTTGCCAGGCACCGAGGAGGGGGTGAGAACTGAGGGGCTGACGCCTGTACACCTCAGGTCCGCCGTGACCGTATCCCTGTATTGTGTGATCCAACTGCTGTGTTGCTGTGTTTTCAAGTTACACCGATTTTTGCTGTTTTGGATTTTGTAAAATGTGAGTGAACAATTGAAGAGTGGTAGTGTTTTAATAAAGCGGTTTTACTGGTTCACACTATTGGAGCACTTTATTATTTTACATGTGGAGCGTTTCCCATAAACATTATTGGAGATTGGGCTGATCATCATACCCTATCTGTGTGGTATAAAAGCGATTTAGCCTTGTACGCAAGTGCGGGCATGTGGAGTCGGTGAGTGCGTTTCTTAAGGGGGTGGGTGCACTGAACACTCTGGTGTGGTGGAAGACATTAAGAAGACACTTACAATCAATTATTTCCCATTATATCCACGTTTGATTATATAGACGTTTTTTGATTTAATCACCTTAAAATCACATGGTGCTTTAATTGTTTAAACACATTATTTTACGCTAGTTTTTTTCAGTGAATATGTTCTGGACTGAATTATTTATCTACAGTAGCGCCACTAATTTTTCTTCTTTATGTCTATTGTGTTAATCAATCATTTTAGATATTTAGTAGAATCATATATTGTATGAATTACAAAGGCCTAACTGAACAATCCAGTGAATATCTATTTATAGCTTTAAATTAATAGAAAGCTGGCCTAATAACTGCAGTTGTGATTATTAATTCATTGTCTGAATAGTCTAAAATTGTATTGCAAGGTTTGGTTTTGAGAACAATGATTTTATCCTGTTTATAAAAGATATAAGGGATTAAAAGCTCAATTTCTGCATTTGCAAATGACACTAAGGGGTTTCACTTTTATCATTATTTTTTACATATGTTTTTTGCACATTTTTGAAAAATTATTTTAATTTATTTTAATTTCTTAAATTTTTTTTTTTATTTCTTTTTCTTCCTTCTATATATTGGAAGTTTCCTTTTTGAGTTTCAGACTTAACTTCCCAATATCTTATCATTTCACCTCATTATTTCAATCACTCACACGTTTATCTTCTCATCTTCACAGCCAGTGATTCATAAGTTCTTCCATCCTGCCTCTGCCCTTTACCTCTATGACTAAGGACTGATGAGTGGGGCAAAATGCTTCAGAGGGCGTGGCTTCTGGAGCGGTACAAACTGAGGCCATCACTCATCACTGTTAACAACATAGACTGGACTGGGAGAGTGATGGTTTTCTGACAGTAGGGGAAAAAAATGTATTTCTTATGCTAGTTGAACATTTTTCATCGATCATACTATCATATGAAGTTTCTCTTACTTAACACCATCTAGTGGTCAAATGCAGTATATTTCATTTTAGTTCAATGAAAAACATTTGGCCAACAGAGGAAATAGCCTTATAACATTCTTTTCTGCCCCATATGCTTAGAGCATATATATATACAGTACACACATTTACTGGGCGAATTACTATGCAATGTTGTTTATAAGTACACCCCAAAGTGTAAATTTGCCGCACAGTGCTGTAAGGGTTGTTGGTTATCCCTAGATGGGGTGGTGCCACCCATGCATCACTAAATAGCCAGAGATTTGCATGTAAATTATATTGGGAGCACCTTGCATCTTATCCTTCTGCATACCTCCCAGCCGTCCCAGATTCACTGGGACCGTCTCAGGATTTCAAGTAAATCCTGGTGTCCCTCAAAAAAGGGCTGAATCCCACAGCAGAGCCCAGTGCCGGAACAAGTTCCAGCACTTGACGCCACTAATCCCCCTGGCAGGTGCAGACCACGCTGTGCTACAGCTGTCAAAGCTGAGACGCGCTTAGTGCCCAGCCAGCACAGCCCCCCTCCTTTCACTCACCTGCTTGCCAGTTTGCCAGCCCACTTTGCATTCTGTATGAATGGAGGAGGAGGTATGCTAAGTCAGCTCCACCTCCTCCCCATGTCCTCCTGTGCTCGCCCACAATCCCTGGTGTGCGCTATAAACGGAAAAAGACCGAAAATTTTGAAAAAAAATGATATTTTCTACTTTTTGTTATAAAAAAAATCCAATAAACTAAATTTTAGTCATACATTTAGGCCAAAATGTATTCGGCCACATGTCTTTGGTAAAAAAAACGTCAATAAGCATATATTTATTGGTTTGCGCAAAAGTTATAGCGTCTACAAACTAGGGTACATTTTCTGTAATTTACACAGCTTTTAGTTTATGACTGCCTATGTCATTTCTTGAGGTGCTAAAATGGCAGGGCAGTACAAAACCCCCCCAAATGACCCCATTTTGGAAAGTAGACACCCCAAGGAAATTGCTGAGAGGCATGTTGAACCCATTGAATATTTATTTTTTTTGTCCCAAGTGATTGAATAATGACAAAAAAAAATAAATATTTACAAAAAGTTGTCACTAAATGATATATTGCTCACACAGGCCATGGGCCTATGTGGAATTGCACCCCAAAATACATTCAGCTGCTTCTCCTGAGTATGGGGATACCACATGTGTGGGACTTTTTGGGAGCTTAGCCGCGTACGGGGCCCCGAAAACCAAGCAACGCTTTCAGGATTTCTAAGGGTGTAAATTTTTGATTTCACTCTTCACTGCCTATCACAGTTTCGGAGGCCATGGAATGCCCAGGTGGCACAAACCCCCCCCAAATGACCCCATTTTGGAAAGTAGACACCCCAAGCTATTTGCTGAGAGGCATATTGAGTCCATGGAATATTTTATATTTTGACACAAGTTGCGGGAAAGTGACACTTTTTTTTTTTTTTTTTTTTGCACAAAGTTGTCACTAAATGATATATTGCTCACACAGGCCATGGGCATATGTGGAATTGCACCCCAAAATACATTTAGCTGCTTCTCCTGAGTATGGGGATACCACATGTGTGGGACTTTTTGGGAGCCTAGCCGCGTACGGGGCCCCGAAAACCAATCACCGCCTTCAGGATTTCTAAGGGTGAAAATTTTTGATTTCACTCTTCACTGCCTATCACAGTTTCGGAGGCCATGGAATGCCCAGGTGGCACAAAACCCCCCCAAATGACCCCATTTTGGAAAGTAGACACCCCAAGCTATTTGCTGAGAGGCATGGTGAGTATTTTGCAGCTCTCATTTGTTTTTGAAAATGAAGAAAGACAAGAAAAAACTTTTTTTTTTTCTTTTTTCAATTTTCAAAACTTTGTGACAAAAAAGTGAGGTCTGCAAAATACTCACTATACCTCTCAGCAAATAGCTTTGGGTGTCTACTTTCCAAAATGGGGTAATTTGGGGGGGTTTTGTGCCACCTGGGCTTTCCATGGCCTCCGAAACTGTGATAGGCAGTGAAGAGTGAAATCAAAAATTCACGCCCTTAGAAAGCCTGAAGGCGGTGCTTGGTTTTCAGGGTCCCGTACGCGGCTAGGCTCCCAAAAAGTCTCACACATGTGGTATCCCCGTACTCAGGAGAAGCAGCAGAATGTATTTTGGGGTGTAATTTCACATATTCCCATGGCATGTTTGAGCAATATATCATTTAGTGACAACTTTGTGCAAAAAAAAAAAAAAAAAATTTGTCTCTTTCCCACAACTTGTGTCGCAATATAAAATATTCCATGGACTCGACATGCCTCTCAGCAAATAGCTTGGGGTGTCTACTTTCCAAAATGGGGTCATTTGGGGGGGCTTTGAACTGTCCTGGCATTTTATGCACAACATTTAGAAGCTTATGCCACACATCACCCACTCTTCTAACCACTTGAAGACAAAGCCCTTTCTGACACTCATTGTTTACATGAAAAAGTTATTTTTTTTTTGCAAGAAAATTACTTTGAACCCCCAAACATTATATATTTTTTTAAAGCAAATGCCCTACAGATTAAAATGGTGGGTGTTTCATTTTTTTTTTTCACACAGTATTTGCGCAGCGATTTTTCAAACGCATTTTTTGGGGAAAAAACACACTTTTTAAAATTTTAATGCACTAAAACACACTATATTGCCCAAATGTTTGATGAAATAAAAAAGATGGTCTTAGGCCGAGTACATGGATACCAAACACGACATGCTTTAAAATTGCGCACAAACGTGCAGTGGCAACAAAATAAATACATTTTTAAAAGCCTTCAAAAGCCTTTACAGGTTACCACTTTAGATTTACAGAGGAGGTCTACTGCAAAAATTACTGTCCTCGATCTGACCTTCGCGGCGATACCTCACATGCATGGTGCAATTGCTGTTTACATTTGACGACAGACCGCCGCTTGCGTTCGCCTTAGCGCCAGAGCAGGGGGCGACAGGGGTGCTTTTTTTTTTTTTTTTTATTTATTTTTTTTGTTTTTTTATCTTATTTTTAAACTGTTCCTTTCATTTTTTTTTTTTTTAATCATTTTTATTGTTATCTCGGGGAATGTAAATATCCCCTATGATAGCAATAGTTAGTGACAGGTACTCTTTTTTGAAAAAATTGGGGTCTATTAGACCCTAGATCTCTCCTCTGCCCTCAAAGCATCTGATGACACCAAGATCGGTGTGATAAAATGCTTCCCCAATTTCCCAATGGCGCTATTTACATCTGGCGAAATCTAAGTCATAAAATGCTCATAGCTTCCGGTTTCTTAGGCCATAGAGATGTTTGGAGCCACTCTGGTCTCTGATTAGCTCTATGGTAAGCTGGCTGAATCACCGGCTGCATTCTCAGGTTCCCTGTTGAGACAGGAGAGCCAGAGAAAAACACGGAAGACGGTGGGGGGGGGGCATTCCCTCCCACGGCTTGTAAAAGCAGTCTAGAGGCTAATTAGCCACTAGGATTGCTTTTACATGAAAGCCGACTGCTGGCTGAAAAGAATGATACCAAGATGATACCTAAACCTGCAGGCATCATTCTGGTATAACCATTCAAAGTCGTGAATGGCGTACCTGAAGACAAAAAAATGGTTAACAATAAAGCACAGTAAACGGTAAAGTATAAAAAATTGCATACCTGAAAAGCAAACATGATAAAACATTATAACAATAAAACATTGCAGAATAGAATACAGTAAAAAAGAGCAGAACAAGAGAGAGAGAATAGAGAGAGAGAGAACAATAAAACGACAACTATTTTTTTTTATTTTATATATTTTTTTTTTTTTTTTACACTTTTTTTGTAACTAACTTTTATAACGGTAACCGGTTCCAGGTTCGGGTCTCTCAAAATGCGATGCCATCTTGGGAGACCCTGTGAAAGTGTGCCTAGTCTGTGCAATGCTGTACCCTACGCTAATACTCAACTAATGAATGGTAGCGTTCAAAACATTCACCAATGCAAAGACCAGGATTGTCAGGACAGGAGGGAAAATAATAGTGGGTGTCACGCCTATATTCGCGCTTGCTGCAGACACGACATCTTTTTTGGGGGTTCGTTGGGTAGGGGTACTCGGGAGGACATAAAGAAAATGCCTCTCATGCAGCCGACTGCATTTGGTTGGGGATGTGAATGGGGGAAGTACGGGCGCTGCAGAAGCGGTGGGTTCCCAATTAGGATTGACGAATGCAGCAGGAAGGGCACTATGGGCATGACGGGCCTGTGTTTGTCTTCTTGGTGGCAGCGGGACACTACTTGTGCTTGCCACCTCACCAGCTTGAACTGCACTTATGGGACTCGCCACGTCACCAAGTGTTACTGCAGTGCTGGTTTGACTACGACCGGGGTGTACTAGGCCGCTGGCGCTTGCCAGTTCAATAAAAAGCTACCAAAAAAACTGTTAGCGATCGCAGGGATCAGGCCTGACTCTGCGAATGCTGCAGTTATGCGTTTAGTGTTTTGTAAGGGACAGTGATCGATCGATACTGCACTTGGGTGGGCTGGGCTGGGCCGGGCGGAGGGGCAAAACGCAGGTGCTAGCAGGTATCTGGGCTGATCTCGCTAACACTGCGTTTTTGGGAACCCTAAACTGCTGGGGACGCCAGTATAGATCTGATCGGATCAGATATTGATCCGTTCAGATACTATACCACTAAGGGAGGTGTACGGTGCGTGCGTGGGTGTTAGCGCTACTGGCGCTAACCTGACGCTGCCTGGGGCTGGTGCTTGCCAGTTCACCAAAATGCTACCAAAAAAACTGTTAGCGATCGCAGGGATCAGGCCTGACTCTGCGAACGCTGCAGTTATGCGTTTAGTGTTTTGTAAGTGACAGTGATCGATCGATACTGCACTTGGGCTGGGCCGGGCAGAGGGGCAAAACACAGGTGCTAGCAGGTATCTGGGCTGATCCCGCTAACACTGCGTTTTTGGGAACCCTAAACTGCTGGGGACGCTAGTATAGATCTGATCGGATCAGATATTGATCCGATCAGATACTATACCACTAAGGGAGGCGTATGCTGCGTGCGTGGGTGTTAGCGGTACTGGCGCTAATCTGACGCTGCCTGGGGCGACGCATATCACCGCCGGGCAATCAGGGGGCTAAACCTTTATTCGGTAATAAACGGCGGGTACCCTGACACTATAAAAAATAAACAAACTAACCAGCGTCACCCGTAACAGTTATACGGTGATCAGTGGTGAAAGGGTTAACTAGGGGGCCATCAAGGGGTTAAAACATTTATTCGGTAGTATATAGGGGTCCCTGTCGCTATAAAACGCTGACGGCGAACCTAAATATTTAGGTCCCTAACTAGCGTCACCAGCGACACTAATACAGCGATCAGAAAAATGATCGCTTAGCGACACTGGTGACAGGGGGTGATCAAGGGGTTAAAACTTTATTAGGGGGGGTTAGGGGGGTATCCTAGACCTACAGGGGGGTAATACTAACTGTCCCAACACTGTAACTGTCACAAACTGACACCAATGCAGTAATCAGAAAAAAAAAAAAAAAAAAACTGCTGGTGTCAGTTTGTGACAGGGGGGGGGTGATTGGGGGGGGATCTGGGGGCGATCGGGGGGGGGAATTGGGGTGTTTAGTGTGCCTGGCATGTTCTACTGTGTTGTGTAGTGTTGGTGCACTCACATACCTGTCTTCTCTCCTCGGGCCGGAACGGAAATTACCGAGCCGAGGAGAGATGACATCATTTCCTTTGCTGCTGTTTAGCATACAGCAGCAAAGGAATGATGTGATTGGCCGGCGGCGATCGCGAGGGGGGGGCCACGAACGGATGGCCTCCCCCTCATCTCCGATCGCCGTGGGACAAAAGACGACCGCCTCGGGCACCGGGGGGGGGTCCGATCGGACCCCCCACCCGCGGAAGGCAAATCACGTATATGTACGTGATTTTGCCTGTCCATGCCACCTTGCCGACGTAAATCGGCGTGAGGCGGTCGTCAAGTGGTTAAAGGAGTGCACATGATATCACTGCCTAAGATTCTGGAGCCAATCTTGGGTGAGTGATTCCTCCTTCCTGCCTTCCATGTGCAATAGTGATCCTTCCTGCCATGTGCCATATTGACCCTTCCTTCCTGCCTTTCATGCTCCAAAGTGATCCGTCTTGCCTTCCTGTGCCATAGTGATCTTTCCTTCCTGCCTTCCATGTGCCATAGTGATCCTTCCTTTCTGCCTTCCATGTGTCATAGTGATATATATATATATGTTATATGTACTGTATATAATAAAACAGCAGCCTTTTATATTTGTTCATTTGATGTTTGGTTATACTATATTGTTTTTGTGTATTTTATACCATTCGCTTCTGTCTGCAACAAAACGGAGAAAAAATATTACTTGAAGTTGGGTTTAAAGATAGTAAATGTTCATTTTAAACTATGCTTTAAATATAAGCACATATTTGTAAAAGTTTTAGATTTTTGTATACATTTTAAACTAAAATATATGGCAGAAACAATGCTGGTAGAAATTTCTCAATAACAATCAATGGCTAGTCTGGAAATGTTATTCTTCAATTATAGTTGCCAGAACATTGATCAAATATAAGTGGTATTTAAATATGGGATCTGAGAACATCTTAGCTTAAATCTATTAAAGCGAAGTTCCACCCAAAAGTGGAACTTCTGCTCGTTGTACTCCTCCACCCCCTCCAGTGCCACATTTGGCACGTTTCAGGGGGGAGGGGGGACAGGATATCTGTCTAATACAGGTATCCTATTCCCACTTCCGGGAGTCTCAGCCGCGGGTATTGATGTCACCGCCCGGGCTCTCTCCTCTTTCCCCGACCACCAGGCCAGTAGGAGAGAGGAGTGGAGCCTCGCACATGTGCAGTAGGGTTCCCGGCATGCACCCGACAGCTGATGGAAACATCAGCTGTGGTGCCGACATCGCTGGACCCCAGGACAGGTAAGTGTCCGATTATTAAAAGTCAGCAGCTGCAGTTTGTGCAGCTGCTGGCTTTTAATTTTTGCAGCGGGGGTTGGAACTCGGCTTTAAAAGGAACCTGGATAAGCATTTTGTTACTAAAAGCAAATGTAATCCTGTAGTGTGAAATTTAATTTATACAACACATAAATGATAACATTAATCTGCTTAATAAAATAATAATTCTTTGCATACTTACATTTTGAACATCATGCTGACTGTAAAAACAGTCTTTTTTGATTTGGTATATGGATCACAAAGCTTTTCAGTGAAAATACAGGGGAAGGTTTTTAAGTTTTTTTTTTTTGTTCTGAAAAATGTTTCACATGATGGTACTCTTAGTTTTGTTAAAGTAGTATTAAACCATCAGTGTTTTTTAGTTTACCACACTGAGCATAATAAAATAAACTATTTGTTAAAATTCTTAACCCAGCACTTGAAATTTACAACTTTCAGTGTTGGCCCTTGCTGTCTCAGTGATGCTTCCCCAAACTTCTGGTCTTCACAGGAAAAAGTTAACAGTGGGCATTGCAATCCCAAGTCTATGTGTTAGCTTGGATAAGGGAGGGGAGGAAGAGGGAGGAGCAGGGGAAAGCTTTGCCATCCTAGACAGTGTGTTTCTATTGATACACAGTGCAAGGGTGGCTCCATAGGATGCTTCAGGAGAAAGGAGCCATCCTGAAAGAGGAAACAGAGGGTCATTGCCAAAAGTGGGAAGATGCCAGATTTGACTCAGAAATACCAGAATTTAGTCTTTACTGGATTGTGTATACCTTTGGAATTTCTATTCTGGAGATGTAAACAGTATGTATGAATCATGAACGTTGCGCTCTGCCGATAATTGCCAGGAGACAAGGAGAAATGGAGAGGAGGATGAGGAGCTGTGTCTGTACCGGGGCAAAATGGACCCGGTGGGGTGAGCTGCCTCCAGGGGGGAAACAAGCAGCAGGAGCAGAGACACCGCAAATTGAAGATGCCACCACAGAGGAGTTTGATTGTGTATGCTATGTGTATGTATGTATGTTGTATGCCAGGGATACTCAGCTTGTGGCCCACAACCTCAAACCAGGGAAGCATGTGCCCACGCTCTGGTATAGCAAGCCCAGATCACGATTAATGGGTTACTAATCCACCATTCCACATTCCAGAGCATCAGAATGCATGGAGCTGGCACCGGTAGCGGAGAAAGCAGACGGCTGAGGAGGGAGTAGGAGCCACATAAGCCAATGCTTCCTGTCCTAGGCGGAGTGAAACCAAGTGCACTTTTCTGGGACCTTTCAAGCAGCCTGGAATGAGATGCCAGCAGAAGCTGGAGGAGGAAAAGGTCAGTGTATTAAACATCACATACGCTGCACTTTTGCAATGGGCATGTTAGCACTTATAAAAAGGGTTATTAGGCTGCTTTCACCTTGAATCGCAGGTGCACTGCACATTCATGAGGGTTAGCTGCACTGAGCCATAGACTTGCAGGCGTTTTGGTGTGCTTTTAGAAAGGGCACCACACTCACAAGATGTAACAGTAGTATATGGCTCAGTGCAGCTGACCCACAGGAAAGCCACAGGTACACTGGGCTGTACCCATGGTGCAGGTAAACCACAACACATCAGTGTGAAAGCAGCCTTATAGGGGGCTCAGGACAGTAAGAGATTGTTTACATTTTTGGTTTGGGGGCGGTAAAACTCCATAGTTCATTATGGCCCACGACCGGTTACCAAATCACTTAAGTCCTCGTTCTTCAAAAGGTTGAGCACCCCTGCTGTATGCAGTGTGTATGTATGTTGCATGTATGTGTATGTAATGTGTGTATATGTTGTATGCATGTGTATGCCAAGATGTCAACAGACAGGTGTGTATGCATTTTGCATGTATGTGTATGCAGTGTGTATGTATGTTGCCTGTATGTGTAATTAGTGTTTATGTTATGTATGTTGTGAGCATGTGTGTGCCAAGATGCCATCAGAGAGGTTTGTATGCGTTGTGTATGTTTGTTGTATGCAGTGTATATGTATGTGTATATAATGTGCATATATGTTGTATGCATGTGTATGTATGTTGTGAGCATATGTATGCCAAGATATCACCAGAGAGGTGTGTATGCAGTGTGTATGTATGTTGCTTGTATGTGTATGCAGTGTATATGTTTGTTGCATGCATATGTATGTTGCCTGTATGTATAATTAGTGTTTATGTATTTTGTGAGTATGTGTGCGCCAGGATGCCACCAGAGAGGTTGTATGCATTGTATATGCATGTAGTATGCAGTGTATATGCATGTGTATGTAATGTGTATATATGTTGCATGCATGTGTATGTACGTTGTGAGCATTTGTATGCCAAGATGTCACCCGCCACATTCTTTACATTACACACCTGACCCCTTCCCTGTGTACATTACCAACCCCGGACCCCCGTAAATGACATACGTCTGACTCCTGCACTCTCCTATTCTAGAGCTAGAAAAAAAAAGCACAGCATGTGTGATGCCATTATTATGATTCACGCATGCTGCACTCTGCTGGGTAATGGCAGGAGAGGAGGAGAAATGGAGGCTCAAGTTTTAAGTCCCCCCCCTTCCCAATGGTATTGCAATTTCGCCACAATCACTACTTGCTACACATGCCATTAGTGGCCCCACCTACCAGTCCACCCCCATTCTCAAGAATTTGGATTTCAAAAGTTCCCAGGTGTGGGCATGGCACCAGCTTAAAAAAAGAACACAGGCAAAGAATAAAAGATAAGGAAGCTACATACTCAGTAAATGATTAAATCAACTGCTAAAAGTGTTTAAAAAAACTGAAGGTTTAACATCACTTTAACCACTTGCCGACCGCCGCACACATATATACGTCGGCAGAATGGCACAGGCAGGCAAATGGGCATACCTGTACGTCCCTTTGAATTTGCCGCCTATCGGGCGCACACGCCGCGGGAGCGTGCCTGCGGGTCCTGCGAACTCGATGTTCACTGGTGGCCCGCGATTGCGGCGAAGAGAGGCAGAACAGGGAGATGCCTATGTAAACAAAGCATTTCCCTGTTCTGCCTAGCAACTTGACAGGGATCTACTGCTCCCTGTCATCGAGAGCAGTGATCGCTGTCATGTTGTAGTGAGCCCATCCCCCCCACAGTTAGAATCACTCCCTAGGACACAGTTAACCCCTTGATAGCCCCGTAGTGTTTAACCCCTTCCCTGCCAGTGTCATTTATACAGTAATCAGTGGCTATTTGTAGCTCTGATCGCAGTATAAATGATAATGTTGCCAAAATAGTGTCAAAAGTGTCCGATGTGTCTGCCATAATGTCGCAGTCACGATGAAAATCGCAGATCGCCGCCATTACTAGTAAAAAAAAATAAAATGATAATAAAAATGCCATAAATCTATACCCTATTTTGTAGACGCTATAACTTTTGCGCAAACCAGTCAATATACACTTATTGAGATTTTTTTTACCAAAAATATGTAGAAGAATACATATCGGCCTAAACTGTGGAAGAAATTAGTTTTTTTTATATATTTTTTGGGGATATTTATTATAGCAAAAAGTAAAAAATATTGCTTTTTTTTCAAAATTGTCGCTCCTTTTTTTGTTTATAGCGTAAAAAAATAAAAACCACAGGGGTGATCAAATACCACCAAAAGAAAGCTCTATTTGTGGGAAAAAAAGGACGTCAATTTTGTTTGGGTACAACGTCGTACGACCGCGCAATTGTCAGCGATAAAGCGAAGCAGTGCCGAATCGCAAAAAATGCTCTGGTCGGGAAGGGGGTAAAGTAGTTAACCACACTTATTTTCCAGTTGAGCTTCTCTTCTGAGTAAATGTATTAAACTAACAATTCTGCATCTGTTTTTGTGTTTCAAAATGGATACATTCTAGTGTCACCAAACATAGCCACAGGGTGGCACTAGATACACAGACATTTTTAGAAGTCCGCAGTACTTTCCTACAGCAAATGCTGATTTGATATTTGATATTCTATAAATATTTTTTTTTTCTGTCTGTTAACTGGCAGCTGGAATGTAGTATGCAAACTTCCAGATGTTTATCATGATTATATATGCATAGCTTCTGGAGAAGCTAAAGTTATTAATTATGCCTGCAGCTTATATTTTATGAAGCAAAGAGAACTCCACCGCTCAGGTAGATCTAAACCAGTAGACAAATGGATGGATTCTTTACCTCCAAGAGAGAAGAGCCCCAGGTGCTGGCTAATGCTGTGGAAGGCAGGAATGAACAAAATGATCTGTATGGCCGCACACCTGACGAAATAACATGTGCCTTTATTGATAAATTTGGATCATAGAGTACACAGGACTCTACAGCAGGAACGTACAGGACAACAGCTGACGCGTTTCACCCTTATGCTAAGTGTTTACTCGTAGCTGCTTCATAGTTCATTCCAGCTTATATTTTATGTTCAGTTTTACAGTTTACAGTTTTGTATTTTCTATCAGACGAATGTCTCATTTCAGGGCTTTCTATATACCCCATAACCCAAAGATGTCCCTATTGGAAGATTTCCCCTCACCTCCTGTTCTGCTGACAACATTTCAGATTTCTCATTGAAAATGTTCACAAAGACAAAAAGAGAGGGACACAGACAGCAAATAACCATTGCAGACAGGCCCGGACTGGCCATAGGGCAGACCGGGCATTTGCCCGGTGGGCCAAGGGCCGCTGGGCTGCCAGTCAGGCCGCATGTCTTAAAAAGAAGCTGGCAGGGCCGGCCACGGCCGCAGGACGATATGCATGGCTGAAAGCCGCAGTACGCGCATGTGCTCCACAGCCACCGGTCACCTGGCAACAAGGACGCAAGGAGAGGAGGAGGGACAGAGAAGCAGAGGCCACCACCTCCCCTATATGCGGCCGCAGCACCTTGCTGGCTTTCAAGTGCGGAAGGCGGGTAGAGACAGAAGGTTGTGGCCTCAGCTTCTGTGTCCCTCCTCCTCTCCTTGCGCCCTGGTTGCCAGGTGACCCGTGGCAGCACATGAAAGCCGATGAGGTGCTGCGGCCACATATAGGCAAAGCAGTACATGCCCACTCCTCTTCCCACCTGTGAAGGGGTTAGATCTGATGCTCCAGGGCAAGAGAGTGCTCCTTTCCTTAATGGTAACTATGATCTTTTTTATACCTGGCTCTGTGAGTAATAATTTATTACTGGCTCTGTGAGTAATACATTATTACTGGCTCTGTGAGTAATACATTATTACTGGCTCTGTGAGTAATAATTTGTACCTGGCTCTGTGAGTAATAATTTATTAATGGCTCTGTGAGTAATAACCTGTACCTGGCTCTGTGAGTAATAATTTGTACCTGGCTCTGTGAGTAGGGATGAGCTTCGAGTTTGAGTCGAACTCATGTTCGACTCGAACATCGGCTGTTCGCCAGTTCGCCGAACATTGAACAATTTGGGGTGTTCGCGGCAAATTCGAAAGCCGCGGAACACCCTTTAAAAGTCTATGGGTGAAATCAAAAGTGCTAATTTTAAAGGCTTATATGCAAGTTATTGTCATAAAAAGTGTTTGGGGTCCCGAGTCCTGCCCCAGGGGACATGGATCAATGCAAAAAAAAGTTTTAAAAACGGACGTTTTTTCAGGAGCAGTGATTTTAATAATGCTTAAAGTGAAACAATAAAAGTGTAATATCCCTTAAAATTTCGTACCTGGGGGGTGTCTATAGTATGCCTGTAAAGGGGCGCATGTTTCCCATGTTTAGAACAGTCTGACAGCAGAATGACATTTCAAAAGAAAAAAAGTTATTTAAAACTACTCGCGGCTATTAATGAATTGCCGGTCTGACAACACACATAAAAGTTTTATTGATAAAAAAGGGCATGGGAATTCCCCACAGGGGAACCCCGAACCAAAATTTTAATATAATTACGTGGGGGTCCCCCTAAATTCCATACCAGGCCCTTTAGGTCTGCTATGGATATTAAGGGGAACCCCGGCCAAAATTTTTTAAAAAATGGCGTGGGGTCCCCCTCAAAATCTATATCAGGCCCTTCAGGTCTGGTATGGATTTTAAGGGGAACCCGCGCCACAATTTAAAAAAAAAATGGTGTGGGGTCTCCCCAAAAATCCATACCAGACCCTTATCTGAGCACACAACCTGGCAGGCCGCAGGAAAAGAGGGGGGGGACGAAAGAGCGCCCCCCCTCTTGAACCGTACCAGGCCACATGCCCTCAACATTGGGAGGGTGCTTTGGGGTAGCACCCCAAAACACCTTTTCCCCTTGTTGATGGGGACAAGGGCATCATCCCCACAACCCTTGCCCGGTGATTGTGGGGGTCTGCGGGCGGGGGGCTTATTGAAATCTGGAACCCCCCTTTAACAAGTGGACCCCCAGATCCCGGCCCTCCCCCCTGTGTGAAACGCTAAGGGGGTACAAAAGTACCCCTTCAATTTTAACAAAAAAAAAGTGTCAAAAATGTTAAAAATGACAAGAGACAGTTTTTGACAATTCCTTTATTTAAATGTTTCTTCTTTCTTCTATCTTCTAACTTCTATCTTCCTTCGGTTTCTTCCTTCATCTTCATCTTCTTCTGGTTCTTCTAGTTCTTCCTCTGGTGTTCTCGTCCGGCATCTTCCTCCGTGGCGCCGGCGTCTTCTTCCCTTCGTCTCCTGGGCTGCTCGCATCCAGCATGATGGGATGGGAGGCTCCCGCTGTGTGACACTTCTCCTCTTCTGACGGTTCTTAAATAACGGAGGGCGGGGCCACCCGGTGACGCATGGTGACTTCCCTGTCCGCCCCCCTCTGACGTCACGGGGAATGCCACAGGGAAGTCCCCGTGCGTCGGAGGGGGGCGGGCTCACCGGGTGGCCCCGCCCTCAATTATTTAAGAACCGTCAGAAGAGGAGAAGCGTCACACAGCGGTAGCCTCCCATCCCATCATGCTGGATGCGGAGCGGTCCAGAAGACGAAGGGAAGAAGACGCCAGCGCTGCGGAGGAAGATGCCGGACAAGAACACCGGAGGAAGAACCAGAAGAAGAAGAAGATGGAGGAAGAAAAATAAGGAAGATAGAAGAAAGAAGATAGAAGAAAGAAGAAGCATTTAAATAAAAGAATTGTCAAAAACTGTCTCTTGTCATTTTTAACATTTTTGACACTTTTTTTGTGAAATGGTAGGGGTACTTTTGTACCCCCTTACCATTTCACACAGGGGGGAGGGCCGGGATCTAGGAGTCCCCTTGTTAAAGGGGGCTTCCAGATTCTGATAAGCCCCCCCGCCCGCAGACCCCCACAACCACCGGGCAAGGGTTGTGGGGATGAGGCCCTTGGGGACAAGGTGTTTTGGGAGGCTACCCCAAAGCACCCTCCCAATGTTGGGGGCATGTGGCCTGGTACGGTTCAGGGGGGGGGTGCTCTCTCGTCCCCCCCCTCTTTTCCTTCGGCCTGCCAGGTTGTGTGCTCAGATAAGGGTCTGGTATGGATTTTTGGGGAGACCCCACGCCATTTTTTTAAAATTTTGGCGTGGGGTTCCCCTTAAAATCTATACCAGACCTAAAGGGTCTGGTATAGATTTTGAGGGGGACCCCACGCCATTTTTTTTTTTTTTTTGCCCGGGGTTCCCCTTAATATTCATACCAGACCTGAAGGGCCTGGTATGGAATTTAGGGGGACCCCCCACGTCATTTTTTTTTTAAATTTTGGTTCGGGGTTCCCCTGTGGGGAATTCCCATGCCGTTTTTATCAATGAACTTTTATGTGTATTGTCAGACCGGCAATTCATTAATAGCCGCGAGTAGTTTTAAATGACTTTTTTTCCTTTGAAATGTCATTTTGCTGTCAGACTGTTCTAAACACGGGAAACATGTGCCCCTTTACAGGCATACTATAGACACCACCCAGGTACGAAATTTAAAGGGATATTACACTTTTATTGTTTCACTTTAAGCATTATTAAAATCACTGCTCCTGAAAAAACTTCCGTTTTTAAAACTTTTTTTGCATTGATCCATGTCCCCTGGGGCAGGACCCAGGTCCCCAAACACTTTTTATGACAATAACTTATACAGTGTGTTTACTTCTGTGACATATAAGATTAGATGAAACGTGAAAGAAACAGTGGCTCTCTCTAAAAACTAATACTTTCACCCGTTAAAATGAACCCTCAATTCAATGGGCATACAAACAAATGCAAATATATATATATATATATATATATATATATATATATATAGTGAACACCAAGTGACAAGTGAAATAAAATATATAAACACTGCACTCAACTGAAAAAATATTAATCTTTACATAGAGAATATTTTAAACTTATATTTTAAAAAATGAAATAAAGTCTTTGAAACGTGATGTCTTCTTTGCGACTTCCACCACACCCAGGTGCTGAGTGAGCCCACTCCCTATAGAAATTCACTCACCAGCTCCAATTGCCCACACTCTCGTGTAAGGCTACAATGCTTTTGGTACCCAGACAGGAAGGGTCACAGCGACAAACCAAATATCCAAATAAAAGTGCAGGAATCGTTCCACATGTGAATGAAAAAAAGTGCTCCAACAGTGTAATTCGCATAACCAGTTTAATGAAAAACACACATAAAACTTCAATGTTTAAACTCACACTTTCAAAATTCAAAATACGCAGAAAAAACTTCCACAGCACATTGAACTCCAATGCACAGCACAGCAAACTATTGGATATCAACGCTAGGGGTTGCGGTCACGGCGGACCCGAGGTGTACAGGCTTCTAATCGCTTCTCTCACCTACTCCACGCTATACAAGCCGCTTTGACAGATCCCCCTTCCTGGTAAGCTCAAGCGCGTCACTCGTCTCTGGTGCTCACCCTCATACGGCCACGCCCCGACATGTTTCGTCACAACAGTGACTTACTCATGGGATTGGGCGCCCGGGACGACAATCATCCCTTATGTACCCTCCTATCATCAGCTGATAGGGAATTGTCCAGCGCGCCTGCGCACTACTCATGTCCCCGCAATCGCGAAACCCCCCATCGCTAGGAGACAGTATTCATTGAAACACATGTAGTACATTGCAGGTATCAAATAGTTTTCAAATTCAAGGTACAATTCTACAACCTATCTTATGCACCGGCTCTTTTTAGACTGCTTACAATTTCCTATATGCGTCCTATATATCCATATATTTATTGAACCCTGCATAACAGACATATAATATTTACTACCAAACATGGTTTAAACATTGCTTATAGAATTAACTCTTAATTAAAACAATGAGCAGACTAAATAATTAAACATTATATAAAATATATTAAAACATATTAAAACATGAATGATCCATCTGTGTATGGGGAGGCTGGAATCTCCCTAACCAATAAAATCGCGGTCTTTACCCACTTAGACTGACGGTCTCTAATATAAAAATTACACATATATAGAGATAAAATATAAAATTATACCCAGACATATTTGATCACAGAAAGCACAACATCCCTAATTATTCCTGCACAAGGATGTATATAACCTGGGGTCTAGAAATCAATTAGGCATATTTTAAACAACCACTGGTAGGTGCTAACCACAGCCCAATCATTATCTCTCCCTCTGTTTGAAACTACTTCTGCCAGTCATTTTGGTTATATTATTAAAATTCCCTCCGTCACTTGCAACTCATATATTTATATATATATATATAAAATCATACAGTCCACAGTTGATCAGCTCATAATGATTAATTTAAACTCACAGCAGAGTAGTTTTTTTACAGTTTATCATTCATTATGTCCATACCCTGTACGAAGGACAACACGGACTCATTCCACGGGGGATAACAGTAGTCTCCAAATCTGCAAATCTATGCATTCATCAGATAATCCCCCCGTGGAGTGTAGAACACCCCCCTTTAAAGTGACAGTGCTATATAATCAAACAACCCTTAATTACCTAATAAATAAAATGGAGCTAAGGTCTATATCAAGTGGGTACATAGGAGTCAGATAAAAAGACTATCACCCCCTAATTACTGTATACTTATTTAAAAATCATTGATGAAACAATTCAAATCCAGTTCAATGTTCAGCCCCCTAGGGGCCAAACATTTGAAAAGGAAGATCCATTCAGTTTCCCTCCGTGACAAATCCCTAATCCTATTGGATCCTCTCCAGGATGGATGTACCACATTAATGCCACAGAACTGTAGCAAGGAGGGATCCTGCTAATATTTTTCCTTGAAATGTAGTGAGACACTGTGGTATTTATATCCATTCTTATATTAGCCAGATGTTCTCCTATACGAATCTTCAATAGCCTCTTGGTTCTTCCTACATTGAATAGGCCACATGGGCACCACATCAGATACACTACATGAGAGGAATTACAAGTACTGAATTCCCTTATTTCAAATGTTTCTCCATCTCTGTTGGTGACACTTGTCACTCCTCTATTGCTGGTTTTTACTGTTCTGCAACAAATGCATTTCCTACACAAGGTTTATTTTTAGGGTCTTTTGATCTGGTGGGTCCAAGATTTTTTTGACTATTTGGTCACCAAAACTCGGTGCCCTCCTATAGATGAATTTCAGTTGTTCTGGTAATATTTCTGCTAAATGTCTATCTTTGCAAAGAATATGCCAGTATTTCCTTTAAATACTCTCATTTTCCCTATACTGGCAGTGGAAGCCGGAAATAAAGCTCAGTTGATGTTGATTATCACATATTTGAGGTTCTTTTTTCTTTAGGCATTGGTCCCTCGGAATCTCCGCTACCTCCTGAATTATTTCCGTGAGGGTATTATTATTATAACCTTTCTGTATAAATTTTTCTTTAAGGACATTAGCTTGTGCGAAATAATCCTCCATCTGTGTGCAATTTCGTCGGATCTGCAATATCTGTCCCTTCGGGATGTTCCTTATCCATGCCGGATGATGACCATTTCTAATGGAAAGGTAACTATTGCAGTCCGTCAGTTTAAAGTACACTTTAGTCCTAAGTACATTAGATTCCTTATCTATGGTGACATCCAAAAAATGTATTGTTTTCTCACTAATCTGGTATTCTAATCTGATGTTATTTGTGTTCTTATTTAAATCATCTAAGAATTCCACTGCAGATTCTCTCGACCCCTCCCAAATAAACAGGATGTCGTCTATAAACCTGCGGTAGAATCTTAACTGAGGCCTGTTTTTATTAAAAACCTGCCTATCCTCCCATTCTGCCATAAACAGGTTGGCGAGGCTGGGGGCATACTTCGCCCCCATCACCACGCCAATCTGCTGGGAGAAAAATTGCCCATTAAACCAAAAGTAGTTATGGGACATACAGAACTCCAATGTATGTCCCAAAAACCTCTTCTGTGCGTCTGGTATATCTTCCCGTCTACTTAATGCCCAATTAAGGGCCAAAGACGCATCATCATGCTGCATGACTGTATATAAAGAGGCAACATCGGCCGTTACCAGATATGATTCAGATGACACATTTAATTGTACCTTTTAATAAAAACAGGTCTCAGTTAAGATTCTACCGCATGTTTATAGACGACATCCTGTTTATTTGGGAGGGGTCGAGAGAATCTGCAGTGGTTCCCAGAGCCTGCGGGGAGATGCCTGTCGAGAACTTCAAGTCCTGCAGGCTTCTCCCCGTCGCCAAGTACCGCAGGGTGGCGACTAGCCTCTGCTCCAGAGTGATGGCTTGCCTCATGCAGGTATCCTGCCTGCTGATATAGGGGGTCAGCAAAGCCAACAAATGGTGAAATACGGGGTCCGTCATCCGGAGAAAGTTCCTGAAATCATCAGGATTATTCTCACGGATCTCACGGAGCAAAGGCATGTGACAGAACTGGTCACGCTGAAGCAACCAATTCTTGGTCCATGAACTCCTCCCCACCCTGTTCATGGACTGGACTTGTGTCAAGGTCAGGACCCCAACACCAAGCCCCCGCACAGCACGAACTCTACGAGGAGTACGTATACGCAACATGGCTAGAAAATGGTCGGCTGCTCAGAACGAAGTAACAGAACGCACTGAAGAACAGCAAGGCCTGTGAAGAGCGACCTGAAAAACAGTAACGAAGGAACAAGAACAGAATGACAAGAGTCACGCATCACTTGCTGCACGCACTGAAGAGCAGATACAAACCCACAAGCACAAACTGAACAGCAGAAAACGATCTGAAAACCACGAGTCTGAAAAAGCGCGAATCGTCTCTCACCAAACTTTTACTAACACGAGATTAGCAAAAGGAGCCCAAAGGGTGCCGCGCTTGGTTCTGAACTGGCCTTTTCTAGTCTCGTCGTACGTGGTGTGTGTCACCGCGTTCTTGGCGATCGGAAATTCCAGTGGGAATCAGGAGTATATGAAGGTAAGATTTTTATCCTTTAATATCACATTTTATTGTATTTAATGTTTGCTGTTTAATGTTTTGGCTACTTATGAATTTCTGTATGTGGACGTGGGGAAGAATGGCCGCATGTCCGATGGTGGAGTCATTGCCCAGATGGAGTTCTACAGGCGTCTCCAGAATGGCAGCTTGGACTTGCCACCTCCAAAAGACAATGTGGAAGGACTCCCATTCGTCTTCGTTGCGGATGAAGCTTTTGCGCTGGGGGACCATCTTATGCGGCCATTCCCGATGAGGACCCTCACCTGGGACCAGAGGGTTTTTAATTACCAGCTGGCCAGAGCAAGAAGAGTGGTGGAGAACACGTTTGGAATCATGGCCAGCCGGTTCCGCCTATTTCTTACACCCATACATATGGCGGAGTACAAACTGAATCACATTATCCTGGCGTGCTGTGTTCTACACAGCTTTTTACGGCAACATTCTGCCAACTATGCTGGCTCAGTTGGGCCTGAGGCCGGAATTCAAAATGAACCAACCCTGACGGTGCTTGAAAGTGGCCGTCCTGGCTTACCCCCCCTGAGTGCGCGCTGGATAATTTGTTGAAATTTGTGAAGACGGTGATACCCACGGCAGACATCACCTATTTGAAGATCCTAATTGGTGGCCTGAGGAACACTTATCTAAGGGAGCACAAGAAGGTCCAGGATTCCCAGAGATCAGGAGCTGCAGATGACATTTATGTCCCCAGGCTGTGGTATTATGACAGGCTGCATTTTCTGGCAGGTCAGACTGAACCCAGGCCAGCACTCTCCAGTCTTTCTTCCACGCTCCCCCCCCCCCCCCCCCGCTGAGGCTTCTGAAGCCCAACCTGGGCCTTCCAGGCAGCAACATGTGGAGGAGCCCAGCTTGAGCTAGGTATAGCATTCCTCTAAATATTTCTGGTTGTCCCATCAATGATGTTAACTAGATGTTAGTTTGGAGTACTAATTTATGATTGTGATTGATGATGCAAAAACTACAACCATGTCCCTTTTTCATACACAGGGAAGTCTCAGCCAGGAGGTGGCCGGGCCAAGCAGGCTGCCTGATATCCAGGTCCCTCCCCTACACCTTCAAAGACAAAGTGGCAGGAAGAGGAGTAACCTGGAGGAGGCTGCCATAGGCCTCTTTTGGAAGGCTACAGAGGCCCTGAGAAGCCCCCACAGTGTGGAGGAGGACTTTGCTGGCCTAACTGCCTGCAAAATGCTGCAGATGGAGGAGGGCCAACGACTCCTGTGTGAGTCCTTAATTTTGGAAGCTCTCAATAAGGGGTTGACAAATAACATGTGCTACCCACATTTGTAACCTCACACATAGTCCTCCTCCTCCAGGTCCTACTACTCCTCCTCCTCCAGGTCCTACTACTCCTCCTCCTCCTCCTCCTCCTCCAGGTCTTACTCCTCCTCCTCCTGCTACATCTCCAACACCAGAGCCACAACCGGGAAGGAAGCGTGGAAAGAAGAGCAGAGAGCGATGACCCTGGGTCCAGTCTGGTCTGGCAAAAGATGCAGCCTCTTGTAGTACCACAGCCTGGGGACACAGATGTCATCTGCTGCTTTCATGATCTCTGGGACATCTGGACCAGACTGCACTCCCTTAGATATGGACTCCTCAGGCCACCAATTTTGCAGGAAAAGATTTGATGTCTGCCCTGGGGGTCCAAGGCTTCGCAAATTTCTGATGTTTCTCCAGCGTTGCCTCCCTCTTTGGTTCTAATAAAGGATTTTTTGTTTCAATTATACTCGCCTATGTGTGTTTTCCTTAAAAAAGGACTGTTTGAAATTAACAAGGGACGCCAACACCAAGCAACCTTCTTGAGATTAAATAATACAAGATAATAATGGTGTTGTGGTAACTTGACACACAAAACACACACAAAAATATTATGGAGTAAAACTAAAAAGAAAATAAAACAAAGATCAGCCTTGAAAAAAATACAAACCCCCCCCCCAAAAAAAAAACAGCCTTGAAAAAAATAAATAAATAAAACAACAAAAAAGAAATTTTGTCAGATGTGACAAATCAAAATATATTGAGGGAATCACGATAAATAATAAAGAAAGAAGTTTGTCAGAAGTCTGTGTGAATATGAGCAGCAAAACTACTTCATTCTTCTCACATTATAAAGAAGAAGAGAGTGCGCTGTATTAAACCATTTTTTACATTGCAGCGTGACGAAAGTGCTGTATCCATTGCGAACCCTAATTTTACCAGACCGAGCTGTTCCGTCTCGGAATTTCTTCTGAGCATGCGTGGCACTTTGTGCATCGGAACTGGCCACACACGGTCGGAATTGACGCAATCGGATTTTGTTGTCGGAAAATTTTATAGCCTGCTCTCAAACTTTGTGTGTCGGAAAATCCAATGGAAAATGTCCGATGGAGCCCACAAACGGTCGTTTAGAGTTTCCAAAAATGAAAGAAAAAAAACAAAACAGAAAGAAAAAGAGAGGAGAAGAAAGGAGAGGAAGAAATGAAAGAGAGTGAACTGGAGAGGGGGAGGGTCGTCCTGGAATTTGCTATGGGGCTGAAATATTGTCAATCCATGGGTCCCATATCTTATTAAATTTCTTGGCCTTATTACTGAGAATGTGAGTGAGTTTATCATTGATCATAATCCAATTAAGTTTATTCTTAACCTGGTCAAGAGGGATTATTGACTGTTTCAAATGCCTCCAATCGTAATTCTCGCCGCCAGTAGTTTATATTTAATTAATTTCATTGATTGTTTGGGTATTTCATCAGGCAATTTATGAAAGAGGGCGGCTCCAGGAGATCTACGAATGTTTACCCCCGTCGCTGAATTGATTAATTTGAAAATTCGGATTCAGAATCTGGTTACGAGAGGGCACTGCCACCAAATATGATGCATCGTCCCCAACTGACCGTAACGTCGGAAACAGTTTGGGGAAGTAGCAGGATGCATCCTAGCTACTCTAGTGGGTACCAGGTACCAACGTAGGAGCGTTTTGTAATTAGCCTCTATCAGAGTAGTATTAATGGAAATTTTAAATAGCTGATAAGCAAGATCTTGCCATTCTATGAGGTCAAAAGTTATATTCAAATCCTTTTCCCATTGGACCATATAAGCCAAGTTTGAATCTGGTTCAGTGAGGGAAGTATATAACGCAGAAATCTGACCCCTCTGATAGCCTCTAGCCTGACAGGTTAATTCAAATGTTGTAAGCATAAGGGGGCCCACTACTTGGCTAAGTTTAGATCTGGCAAATGATGCAATTTGATTATACTGAAATATTTCAGTAGGGGGCATTTGAAACTGATCTTTGAAGTATTGTATTGTGTGCAATTGGTCCCCATTCAGAAAGTCTCCAATTCTCAGAAACCCTTTATAAATCCACCACTGAAACACTTGCGGGGTCAAACCAGGAGGAAACTCCGGATTACAGAAAATGGGAGCAAGTGGTGTATGAGGGGACGATAAAGAACTGCGATTGCGTGACCTATCCCATATTGCTAGGGAATGTGATAGAGTGGGGCATAATATAGGTGGGCGTCGACGGTTAGGAAGCCACATCAATGATCCTATAGCCAATGGGTGACAGGCAAGTGCCTCTATAGAGACCCACAGAGGGACTGAAACTTTAGCTGTGGTGTAGGCTAATTGGGCTATATGAGCCGATTGGTAGTATGCCTGTAAATTGGGAAGACCAAGCCCCCCCCATAGGTTTCGGTGTATAAAATGTTCGCTTTTGTATCCGAGATCTTGTATTACCCCAAATGAACCGCAAAATCTCAGCCTGTAGACGCTGTATGTCCCCCCTCGGGACTGCCACCGGTAAAGTTCTAAAGTAGTAAAGGAGTCTAGGTAGAAGTGTCATTTTTATTGAATTGACTCTGCCAAGCCATGAAAGAGAATAATCAGCCCAACAGCGGAGATCTTCCTTGAGTCTTTTAAATAAAGGGGGATAATTTGCCCTATAAATAGTGTCTATGGATGAAGTCAGTTGTATTCCTAGGTACAGAAGGGAACAAGGATTCCATTTAAAGCTAAATGTATTTTGAAGAGCCTGCATTTCAGCAGGGGGTAATGATATGTTAAATGCGACTGTTTTTAGGGAATTCAAGCATAGACCGAAAAGTCGTGAAAATTTATCTAGTAGGGATAGCAGATTGGGTAGAGTTGCTTGGGAATTAGTGACATATATGAGAACATCATCAGCAAACAATGCACATTTGTGTTCCTGCTGGCCACAACTAATGAATATCAGAGTGGGAACGTATTGCCATAGCCAGGGGATCTATTTCTAATGCAAATAGTAAGGGGGAGAGCGGGCATCCTTGTCTTGTACCTCGCTGGACAGGGAATAATGGTGATTTATGTCCTCTAATAGAAACTTGGGCTACAGGGGAACAATATAACATTTTTAGTAAGGAAATAAACGTTGAACCAAATCCTAAGGTCTCAAGGGTAATAAAAAGGTATTCCCAATTTAAACTATCAAAAGCCTTATTAACGTCCAATGAAAAAAGAGTTCTCAGGCAGGTGGAGCATCCCAGTTAGACCTTACCGCTGAGATTAGGGTTATGGATCTACGAATTTGATCTAGGGTCTGACACCCTGTTATAAATCCAGATTGGTCTTTATGAATATAGTGCGCTAAAAAAATGTTAAGGCGAGAAGCCAAGACTTTCGTAAGGATCTTTAAGTCGCAGTTTATTAATGAAATAGGACGGTAATTATGAACATCAGTAGAGTCCTTGTTAGGTTTAGGGATAACACTGATATACGCTTTATTTTCATCCAACGGGACCGTACCTCCATCTCGCAAGGAATTAAAGTAAAGAACCATGTGTGGAACTAATTGTCCAGAAAATTTTTTATAGTATAGATTAGGAAGACCATCTGGGTCAGGAGACTTGTGGAGTGACAGCGATTTAATGGCAACACAAATCTCCTCGCCTGTAAAGGGTTGATCTATAAGGTCTTTATGATCATCTGTAATGGTTATGAGAGGAAGGTTCCCCAATAATTCCCTAATGGATGGAGGGTCCGCGTCCCGAGGATTGCTGTATAGGTCAGCATAAAAATCATGGAACTCCCGAAGAATTTTTTGGGGGTCTTGGGAAAGATGTCTTGATAAAGATTTTTAAAAATTTAATTGTGTATGCTGCCAATCAGTGCCAGTGAAAAATGCCTACCAGTGCCAGTGCCACCAGTGATGCCTATCAGTGAAATCCAGTGCCAGCCATCAGTACCCATCAATGCCGCCTTTTAGTGCCCATCAGTGCTGCCTATCAGTGCCCAGCAGTGCTGTCTATCAGTGCCACCAATAAGTACCGATCAGTGCAGCCTTTCAGTGCCCGTCAGTGTCGCCTATCAGTGCCCATCAGTGCCCTCCAGTGCCACCTATGAGTGCCTATCAGTGCCGCCTATCAATGCCCATCAATGCCGCATATCAGTGCCACCTATCAGTGCTGCCTATCAGTGCCCATCGTCAGTGCCCATCAGTGCCACCTCATCAGTGCCATCTCATTGGTGCCACCTCATCAGTGTCTCTGTATCAGTACCCATCAGTGCAGCTTATCAGTGCCCATCAGTGAAGGAGAAAACGTACTTATTTACAAAATTTTATAACAAAAACAAAGAAAAACTTTTTTTTTTTTATTCGTTTAGCAAAAAATAAAAAACGCAGAGGTAATCAAATACCACCAAAAGAAAGCTCTATTTGTGGGAACAAAATAATAAAAATTTTGTTTGGGTACAGTGTAGCATAACCACGCAATTGTCATTTAATAAGTGACAGCACTGAAAGCTGAAAATTGGGCTGGGCAGGAAGGTGCAAAAGTGCCCTGTATTGAAGTGGATAAAATAAGTATAAGCTTTTAATTATTGTGGTTTTGGTGCCTAAAAAATCCCAGTCCATATTTTACATTTTTTTTTTATTCCTCACTCCACTCCTTGTAAACAAGCCAGGAGTGGTGAAACATGTCAAGGAAGGTTGGTTCTTGAGTGTAGACAGTCACTTTGTTGAAAATGAATAATGGCAAGAGTGCAGCTGATATATTCTTTCATATTTCAAATTTTACATAGCTCTCTATACAATTAAAGTGATATTAAAGCTTCAGATTTTTTTTTGTACATTAAAGTCACAAATATGTAATACCTGCTCTGTGCAGTGGTGCACAGAGCAACCCCAATCCTTCTCTTCTGGGTTCCTCCGTCGGCGCTCCTGGCCCCTCCCTACTGCAGAGTGCCCAGAAAGCAACCAGCTTGCAATGGAGGCTCCCAAGCAGGCTCACTTCTGAGCTGCTGCTCTGCGTGTCCATTCACAAACAGAGTCGTGGCTTAGCCCCACCATCTCTCTCTTTGTTGGCTCAATGACTGTGATTGAGAGCAGTGGAAGCCAATGGCTCCTGCTGCTGTCTCAGCCAATCAGGAGGGAGAGTCCCTGTAGAGCCAAGGCTCTCATGCACATCGCTGGATCAAGATGGAGTTCAGGTAAGTATTGGGGGGGCTGCTATACAGAGAAGATTTTTTAAACAGCCTTTAGAACCACTTTAATACACAGCAATGAATGTCCTCAACCTGCTCTGTACCATACTATGTTGCAGTAAAATGCACAGTACACTACACTTTCTGCGTCCCCTTGACCTATGACAAATCACCTACTGTTACTAGGCAAAAAATGTACCCATAATAAAAAAAGTTAGATTTATTACTTATCTCACCCTTTCTTCGGCCCACAGTGCCCAGGTGAAGAATATGTCAAATCCCTTTTGACTGGATCCAGGGGAATACAGAGCAGCCAAAATCATGGCCAGCGATGTAGAAGAAAGGGGTAATGTAAGCAGGGCCGCTAATAGAAATCAAGGGGCCCCATACAGCCTACCTAACGGGGCCCCCTTCAGCCCCACCCCTGGTCCTGCCCTGGCCCCCCTCAGCCCCACCCCTAGCCCCACCCCTGGCCCCTCCCCAGACCCGCCTTGAAACAAAGTGCAGGTTTGTGTTCAAGTGATATTTATCTTTCTCCAGCCAGTTATAGGTTTGATTATCCAAAGGAAATACTGTGATGATACAAGAGATGGTCAGAGACTGCAGACACTGTACAGGAGATGGTCAGAGACTGCAGACACGATACAAGAGATCAATGCAGCCTCACCACTGCCCATCAATACAGCCTCACTGTGCCCATCTGCAGCCTGATCAGTCCCCTACAATGCAGCCTCACTGTGCCATCAATGCAGCCTCACTGTGCCCAACTGCAGCCTCATCAGTGCCCATCTGTAGCCTCATCAGTGCCCATCAATGCAGCCTCACTGTGCCCATCAATGCAGCCTCACTGTGCCCATCTGCAGCCTCATCAGTGCCATCAATGGAGCCTCACTGTGCCCATCTGCAGCCTCATCAGTGCCATCAATGGAGCCCCACTGTGCCATCAATGCAGTCTCACTTTTCCCATCTGCAGCCTCACTGTGCCCATCTGCAGCCTCAATGCGCCATCAATGCAGCCTCACTGTGCCCATCTGCAGCCTCACTGTGCCCATTTGCAGCCTCACTGTGCCCATCTGCAGCCTTACTATGCCATCAATGCAGCCTCACTGTGCCCATCTGCAGCCTCATCAGTGCCATCAGTGCAGCCTCACTGTGCCATCATTGCAGCCTCACTGTGCCCATCTTCAGCCCCACTGTGCCATCAATGCAGCCTCACTGTGCCCATCTGCAGCCTCATCAGTGGCATCAATTCAGCCTCACTGTGCCATCAATGCAGGCTCACTGTGCCATTAATGCAGCCTCACTGTGCCCATCTGCAGCCTCTCTGTGCCATCAATGCAGCCTCACTGTGGCAATCTGCAGCCTCACTGTGCCAATCTGCAGCCTCGCCAGTACCTTGATTACACAGAGCGAGTATCTCCCGCTGTGTCATGGAGCTGGGGTCTGAACTGTTCTGCGGCCGTCCACTCACTGTAACAATGGAAAAGAGAAAAAACTGCGCTAATCAACTATACCAGTAGGGTGGACAAATCCCAAAGCTGCAATAAATGTGGGATAAACACAAAAATAAACAAACAAGAAAAAAATTGCGCTATTTAAAGTCCAATAATTAAACACATGTGCAGGTGAAACTTCAGATGCTTCAGCAATCAAGGTAAATTATGTGATCTTCTCAGAAGAATGATAGAGAGTGCATGCTTACCAAACTGTAAGCCAAAGTAGACAATTGGCTAATACCCCAGCCTGGGTTGATGGTCAGTCCTGTATCAAGTGTAGACCTCGCCGCCTCCTCAGCATGGGTTAGCAAAAATACCAATTTGTTGGGTGTAAAAAACAAGAATATACATAGCGTGATACCGTCAGGGTTAAATATAGACCAAAAATAGAGACATTCACTATAAGAACAGCCAGGGTGAACAAAAAATAATTAAACACCCAGTGGAAAGGATAAAACTAAATGTCCCATCACCAGACAAAAGATCTCCTTACCAGATATAAATAAAAAAGAGCATTGGAATAGGAAAAGGGGGAGGCGCTGGTTGGAGACTTTTTTTTTGCATGCATGCATTCTTCTCTGTCAGATTGCCCAGACCCCCCTGCTGAACGGGCCCAGTACAACAGGGCCAGTTGTACTGGCTTATCAGCGGCTCTGAATGTAAGTATAAATATAACATACATTTTACACCTTCTAACAGAAGACAACTTGTAAAGAGGAAGAGGGCCTGGGGAATTTGAGCAGACCTTGCATCTTACTGCAAGTTCCACTTTAATTCTTTCTGAAAAAACCTATATCAACCATTTTCAGCATTTTAACAGAGCAACTGCTATAGCTATGAAACATTTTATAGCATATTTTTGTCTCTGCCAGCTATGAAGGCATAATTCAGGAAAACATTCCAGCCAAATTCCTGAGATCACAAAGGAAAAAATATGGTGGCCAACAGGAAACACAACTCCATATCTGAACAAATAATACAAGTTTAGTTACACTTCAGATGGCAAGTTAACACTGCATTTACTCTCATACTAAGCCGGAAGATGGATATAGACTTAAAGTGTATTTCCACTTTTGCAGCCAAATTGAGATAACACCTACTTTTATTTGTTACAGGGCCCTATTCACATAGCAAAAATATTTAGAATTGCAGCTTACCTTGCAAAATCGTGCAACACTGTACCCAAATAAAATGTATGTCCTTTTTTTCCCACAAATAGAGCTTTCTTTTGGTGGTATTAAATCACCTCTGCATTTTTTATTTTTTGCACTATAAACAAAGAACGACCGTCAATTTTGAAAAAAAAAAAAAAAAAGTTTTACTTTCTGCTGTAAAACGCATCCAATAAAAAAAATTAAAAAAATCTAATTTCTTCATCGATTTAGATCAAAATGTATTCTGCTACATATTTTTGGTAAAAAAAAAATCCCAATAAGCGTATATTGATTGGTTTGCACAAAATATATAGCGTCTACAAACTATAGGATATATATATATTTTTTTTACTAGTAATGCCAGCGATCAGCAACTTATAGCGGGACTACAATATTGTGGCAGACAAATCGGACACCTGACATTTTTGACACTTTTTTTGGGATTAGGGACATTATTACAGTGTTCAGTGCTAAAAATATGCACTGTCACTGTACTAATGACACTGGCAGTAAGGGGGTTAACATTAAGGGTGATCAAAGGGTTAAGTGTATGCCTAGGTTGTGCTAACTCACTGTTGGAGGTGGTTTGACTAGGGGGAGGCATTGATCCATGTTCCTGCTTTGCAGAAACACAGGTTCAATATCTTCCCTTCTGACAGAACGACAATCTGCCTTGTTTACATTCGATTGTCATTCTGCCTGTGTAATCAGCGGGTGCCGGTGGACATCGAGTCCGCGGTACCTGCCGCAGAGCTCACGCACTTTGTGATCACAGCAGGAGAGGGTCGCTGGTGGCAGCGGAACGTGCGTGCCCCAAGCCCGGAAGTGTCAGATCGCATACTAGGTGCAAGATCTGGCGCAAAGCGACCTCCCTGCTGCAGTAAATGTACGGTGGGCAGTCCACAAGTGGTTAAGCTTTGGAAATAAAACTTGGAAGCTGATTGGTTTCTATGCAGAGCTGCACCAGATTTTGCACTCTCCAGTTTTTGTAAATCAACCCCTGTGTGTCCTAACAAAGGGTAAAGATGTAGAGGTTAGACTTGCATTGTATGTTAATAAGGACAGTGAGGACAGATTTGGGACAGGCTCACTCTAACAAAATAACCATGACACCTCCTTATAAGCAACATCTAAAAGGTAAGAAATATTTTTTTAAATTTTAAGAATGCTGTGTGAATAACAAACACAAATTTGATTGCAAAAGTGAAAATATGCTTCAGTGTTTCTTCAGACACCTTTTTCTGCAGATTTGGATAGTGTGGGGAAAGGACTGACCTGCTGTCAAGTCTTTATTGCTGTCTGTGTCACTAATGGGAAATTTATCCTTCTATTTATAGTGATGATTATTGTTGTCTAGAAAGAAAGTAAGCAAAAGGTAAGGGGAAATCTTCCAATGGGGACACCTATTTTGGTGACAACTGGGTATTCCCCATACTTTGGGAGATTTCCTCTAACCAACTATTGCAACTGTGGGACAAGTCTACAGAATTTTCCCCATTGGTACACAGACAGCACAAAATAAATGAGAGGGGTTCTAACCCCTTCCTACACTACGCACACGAATTAATGTGGTGGTAAGATATCCTAGCAAGATCTATCTGTTCAACAAGATGATTATGTTTTTGTATGCACATTGATTGTACCAAAAACAATACCAAACGTTACTTTTTTTTATCAAGCCATCCACAGCATTCCTCCAGGAAAATCCAGACTAACTGGCCATATCTTTGTCACTAAAGCCAGCCATAAATTATTTGAATCTCGGCCGGTTCAGCAGGGACAGCCGAGTCTCGAACCATGTAGGGGCAGCCTGAATGAACCCAAGTTGATCGATCGATCAACTTGGGTAGAACCAGCCTGTCGGATATTACATGTGATTATTGCTAATATAGCCGCTAGCAGTAATCACTGTGTTCTCCCGGCAGGGATGGCTCCCCCCACCAGGACAACACAATGGCCCCGCGGGAGGGATTCCCGCATCAACACTGCCTGTGTTGATGGAGGAATAAAGTGATTGTTGTATTACCCCAGATGACGTCTAATCAGACGAAACGCGTCGGTTGGAGTTCTGCCATCACCATCACCATTGTGCCATCTTATGTCTTTTAATCGCTGATCGCAACTGAAATGTGAGTGTCAAACTTTTTTACCTTTTTCATTAAAACGATTTTAAAAACGTAATCACACTATGTGGAACCTTCTTTTTCATTTGTCACATTTCACATTTCATTGTGTGAGCATGTTAATCCTCCCTGGCCGTCCTCCTTACCATCTGAACTATATTTCCTGTCCATTTGGGAACACTCTGGAGACCAGTACCGTTTAAGTTCTAGTGTGATCGTGGTTATCCGGATTGCTGTTGGTTCTACATCATGAAGGGTGTATATCACCACAAGCCTGTTTAACTTAAGAGGTATATGCCCCTTTAAGTCCAACCTTTCCGGTAAGCCTTCATACAATTGGTGGCGGTCTCCTCCTCAACATGTCTTCATCGATGTCTTCTGTCCTAATGATGTCTCAGAAACACTAACCTACTGACATTGTTCATTGATACCAGACCTTTTTGGTTTTCACAGTGTTCCTGTTATTTCAATATTTTTTCATGTGGTGGACATTATCACATAATTTTTATTTTAAATTATTATTGTTGGTAACACAACATAATTTGATCACTATTTAAGCACTGCATTTTTTCTTTTTTGATTGTTGTATTACTAGTGGTAATACAAAAACACTCTTAAGTCAGCCATAGGCTTAAAGTGGTGTTCCGGCCGAAATTATACTTTTTAAATAAAAATACCCCTATAATACACAAGATTAATGTATTCTAGTAAAGTTAGTCTGTAAAATAAGGTCTGTTTTGTTAGTTTATAGCAGTAGTTTGTTATTTTATTAACTTACAGCAGGCCGTGGCCATCTTAAGTGTGGGCATCTGAAGCTAGACTGTATTTCTTCCTGCATCTCATCCTTACAGATCTCACACATGCTCAGTGCAGCACAAGCAGTGTAATAGGTTTCAGGTCAGGTTTCCATAGCAACGGCAGTGTCAGAGGAAGCTGCCGCCCCTTCCCAGAGGGCATTGCAAACAGGAAATGATGCGATGGGCCACGGCCAGGGAGGAGGAAGTGAAAAATGAATACAGCAGATATACAGTAGGTGCTGAGAAAATTTTTTTAAATATCCAATTCGTTTACAGTGCACAGTTTAGTGAGGGATGTTGAAGAGTTGTAAAAGTGGGTGGAACTCCACTTTAAGAGTGGTTTGTATTACCACTGGTCAGTTTGGTAGCATTAGCCAATGCTCATCTCTTCTCCATGCACAGCTCAAAGAGACTCGTTGAGAGAAAATCTGTTATCTGGCATAAAGTGCAAGTACCTAGAGGTGCATATACTTGCAGCAGCTCTCATTGCCCTCTGGGGGGCCATTCCAAAAGGGCAAAGAAGCTCTAGAAATGCCTGGTAATTAAAGAGCTTGCCTACCAGCTCTCGCCCCACATACATACATGTTAACCAATTAGGCAGTCCTCCATAGTGGGAGGGAGGGAGTAGGCAAGCTCTGACACTACCACTTCTTCACACAAACAGAGCTTTGTTTTGGTGCTATATAATCACTGTTGGGTTTTTAATTTTTTACAAAAAAAAGAAAAAAGACCGAACATTTTGAAAACAAAAAAGTTTTTCTTATTTTTTGTCAGTAAATTCTGTAAATAAGTAATTTTTCTCCACTTATGTGCGCTGAGGAGACAGCACTAATGGGCACTGATAGGCTGCACTGATGAGGTGGCACTTATGGGCACTGATGAGGTGGCACTTATGGTCACCGATTAGGTGGTACTGATGAGGAGGCACTATTATGCCGCACTGATGGGCACTGATGAGCACTGATAGGCGGCACTAGTGGGCACTGATAGGTGGCACTGGTGGGCACTGATGGGCAGCACGGATAGGCTGCACTGATGGGCAGCACTAATGGGCGGCACTGATGGGAATTGATGGGCAGCACCGACGAGCAGGCACTGATGGGCACTAAAAGGCAGCACTGACTGGCACCAGTATTGGGCACTGATTTGTGTCACTGATGGGCATTGATTTGTGTCACTGATGGGCACTGATTGGTGGCACTTATGGGCATTGATTGGTGGCACACATGAGCATTGATTGGTGGTACTTCTGGGGCTTTACTGTAATCAGGGCACAGATGATCAGTGCCCTGATTACATGCCCTGTTCTCCCCTGTGAGGGGATGCTGCTGATCGGCTTTCCTTGCCGCACACTCTGTCAGTGTGAGGCGATGAGAGACGATTAACGTCACTTCCTGTATTTACATATGACTGTCTGTGATTGGACACAGCCAATCACATGGTTAAAGAGCTGTGTCAGCGGCTCTTTACAGAGAACGGGTGTTGCACCATGTCCGAGCGGCCGTTCAGGGGCGCCGTCATATGATGTCCACCCAGAGCAAGAGCTGTTTCATTTGACGGTGGGTGGGCAGCAAGTGGTTAAAGTATAACCAAAGGTAAAACTTTTATTTTAGTTTTGGATAGAGTGGAGATGAATTAGAACACCTGTTATGCTTGCATTGCTCCTTCTGCCCCCAATAGGGAGATTTACCCTCTCTACTTGTCATGTCTAATTTGCAGGGATTTCCTTTCACTTCCTTTTTGGCTATGGGACAGGAAGTGAAGATAAATCTCCCCAATGGGACACATGGCAAAAAAAAAAAAACTGAGAGCCTTTAAAGTCCTCCCTGACTCTATCCAAAATGGCAAAAACGTCTTGCCAATAGTTATACTTTAAAGCTGGGTATACATGCACAGTTGTTTTTTTTTTGTTCAAACAGCGGGTTGAACAAAAGAAAAACTCACAGATCCCCACACAAGTGATGTGGATGCAGGGGGTGGTGTGTGTGTGTATGTGAACAGTCCAATGGGATCTAAGAGTGATCATGTGCTGTATAGACAAGCACTCTGACAGGAGGGGAGAGCACAACACAGCGCATCTACTCCTGGCTTTGTAGTGGCTTCCCCTTGTAAGCTGGGGGAGGGGGATGGGCGGCTATCTGTGCTGGGAAGTGTAAAGGGGATTTGGGGAGGGGGGATATGTGCTAGAATGAAAAATGCAGGGGGGGGGGATACGTGTTAGATGGGGGGTTTGGGAGGGTTTGAGCCAGGAGTGGGAAATGTTTGTGCTAGCAGGGGGTGGGGGAATAGTGCTGGGGGGGGATTTGGTAGGGAGGAAAAATTTGTGCTGGGAAGGCTAATTTAGAGGGGGCTATGCTAGGAGGCGGGATTTGGGGGAATTTGTCCTAGAAGGTGATTGGAGAAAGAAGATTTGTGCTAGGAGGGGAGATGGGGGGGGATTTTGTGCCAGGAGGGGGGTGGGGGAATTGAAGCTAATAGGAGGGATTGGGGGGGGATTTGTGCTAGGATAGAAAGTTTGAGAAGAATAAGGATGTGTGCTAGAGGGGTGATTTTTTTAGGGTGAGGGAGATTTGTGCTAGGGAATTAGGGTGGTATTTGAGCTGGGGGAGAAAAGATTTGTTCTGGGAGGGGGATTTGAACTGGGAGGGAATATGTGCATTATTGTTTGGGGAGAATTTTGACTTTGAGACAGAATTTATGTTATTTTATGTATGATGGAATGTTTGTGTCCACTAATAATGATTTTCATGTATTATTAGTGAAAATATTGTTTTGGTATTTTTTCGGGGGGGGGAGGACTGTCAGGTAGGCTGTATGGGGCCCTATGATTTCTAACAGCAGCCCTGGGTGTTATCTTAGTGAAACTTCCTAAGAAGTAAATTTTAGACATGTGCAGGATGAAAAAATTTGTTTAGTTTAGTTTCGTTTCGATTCGTTATTTAACTAAATTCATTTAGTTAAATTAGTTGCATTCATTACATTAGTTTTCGGGATTCATTTAGTTTCGTATTCAAATTCAAAAAATTCGACCGCATTCGAAAAAAAACTATCAAATTCGAAAATTCTACCGCATTAGAAAAAACTATCAAATTTGAAAAAATTCTACTGCATTCGAAAAAATTTGACTGAATTTGAAAAAGTAAACTATATATAACCATTTTGCGAAATTCGTATAGAATGAAGGTGAATTCGAATAGAATAGAAAATTATAGAAAGGAATAGCATAGAAAAACAATAGAACAGAATAGAAAAAAATATAATATATTCTTTTCTATTCGAATTCAATCTGTGCCAAATTCCAATTTCGGAAGATGGTTTTATATATATATATATATATATATATATATATATATAATATTTTTTTCTATTCTGTTCTATTGTTTTTTCTATTCTAGTCTTTTCTATTAGAATTTGATTTCATTCTATTTCTATATAACCATTTTCCGAAATTCGAATTTCGTATAGAATGAATTCACATTCAAATAGAAAAGATTAGAATAAAATAGAAAAAAATGAAAAATAATAGAATATCTATCTATATATATATATATATATATATATAGATAGATAGATATTCTATTGCTTTATAATTTTATATTCTATTTTATTGTATTTTTTAGAAAATCGTTTTCTATTTTTTTTTTAATTCAATTCGAATTTGTTGTCGAATCGATCGTTTTTTTTTTTCGGATTCGTTTAAATTCGTTACTTTTGTAATTCGGAAATTCGGATGCATCCAAATTTCAGAATAATGAAAAATTTGTCCGAATTTCGATTCGGAACAAAACGAAATGCACATGTCTAGTAAATATAGATGCAATTGCATTGCCAATATAACCGATGGAGGCAGCACACTTGCTACTGTGGTATAGAGCTGGTAATCTTAAAGGTTCAATGATATAATTAAAGCTGAATATATATATGGCCATGCAGCAGATCGTTTGTAGTTTAACAATGAAGAAGGTTCATGCTTCTGTCAATAACACCAGCCATTATTTGTATGGAGCTTAGTTCCAAGCAGAGAAGATGGGAAAAACAGAGCAACAGGAAAGGAAGGAGAACAGGGGTGACAGGCAAGGTACTAAATAAGGGGAGGCAGACACAGGATTAAAGCTGCTTTTAGCAAATAAACAGAAAGAAAAGCTATAGGAGGAAGTAAAGCAATGTGCATGGATACTGCAGAGAAGCTAATAATGAAAAGACCAGGGGGCGTGGCCTGGAGCAGCATGAGATAGGACGCTAGGGACTCGAGCTCCGCTGGTCGAAAATCCTTAACCACTAATCCTGCGACCCTGTGCTCTGCCAGAAGTCCGTGAATGGTCATCACCACTTCATAAATTTGCCGGGATCATGTCCCCACAGAAAAATAAAACAGACACGGTGACTAAACTCGGCAAATACTGCCAACAAGTGAAGGACCCCCTGGGACAAGATGGCGACAACGCGCCAGAGGAGGAAGCCTCCATGGGGGCGGACACAGTGAAGGTCCTGGAAGCCATCACAGCCTGCCAAGAAGCTGTTACAGCCTGCCAGACGAATCTCACAGCTAAGATTGAGGAGGTAAAAGTAGATATCTCCCTGGTGAGGCAGGACTTTCAAAAGCTGAGGGAGAGGGTTACTGGGGCAGAGGCCCATCTGAGCAATGTGGAGGACTCCCTCCCCCCTTACAAAACTCCACAGACGCCATGCAGCTGCAAGTGAATCAGCTTTTCCAGAAACAAGATGACATCGAGAACAGACTTTGCTGCTGTAACCTTCGTTTCATCGGTCTGCCCGAGGGGCTGTAGGGGAAAGACCCCCCCCACATTTCTGGAGAGGCTATTCTGCGACACATATGACAGGGAGGCATTCTCCCCTATGATCGTCGTAGAACGGGCGCATCGCATGTCAGGGAGACCACCAGCAGTCGGAGCACCCTCTCGCACCTTCATCACGAAGTTCCCCAATTTCAGAAACAGGGACATCATCCTGCGCCTCAGTAGAGAGAAAGGTAACATTCCCTTTGGAAACAAAATGGTCGCTGTTTTTCCAGACTTCTCAGCAGAAGTACAACGATGCAAGTCATTAACAGAAGCTACACGGCGCCTTCGCATTAAAAACATCAAGTATGCTATCTTATTCCCGGCTCATCTTCGTGTGGAGGGGGAATATAGAGCTCACTTCTTTGAAGACCCTGAGGCTGCCATTGCGTGGATTGAGCAGAGGGAGACCCACAGATAAGTAAACATATGTTTATTCATTCCTTCTCTCTCCTATTGACCCTTATACATCCCTATTACCTGCCATCCCCCTGAAATGGCATTGAGTTAACTGTCTCATGAAGTCCTGATTGATGTATACATCCCGGGATCTGGACTCAGGGGATGTCACATTGTTGTGGGCCCCATTCAGCCATAGCCTAGTATCCCCTCTGATATGAGACATGATTGCCACTAGAGGTCACTGCAACTATATGCCTCTACAGCTCCTTCCCAGTTGTCTCCTTCCTGAAACGGCTTCACACTCATGCGCCTACCTAAGGGTTGGTTCATCTCCAATACCCTTTTTATGAACAAACGTTTCCACTCACCAGCATTTACCGGCGGAGGAAGACATTACACTAGAGAGCTCACTTATTGGAGTGAGCATTGTCATGTAATGTGCTATGTTACACAGCGAAGTTTCGCCCCACTCACTACAGCAAGCAACCAACGATGGCACAGACTGCCCAGTGCTAAGCTGCACATTTCCTTTATAAATGAGAACAGCATACATACACCGACTTAACGGCTCCTGAGCATGTCCTGCTGCCCATTAACCTTTTCTTCACAGGTTGGACGATGTTTATGCCATGTTGGCAGTTAGGGGTTCGTGCCTGCACCAGTTGGGGACAGTGCAGGGCGGGGTGGGGGTTATGTTTTTTGTTACAAGGTGACATGCTAATTCACTTCGGTAATGGTTCTTTTACAGTACTTGCTATTATGACAAACGGATTGTACTGTTGGGAGATATAATATCTTCCCAGGAAATGCACATCTATGAGACAGCTACTGGGAGGACCCTGAGACCTGGAGTTCTGCAAACTATTCCCTTTAACCCATGGCCACCCTGAAATTCCTCACATGGAATGTCCGCGGCATGAGGGATCCAATTAAGAGGTCAGCTACTTTTTTATTGCTCAAAAAACAAAGGGCAAATGTGACAGTCTTGGTGGAAACCCATGCCGATGGCCCAATAATGCAGACACTTAAACGTCCATAGGTGGGGTGGGTTTACCACTCTGTCCATACCACCCACTCTAGAGGGGTTTTGGTCCTCATTGCAAAGACCACACACTTCGAACTCCAGGACTCAGAGATAGACCCAGAGGGCAGATATGTATTCTTAAAAGCCAGGCTGCATGGGGATCTGATACTTTTGATGGCATTCTATGTACTATCACCGTTCAACTCTGCCATACTGTCCGCTGGGTTCAACTTCATGGCACTACACCCTTCCGTCCCAGTGGTATGGCTGGGTGATTTTAATAATGTCCTGGACCCACACTATGATAGACTATGCAGGTCCGAAACTGCCCTGGCACCCATCCACCCGACAAGGTTTGCTAGAATACTGAGGGACTTCAATCTAGTAGACTCTTGGAGATCCAGGAATCCCACGATGAGGGCCTACTCTTGCTTCTCCTCATCCCATCACTCCATGTCTCGAATAGACCTCATCCTTTTGTCACTGTCTCTATTACCGCGACTAGTGGACGTGGGGTTCTCCCCTAGGTCACTCTCAGATCACTGTCCCTACTGGGTCACGCTATCCCTGCCACACAACCAACCTCCAGCCACATGGAGGCTAAACCCCTTCTGGCTGACACTTCTCCCGGAGGAAGATGACATAACAGTTGACTGGGAGCAATACCTAGCTAATAAAAGCACCGCATCACAGCAGACAGTTTGGGACGCATTTACCCACGCCCACATGACACTTACTATGCATATCAATAGACTTAAACGCACTTCAGAAACAGCCATAGTTGAGGCCGCAGAAGGCTTGCTCCCGGCAGAGAGGGCATTCCTGGAAGATCCCACTAGTGATAGAGCCACCGATCTCAAACTGCGTTCTAGGACAGTAGACTTAATGCTTTATGAAAAGTCTAGGCGTAAATTATTCTTTTGCAGACAAAAATCATTCGAACACGGCTAAAGGGCTGGAAAACTTTTAGCCTACCTGGTGCATTGCGAGGAGAGGCCACCCATGGTGATTTCACTTCGCTCTCCTGGAGATGCACTGGTGACAGAACCTAGCCAAGTTACGACACGATTTAGAAACTTTCTTGCCTCACTGTACACCACCTTGGCCCCAGATGATACATTCATGATGGAGGCATTCCTCTCCGAGCTGCCTATCCCTCAGTTGACTGAGGAGCAGGTACAGGAACTTGAGGCTCCACTGTCGAAGGATGAGATCATTGGAGCCATAGCGGAATTCCCCAGGTCTAAGGCTCCAGGTTTGGATGGCCTACTGGTGGAAATCTACTCCACATACTCTGAACTACTTGTCCCTAAACTACTTTCGCTATATAACTCCATCTTTGCAGACTCAAACTACCAGCATCCATGAGGGAAGCAACGATAGTACTGATTCCCAAACCCGGCAAGGACCCACATCTCCCAGAATCTTATCGACCCATCTCTCTACTTCAGGTAGTTGTCAAGATACTTGCAAAAGTGCTTGCCATCCGCCTCAATAGAGTCATCTTATCACTCATACATGGGGACCAGGCGGGATTCATGCCAGGCAGAAATACCTCCTTTAATCTTAATAATAATATTTAATCTTAGGCGCCTGTTTATCAACGTTTAGACCACCCATGACAATCCGGGGTCCAGGATCATTGTGGCTCTAGACACTGCTAAGGCCTTCGACTCGGTCGAGTGGGGGTACTTATGGGCCTGCCTAGGCAAATTTGGCCTAGGTCCTAAATTCATAAAGTGGATTCAGTTGCTGTATCAGGGCCCCATGGCTAGGGTAGTGGCCAATGGGTGGCCCTCCGAACAGTTTCCCCTTTCCAGGGGAACAAGACAAGGATGTCCTCTGTCGCCACTGCTTTACGCACTGGTGGCAGAGCCACTGGCCATAGCTATATGCACTCACCCTGATATAGTGGGACTCAGTAGGGGAGGGGCTACGGAAAAAAATCAGCACCTTTGCGGATGATACACTGCTGTATCTGTATGACTCAGCTAACTCTCTCCCAACTGCCCTAGCCCTAATAGAAAGATTTGGCACTTTCTCCGGACTTCGTATCAACTGGGACAAATCCCAGATACTTCCCCTGGACAGCTTCCCACCACCTAGAGACAGAGCTATGCTCCCCTTACAGAGAGTAGACAGTATTAAATACCTGGGTATACGGACCACTCGAGACCCAACTGACTACACTTCACTCAGTATAGTTCCACTTTATGAAATGCTTAAGCAGAAAACCCAGACGTGGACCAGCCTCCCACTGGGAGTGATGGGCTGAATAAATCTGGTAAAAATGGTTCTCCTGCCCAAAATTTTATATATTCTGGCACACGCCAGTGTACTCGGTGAGTAGACATTTCAGATCAATGGAAGCCATTCTAAAACCATTCATATGGGGCAATAATAAGCACAAGCTTACGTGGCATAAACTTAAAAACCCGACTGACCTTGCCGGAACAGCTCTGCCCGACTTGAATATATATTATCTAGCGGCCCAACTATTGCAGCTCTTCCACATTGACAAGACTGATAGAGGCAGGTTCCTTAGATTCCTGTGCCCCGGGTGGTCACAAAACACCGGGGATCCATTTGTGGCAATAGTCGGGAGAGCGGGAGGTGAAGGCAGGCCAAATAAGCGCAGGTCCCTGATGTACCATTTCAGAAGGGTGTGGACTGTAGTCTCTGCCAAGCTCAACATACCATTATTGCAAGAATTCATCCCTCTTTGGCACAATACAGTCCTGCCAGAATTCAACTCAATCCCGGACAGTGAGGTGTGGAGCTCCAGGGCAATATTTTATCTGTCACATATCACTTATGATGGAACATTAAAAACTTTTGATAGGCTGAAATCTGAGTTTGCACTCCCAAACCAAATGTTCTTCAGATACATACAACTTCGTCACGCCTTTCGCACACAATTCTCTTCAGACGACCTGCCCCTCGCCAATTGTCCCTTAATGGAAGCCATTAAATGCCCCGAACCTGAAAAACTAATTTCTCAATTCTACAATATGCTACAGTATCACTCCCACAGGCAACCACATCAGCTTACGCCTTGAAAATTAGATGGGGGAGAGAGATGGGGCCTGTGGCAGATGACGAATGGAGTGAAGCTTTAGACACCTGTAAATTGGTCTCTCCCAAGCTATCAGATCGACCTACCCAAGTTTTTATAATACACCGATCGTATCTTACACCACTTAGAATCTCCAAATATAAGCTGGACCAGTCTTCCAACTGCCCAATGTGTAGCCAAACCACAGGTACATTTTATCACCTGCTGTGGCAATGCTCCAAGATTCAGACATTCTGGACACAGGTGATACGGTTCCTACATGACACTATGGGCTTTCCAATAACATTACAGCCCAAGTTATGTGTAGGTATATTTCCTGAACCGGAGCTAGATAAAGTTACCAAAATATTCCTGAATGAAACCCTATTTTCCGCAAGGAGGGTTATAGCTAGAGTCTGGATGTGACCCAACCCGCCAGAGATCTCACATTGGATAGTGGAAGTTAATAATATTCTGCCTTATAAGAAGCTTATATATTCACATAGAGGATGTCCCTCGAAGTATGACAGGATCTGGAATAGGTGGCTTAGGGCCCCTGAAACTTGTGTTTAACTGGGGATAAATGTGCCACGACTCTTCTCCTCATTGGTCTCCACACCCGTTGTGCGTGTAAGGGAGGACTGGAGAATAAAGCAGTACAATACACAGTATAATGTATCTAAGGAAAAAGTTACCAGTTTCAATGTCACATACTAATTGCATGTATTGTTGAGGAATGATGCTGTGTGATATCTAAATATGATACTGTATGCTCTGTTAGAGGTTTGTCACGAACACTTTGTGCATGTATGCTTTCTGTTTTGTTCAATAAAATCTTGTTTAATTAAAAAAAAATAATGAAAAGACCAATCAAACAGACCTAAGAGTAAATGATGTTATAAAAGGGTATGTTGGTGAGCATCTGCTTAAGGGAATTCGCTAGCCACTGCTACAACCTTTGTTCTTCTACATCTGTACAGCATGTTCACTTTCAAAGTGAAAATGTCACTTTACAAATGTGTGTTTATCTTAATGAATGAGGTGAAACAAAGTCAAAAGGCACTTTGCAAAAATACCCAATCATGTATAAAGGGAAAAAAACAGGACTTTTGCTTGCTTATTAATGTATGTAGCACAATTTCATCACATTCTCTAAGCTATGTGAATTTCCTCGTTGCAGAGTGAATTTGTGCTGAATTCAATAATTTAGTTATGTAGAAGCTAAAATCCTGTATTTTTAACCCCTTTATGGCTGCTTGACACATGTGCAGAGGACAAAGCATGGGCTTTAACACCCACATGCCTCACATAAGTGTACCTGGAGTGGCGTTGTTAAGGTGCTGAGAGTACGCTGACTGCATGCTCTCGACACAAAAACAAACTGTTGCTGACAACTGTTGGTCTGGTTACAGACTGGTAGCTGGCAGGACCAGCTTCTGATCATGTGACCACTGTGACAGTGATCACCAAACCTGGGCGTTCCTGTTAGAAAGTTTCTTTAATCTAATATACATCAGTTAACAAATATTAACAAATTAAGTTGAATATAATATAATATTATATATATATATATAATATATATATATATATATATATATATATATATATATATAGTATAGTATCTTTTAGTTATGGAAAAAGTGAAATTATATAGACTCTTATACCTGTGAAAGTATACATATGGTTATAAGTTTCATATTTCTATAGCGAGCCAACATGTGTTAGTAATTATCTTGATATCTTGAGCTGGGTTCTTACCATCCTCCCATGGCAAATGAGATAAAAGGTTACACATTTCTTAAGATGTAAAAGTTCATGTTTTAGTTAAGATTATAAGTTCTTTATACTACAATATTTCTTGATTAGGCTTATTAAGAACATTACGTAGTATTTGGTTTAGATGTTAAAGAAGTTATATCCTATACTTAAAAACTTTACACATAGCTCTTCTTGCCCATCCCCATCGAATGTTGTGAATAGAGATGACGTTGTATTTCAACATCTGGCATTAGACTGAAAGTTAGAAACCCATTTGCCACTAAAAGCCTGTGGAACTGTAAGACAAACCAACCCTTTTCAGGAAGGTGGGGGCTATTTTCATGGGTTTGATTTGTGGAGTAAAAGCTTTTGAACAAGAGATTTTTGTTTCAGACAGAGACACCACGAGACATTGAAGGAGGCTGCCTCAGCTTCACACACACACAAATATATACATCTGATTCAATCATTATTTTAAGAAATAATATATTATTGATGTTATTTTTACATTTTACATTTTGATATTGTTCTTGTAATATTTTGCTATTTTATTATTAAATCAATTTTTGAGTATTTACACAAGAACTGAATGGACTTTCTTGGAACTTTCCTCATCAATATAATTTTCAGAATATCGATATTTCATACCAGAAAAATGGTATTTAACAGTTCTGAACTATTTAAAGGGACACTGGGGCAGGCAGAAAGAAGTTACTTTTGCTTTTTTACATGATGAAGTGCTTGCTGATATCTTTTCAAGTGTTAATGTAGCTCTTAAAATATATTTGAGCATGATACTCACTAGTTGCTCAAGAGAAAGGTCATTTAGCAGATTGGCACTTATAAAGAATTATCTGAGAACCACGATGACCCGTGAAAGGCTAAGTGCTCTGTGCCTGGTGGCTGTTGAGCGTATTGTGTTTAGGATGATACAGTTTTATGAGTTAGCCTAGGTTCACACTATGAATCGCTTACGAATCAAACAGGAAGCACATCTCATTGCTGTACAATTCACATGCAAATCAGTAAATGGGCTCAAATCGCACCTCATCTGCACCAAAGTCATACATGCAGCAATTTTGGGAACGCACTGCATCCGGATCGCATGGTCGTTTTGGACCTTGTGATCCGGTATAGGCAAACGTACTGCACTTGTAACCTGCGTTTGGGGTATTGTTAAGATTGCACTGACACCTGCTGCAGATCACAAGGGCAGTATGCTTTGAATGCAGTGTGGGAAATGCACACGGATCGTGTGCTTCCCACACCGCATTGTAGTGTGAACCAAGGCTTAATTGAATATTTTACAGGTGCTAAGTGCAGTAAGGAAGACTTTTTGTAAATATTGTAGTAGTAATAGTAGTAGTAATAGTGTAATGCATAACTGTGATGTATGACTTGCCAGTTCCAATTACCTGTGTAATGTGTATTCTAATGCCGCGTACACACGATTGGACTTTCCAACAACAAAACCGTGGATTTTTGTTCGAAGGTTGTTGGCTCAAACGTCTCTTGTATACACACGGTCACACAAATGTTGGCCAACAATTACAAACGTGAGAACCCGGTGACATACAACACGTACAACGAGCATATAAAAAGGAAATTCAATAGCCAGTGTGCCACCCTCTGGGCTCCTTCTGCTAATCTAGTGTTTATCTTGTGTTAGTAGAAGTTTGGTGAGAGACGATTCACGCTTTTCAGCCTCATGCTTTTTAGTTCGTTTCTGCTTTTCAGTTTGTGCTTGTGGGTTCGTATCTGTTCTTCAGTGCGTGTTGTCAGTTTGTTCCTGTTTTTCAGTGCATTCTATTTATAGTTCGCTTCTGTTTTTCAGTGAGTTCTTGTCCACTCATTTCTGATTTTCAGCTCGTTCTTCTCAGGTCCTTTCTGATTTTCAGTTAGTTCGTTCTGACCAGCAGACCGTTTTCTAGCCATGTTGCGGTTACGTTCTCGTCGGAGAGCTTGTGCCGTTGTTGGGCTTGGTGGAGTTGGAGTTCTTGCTTTGACCCAAGTCCAGTCCATGAACAGGCGAGGAGTTCATGGACCAAGAATTGGTTACTTAAATCGTGACCAATTCTCTCACATGCCTTTGCTGCGGGAGCTCCAGGAGAATAATCCTGACGATTTCAGGAATTATCTCCGGATGACAGACCCCGTTTTTCACCATCTGTTTGCTTTGTTTACCCCTTATATTACAAAGCATGACACCTGCATGTGGCAAGCCATCACTCCTGAGCAAAGGCTTGTCGCCACCTTGCGGTACTTGGCAAGGGAGAGTAGTCTCCAGGATATTAAGTTTACGACTGGACTCTCCCCCCAGGCTCTGGGAATCCTTATTCCAGAGACCTGTTCTGCCATAATTCAGGTCCTGCAGAAGTCCTGCAGGTCCTTGCTAATGTATTGTATTTATTTCATCATTCCCTAATTACATGATTGTAATATGCTGTGAATGTCCTCTTTGTCCTTATGCATGCTGTAAGCTTTTAATGCTCCTTTTCTGTCCTTCATGCATATTTGCCTTCACTAACCTCCCCAGCATGCTATCCTGGGCCCATACACACCTAGCCTAGTCACTTAACAATGTATTTTGTCAGCTCCAATGTAGTGCTTACTCTAAACACCCCCTAAAATGTGTACAGATGTTATTGTTGGCCTTAATATCATGTAGAGTGCTTTTTTGGGGGGGCCAAAACTCATTTGGAACCCTCCCAACCACTAAGTCAACCGATACCAGTCCTCTATCTGCAGACTTTGCCAAACCCATACACACTATAACTACCTCTTTTATGTTCATATTTATGGATGAATTCACCAAAGCATGTAGTGCAAGGGCCTGCCTGAATAATTTCAAATGGTACTGTTTAAAGTTTTGTTCTCCTATTATCTTGATAGGTAATTGCAGAATGTTAAAAATGTGCTTCAATTTAGACAGTGTGTATTCATATTTTTGTATTATGACACTTCTTACCTGTCCAGTGGGCTGCCAATAGTGTAAGTAAGGAGGGGCTGGCCAAAGTAACACACGTTATTTATGCATTCAGCTCTCAATGAAGCGGAAAGGGTTACCTGGGCAAAACATCCCCCCCAAAATTTTTTTTACAATGGGCCATCAGAGGAGGTGAGGAGACTGATAAGTGGAGCTTATACTTTTGACTTTAAATACTCATTTAAATAAATGTTATACTTTTGTTGGCCAAGAATGTTTGTGTCTAATCTGCTTGCAATGTTACGTGCAAAAGTACAATTTTTTTTCCTGTTTGATTCCACAGTTTCCTTCCAATCCACAGGAATGGCGGAAAGAAGAAACGCTATTGGACTTTGAATGAGGTCTATGACCAAAAAGTCAAAGTTACCTCCATCCCTAATTCTGATAAGAAACTACGTGAGGGGTTGGGACTTTGAATGAAGCATGCACTTTCAAAAAATAAATAATAATTCGTAACAAGTTTATTCCATATATAAATGAATAATAAAAACAAGACACACAGCACTGTGAGTTCAAAATTCATTTCATATATATACATATAGAGTCAATACATATATGAATAAATAAAGTAGGTGCAGCGCTAAACAAAATAAAAAGAAAAAAACGTCCAGGGATAAAAAGAAGGTAACAATATAGCAAAAGTCCTTCAAAATATATAAAAGCATAAATGAAGTCCAGATTTACTATGGAATTCCACCGAGCAAACGTGATTTCACAGCAATATTATGTGACTGATAGAAGAGCCCTTCACCATATACTGAATGGCCTCTCACCTGATGACCAGGACCCTTGAGTAAAGGGTCATAAAAGCATTCCCATAGGGATCAAAGAGAGTGAAGGTTCAATCCAGTGACAGGAGACTCCTCCAGGTAACCACGTAACAGGGGGTCAGCATACGTCATATAAATAGAAAGGGACAAACATAGTGCTCTCCGTATGCCAAACTTTATTAGAAAGTAAAGAAAAACACTTACATATCAGGCACTTCACAAGTGCCAGGACGGTAACAGTGCATAAAAACACAGCGGAGTGTGTACAAGCAATCGAGCATGCGCAGTGGCCTGAAAAATGCATAAAATTATAAGGGCCCGTGACTCACATGGAAATATATGCAAGTGATTCACACATAATAACAAATATATATAACATACAATTGTGCATAAATATCAAACATATGAAATAAATAAAATATTAGAATGAATTCATAAATGGTGAAGTGTCATACACTAAAATATATAAATGTGCAAAACGTTCAAAATGTTCATATACCAATCAAAATCAATTCATAAATGGTGGAGTACAATAAGCTAAAGTCCATTAAATGTGCTAAAAGTACATGCGAATCCGTGAATCAAAAAATAAATATATTTTAGCAGCAGGGACAGGTCTTCTGATCATACAAAAAAGTGCAAGTGCAGTGGACATTAATTGTAGCAAAAAGTGACCAAAGTGGATGTGCGCTTCCATAACGGGCTCCGGGGTGCGACCCCTGTTTCCCCTAGCCTCTCACCTGTAACAGCGGCCCCAATGGGCCAAGTAAAGCGTGAGCTGACAAGCGGTACAGATCTCCACAGGCACAGCAGCTTCCGGTGGTAGTCACAGCTTATGGGGTCATATATTATCCAGCCGGCAGTCACTTCGGTGTTGTCACATGAAAATATAGAATAAAATATTTACAAAAAATGTGAGGGGTGTACTCACTTTTGTGAGATACTGTATTTTTGACAGTAGATATAGCCTTTTTTGTGGCTAAACAGGCATGTTTAAAAACATAACATCCACATCCCCAACTCAGGAACTTACAAAGTTCAACTTTGATAAAGTGAAGGCCATATGAGACATTAGTTTATCAAAACTGTGTTGATTTTACCTTCATCAGATTGGGTGATCTCACCCCTCTCAAAGCCAAATTTAGAAAATGCACACAAATTGGGACTCAAAATGTGGATTTCCACCATGATCCCATGTCTAAAATATGTGTCTATCAAAATAGATGTAGGGAAAAAAAGGCACAAAACATACAGTGTGTCAACATGTGCTATCTGCCATCATGGAATATCAATGTACGCGTTTTGTGGGTGCAACCCCTTTCTCGCAACTAAAGTAGATGAGAGGAAGAGGTTGCACCTACAAAATGTGTACATTGATATCCAATACTGGCAGATTGCGCATGTGGACACACTGTGTGCATCTTCAAAATTTGGCTTTGCAATTACTTTAAAATTTTTAGAAAAAGATAAACAGTAACGACAACATTTTTTTTTCTTTTAGATTTTGGCTAAAACATCAATGATGTTGGTCAGTCTTTTTTCAACATCATTGACGTTTTCCTTGACTTTCTCTAAATCCCGATTGCACACCATTATTTTGCTGATGAGGACTTGTGCACTTGCACTGTTGAAGTGAGTTTCTTCTTCCACAAAATCCACATCTATATACTAATTAAGAAAACCGCGCTAGGGAACCTGAATGAAGAAATAAGATTGTAGCTGCACCAATAAAACACCAATATCCGTGCAAAATATTCCAATCATTCTAAAAGGTGCGCTTACAGTTTGTATGCACAAGTGATGTCATTAAATAAAAACATGTGTATAAATAAATTGAATTTGCATGAAACAAAATATTAAAGAATAAAAAAATAAAAAATAAACAATATATGAAGTGTACATTATCGTGCCAAAATACACATGTGAAAAAACTCAAATATCAAAAATGGTCACAACGGTTAAACATCAATCAAGATAAGGTGTGACAATGATGAAAGTATCTATTAGTGGTGAAATAATGCAAAGATAGTGAACATAGTCCATATAATAAAACATAAATAAAAGAAAAAAAACGCGCTGAAAAATAATATAAACACCTAAAGCTGCACAAATAAAACACCAATACCTGTGTACAATAAAAATAAAAGAGAAAACAAACGTGCACTCATAATGAACATAATCTATGTAAAAAATACATAATCTAAATCCCTGTAAGAAAATCAGAAATGTGCATCAAAAAATATTGATAATTAATAAATGGTAAAAAGCTGTGAAAAAAATATGCTTAAAAAGTGTCATAACATTTCAAGAAAAGTTTTCACAACCCAAATGGATAAGGAACAGTCCTTAGATGAAATACTCCAAGGAGCGAAAGTTCTTATGATGAACAGTAGGAGAGGGAGTCCCATACATAAACAGTTACTTCACAGAAGCAGGAGGAAGCATCCACCTTTCGACCAGTCAGACACTGCACATATATATGGAGAGGGAGGGAAATGAGGATAAGAGCTCTCATATAGTCCCACAGTATTAAAAGGTGGACCCTTACCCTCAATGATGGACCTCCTCTCTGGCGAGGTCTCACACGCAGGCAGACTTTGCCCTCTGCAGGGACTGTGGATGGATGATGTCCGGATCCAGCTCATACAGTGTGCGTCTCCAGCTTGGCTTCTATCAACTCGTCCACCTGGGGGGGAGGGAGTGACAAGCACACTTGTCCCAAAGGGAGGTGGATAAAAAACAAAAGAGGGGCTCCGATGGTGTAATAAAGTTTTGGAATTTATTGCTAGTTAAAACAATGGAGTCACAACAAGTGAGCTCCGTGAATACAATATAAAAAAGCCGGCATAAAAATAGCAAACACCCGTGCAAATCATGGGGCGGACTGAGTGATGGCTTACGATGCGTAGCCACGCCCTGAGTGATGGCTACGCATCGTAAGCCATCACTCAGTCCGCCCCATGATTAGCACGGGTGTTTGCTATTTTTATGCCGGCTTTTTTATATTGTATTCACGGAGCTCACTTGTTGTGACTCCATTGTTTTAACTAGCAATAAATTCCAAAACTTTATTACACCATCGGAGCCCCTCTTTTGTTTTTTATCCACCTCCCTTTGGGACAAGTGTGCTTGTCACTCCCTCCCCCCCCCAGGTGGACGAGTTGATAGAAGCCAAGCTGGAGACGCACACTGTATGAGCTGGATCCGGACATCATCCATCCACAGTCCCTGCAGAGGGCAAAGTCTGCCTGCGTGTGAGACCTCGCCAGAGAGGAGGTCCATCATTGAGGGTAAGGGTCCACCTTTTAATACTGTGAGACTATATGAGAGCTCTTATCCTCATTTCCCTTCCTCTCCATATATATGTGCAGTGTCTGACTGGTCGGAAGGTGGATGCTTCCTCCTGCTTCTGTGAAGTAACTGTTTATGTATGGGACTCCCTCTCCTACTGTTCATCATAAGAACTTTCGCTCCTTGGAGTATTTCATCTAAGGACTGTTCCTTATCCATTTGGGTTGTGAAAACTTTTCTTGAAATGTTATGACACTTTTTAAGCATATTTTTTTCACAGCTTTTTACCATTTATTAATTATCAATATTTTTTGATGCACATTTCTGATTTTCTTACAGGGATTTAGATTATGTATTTTTTACACAGATTATGTTCATTATGAGCGCACGTTTGTTTTCTCTTTCATATAATAAAACAGCAGGAAAAAGTTCATGAAAATAGGGAAACCCATCCACTTTCCATCAGACCGTACTCCATATGATTGAAGAAAGAAAAAAAGAAGTGACTTCCTATTAAAGTGAATCCGAGAAAAAGTGATAAAGGTGGACCCTTACCCTCGATGGTGGACCCCCCTATTAGCGAGGTCTTGCGAGCGAGCAGATTTAGCCCTCTGCAGGGACCGTGTGGTGATAGCGTCCACAGCAGCTGACACGTCCAGCGTCTCCAATCTGGTCTGATCCAAGTCGTATGCCTGGAGGGGGGAGAAGTGCCCACTGAAATTCCTCCTCAGTGAAGCTACCAGATCCAGACCAAAGCATATCCTGCTCAACATAAAACCTACAGACAACATCCACATCACCTAAAAAAAAAAAAAAAAAAAAAAAAACACACCATGTATTATAAATAGAGATGAGCCGAACACAAATCCAGAACATGTGAACAGACCGAAAGTTTGCACGAACATTCGAACACCATTAAAGTCTATGGGACTCAAGTGTGAGAAATCAAAAGTGCAAATTTTAAAGGCTAATATACAAGTTATTGTCCTAAAAAGGGTTTGGGGACCCGGGTCCTGCCCCAGGGGACATGTATCAATGCAAAAGAAAGTTTTAAAAACGGACGTTTTTTCGGGGACAGTGATTTTAATGATGCTTAAAGTGAAAAAATAAAAGTGAAATATTCCTTTAAATATCATACCGGGGGGGTGTCTATAGTATGCCTGTAAAGTGGCGCATGTTTCCCATGTTTAGAACAGTCCCTGCACAAAATTACATTTCTAAAGGAATAAAAGTCATTTAAAACTGCTTGCGGCTGTAATTTAATGTCGGGTCCCGGCAATATGGATGAAAATTATTGAGAAAAACAGCATGGGTAACCCCCCAGCCCATTACCAGGCCTTCTGGGTCTTGTATGGATATTAAGGGGAACCCCGCACCCAAATTAAAAAAAGAAAAGGTGTGGGGCCCCCAGGCCCTATATGCTCTGAACAGCAGTATACAGGCACTCCAAACAAGACAGGGACTGTAGGTTTGTTCTTAAGTTGAATCTGTTTGTAATTTGGAACAGGTACATTTTTTTAAGTGTAGCTACAGCCAAAAAATCTATTTTTAAGCTTTTTGGATAACACAGGGAAGGGTTATCGTCACCCCTGTAACATTTGTTTTGCTGTCTGTGCCCCTGTTCAGAAGATTTCACCTCACTTTCTGTCCCAATGACAATTGGATTTTGAACATTTGCGGTTTTTTAGGAAAACAAGGATTGGTGATAATAAAGCATCAGTGGAGACACATTTTTCCCATATTAACTCTTACAGGAGAGAATTTCCCTTCCTAAGGGTAGATTTCCTCTCACTTCCTGTTGTCTCCCTCCGTTTGTAAGTAGGAGTCGTTTGTAAGTCGGATGTTTGAAAGTAGGAGACCGCCTGTATATACTATATGGCCTGCCCTATATACTCTGCAGAAATTTAGGCCTTAGGTGTTGGTGGTACCAGAACACTGTAAGCCCTCACAGTTACTGTTGGTGGATGCTGGAACGGGCTTTGCTGTGAAATATTATATCAAGAATTGTAATTACATGCCCCTGTTGAACAGGGTCAGAAAAATTGGGCCTTTGGTGGTGGTGTGGTGGTATTAAATAGTGAATATATGAAATACTGAGCCAACCTGTGAAATATGAGCAGCCAACACAACAATAAGACTAATTGTAATATGAATGGAGATAAACAGTGTGGTGCTGAATGAAGAAAATAAGTGTGAAAAAAATGGGTAAGTGAAGTGAACAGGACTGGTAGCTCTCTAGTTAGGAGCTAGGAGGAGTAATTGTTTAGTAAAAATGTAATTGATTGTGTCATGCAACTGAGAGTCGCATCCAACAAAAAAAGGGGGGGGTCTCAAATATTAATAGTGTATTACAAGCCAAAGTGTAAAACAATATGAGTGCAGGAGCTGCAAAGCAAACAAAATACAGTGACTAGTAATTAGACATAGAGATATCAATCTTATGCAAATATCAATGTGATAATGACTAAAAAGTCAAACAATAAAGAAATTCCACGAATCATGTTGATAGGAGGGGTGTATTGAAGAAGGTAACTCCAAAAAGAATTCAAAACAGTCTCTAAGGTGAAGGTTTCCGATGGTTGATGAGCACCCAAAAGTGCATTCACCCATGGAAGGGAGATAAAAGAGGAAGAGGTAGCCTTACCAGGAGCGTTGGACCCAACTCACCATACGGTTGTGGGTCAGTAAGGCATAGGGATGGAAGCCTGGATCCAAACTTCGGAGGTGGGGTTCAAGATGACCTCTCCGGTAGGCAGGTGAACATCAAACGAATGGAAGTCTGCAACGCCAATCCCACATCGACCCACCAGAAGCCTCTCCTCCAACTCAGAGGGGTATTAAAAACATGTAGAAGAGTCTCCCCATGGTGTAAATCTGTATGGTAGGATTTATTGGCAGCAAAATAAAACGGATATCCAAAAAAATATAAAAACAATAGATGACACAAAGAAGCGCAGTGAATGGTGGCCACAGCCGGCGTATTTAACCCTACGCGTTTCGTCTAAGAAGACTTCAACTGGGGTGTACCACAACACTGTAAGCCCTCACAGTTACTCTTGGTGGATGCTGGAACGGGCCCTGCTGTGAAATATTATATCAAGAATTGTAATTACATGCCCCTGTTGAACAGGGTCAGAAAAATTGGGCCTTTGGTGGTGGTGTGGTGGTGTTGCCACAACACTGTAAGCCCTCACAGTTACTCTTGGTGGGTGCTGGTACGGGCCCTGCTGTGAAATATTAGATCAAAAATTGTAATTACATGCCCTTGTTAAACAGTGGCAGAAAAATTGGGCTTTAGGCACTGGTGCTGGTGGCACAACACTGCAACCCCTCACAGATACTCTTGTTGAGCGCAGGAACGAGCCCTGCTGCAAAATATTACAACAAAAATTGTAATTACACGCCCCTATTAAACAGAGGCAGAAAAATAGGGCTTTAGGCACTGGTGGTGGTGCCCAGAAGCAATAATGTTCTTAGAAGCTATCAACATGAACATTGAGGAGGAATAGCATAGTCACTCAGCCTAATAGGATAGTCACTCAGCATCAGCATAGGCAGTCTTCAAGGGATCTCACATCCATAAGAAAATGCTTGGTAGCTGGTGATCCAAGACTGATTCATTTTTATGAAGGTGAGCCGATCAACCGATTCTGTGGACAGGCACACTCTGTGATCGATTACAAAGCCTCCAGCAGCACTGAATGTGCGTTCAGATAGAACGCTGGATGCAGGACAGGCCAGTAAATCATGTAAATCAGATGTTGGCGATGGTTGCTGGAACCGATCAGACCTTGGGGCTGCGGACTACAAAATTGTCTGAACGCATCGGTCAGACGGCCACCTTCTCCACCACTCCTTCTGACCGAAGCCTCAGCAACATTGTCCAGTTGGACCAGGAAATTGCAACCTCCCAGGCTCTGGAAACGCATTGCATAAACCTTTCTGCAAGGCTTCCCGAAAATGTTTCATCCTCTGCTCCCTCTGCGAAGGCTGGATAAGTTCCGCAACCTTACCCTTGTAACGTGGATCAAGAAGGGGTGCCAGCCAGTACTGATCCCTCTCCTTAATACCACGAATCTGAGGGTCCTTTCACAGGCTTCACAGGATCAGGGAGGCCATGCAGCGTAGGTTTGCTGAGGCATTCGGTCCAGAGTCCTCTGGGTCACTAAGGACAACATGATCTGCAGCCACCTTCTCCCAGCCACGTACAAGTCCATGAGTTTCTGGGGACTGAAAACGATCCCTTGAAGACTGCTGCTGATGCTGAATGCCAGGCTCCACCTCCATGCTGACACAATCCTTCTCCTCCTCCACCTCTTCCTGTGTGATAGGCGAGCCTGCAAGAATACTGTCTGAATAAAGGGGGCCTTTAGAGGTAAGGAAGTCCTCCTCTTCCTCCCTCTGTTCTGCCTCAAGTGCCCTGTCCATTTTTCCACGCAGCGCGTGCTCCAACAGGAAGACAAGAGGGACAGTATCACTGACGCATGCACTGTCACTGCTCACCATCCTTGTGGCCTCCTCAAATGGTGACAGGACAGTGCATGCATCCTTGATCATTAGCCACTGGCGTGGCAAAAAAAAGCCAAGCTCCCCTGACCCTGTCCTGGTGTCATACTCGCACAGGTACTCATTGATGACCCTCTGCTGCATGTGCAGCCGCTGCAGCATTGCCAACGTTGAGTTCCACCTGGTGGGCATATCACAGATGAGGCGGTTCTTGGGCAGGTTGCATTCCTTTTGAAGGTCAGCCAGCCGAGCACTGGCATTATATGACCGGTGGAAATGCCCACAGACTTTCCTGGCCTTCCTCAGGAGATTCTGTAAGCCCAGGTACCTGCACAAGAACCGCTGCACCATCAAATTAAGGACGTGAGCCAAACAGGGAACATGGATCAAGTATCCCTGTCGGAGGGTGGAGAGGAGGTTGGTGCCATTGTTGCAAACCGCCATTCCTGGCTGAAGCTGGCATGGCGTCAACCACCTCTGAACCTGCCCCTGCAGAGCTGCCAGAATCTCTGCCCCAGTGTGGCTCCTGTCCCCTAAGAAGACCAACTCAAGCACCGCATGGCATCTTTTTTGCCTGAGTGCTTGCATAGCCCCTAGAATGCCTACAAAGCACTGATGGTTCCGAGGACAAATCTGCAAAGAAGAGGCCATAGAGGAAGAAGAAGAGGAGGGGATGGAGGAGAGAGATGTGGCAGAATCACCACTACCAGAATTTTGGAGGCGTAGTGGCGGAACAAGCTCCAACATTACTGCACTCTGTCCTGCATCCTTCCCAGCTGCTAGCAGGGTTACCCAGTGCACTGTGAAAGAAAGGTAATGTCCCTGTTCATGCCTGCTGGACCATGAGTCAGCGGTAATATGCACCTTACCGCTGACCGCCTTGTCCAACGAGGCCAAGATATTGCCTTCCACATGCTGGTAGAGAACCGAAATGGCCTTCCAAGAAAAAAAATGGCGTTTAGGAACCTGCCACTAAGGTACCGCACATTCCACAAATTTTCGAAAGGGGGCAGAGTCTACCAACTGAAAAGGTAGCAGTTGGAGTGCTAGCAATTTAGCCAAACTAGCATTCAGCCGATAAGCATGTGGATGGCTGGGACCGAGTTTCTTTTGACGGTTTAGCAACTGGGGTAGGAAAATTTGCCTGCTACAATCGGATTTAGGTGTACCGCTAGCAGATTGCCCGGCACCCACGTAGAGTCAGTCACCTCATCATCCCCACCCTCCTCGCCACTGCAGCAAACCTGGCAGTATGCTGCAGCTGGGGGAACATGACTGCCAGTTTCTTGTCTTTCTTGGGCACCCCCTCTCTCTGGGCTCACCTTACTGCTTTCATCCTCAACTTGGGTACCATCATCAGAACCTTCAAAATGCTGTGCAGGGAAGGAGTGACTGATGCCATTGAGCTGATGGAATAGGCCACTTTGGCAGCTGCATTGGCAGCCAAACTTGTCTTAGCCTGGGTGACAGAGGATAAGGAGGATGAGGATGGCTTTGTGATCCACTCTAGCAACTCTTCTGCATGTTGTGGCTCAACACGGCCAGCTGTCGAAAGGACAAGCATGCCTCACAGCCACGTGCTGAGGATGCACCGTGTCCATGACCAGCACTGTTGGCTGTAGACACAGAGCCTGCTTGCCCCCTTTTAGTGGCCTGCCTTTCCTTAGTGGCCTTCCAGATATGCTGTAAAATTGGATTAGAAAAACACAGCCTGAAATTTACTAGAAAAATTACACCAGGAATGGCCTGCAGTCAAGTATAGGCTTGGCTAGACTAGAATGCAGTGGATATATATGTAGGAGACTGTATATATATCTTTATGCACTGTAGATCACTGAATCACCTGCCTGAAAGTGTCTTTGAATACGTACACCAGGAATGGCCTATAGTCAGGTATGGGCTTGGCTAGACTAGAATGCAGTGGATATATATGTAGGAGACAGTATATATATATATTATGCACTGCAGATCACCAAATCACCTGCCTGCCTGCCTGAAAGTGTCTTTGAATACTTACACCAGGAATGGCCTGCAGTCAGGTATAGGCTTGGCTAGACTAGAATGCAGTGGATATATATGTAGGAGACTGTATATATATCTTTATGCACTGTAGATCACTGAATCACCTGACTGAAAGTGTCTTTGAATACGTACACCAGGAATGGGCTATAGTCAGGTATAGGCTTGGCTAGACTGGAATGCAGTGGATATATATATATATATATATATATATATATATATATATATATATATATGTGTTGGAGACTGTATATATATTTAATGCACAGGAGATCACTGAATCACTTGCCTGCCTGCCTGAAAGTGTATTTGAAAATGTACACCAGCAATGACCTGCAGTCAGATATAGGCTTGGCTAGACTGGAATGCAGTGGATATATATATATGTTGGAGACTGTATATATATTTAATGCACTGCAGATCACTGAATCAATTGCCTGCCTGCCTGCCTGAAAGTGTATTTGAAAACGTACACCAGCAATGGCCTGCAGTCAGATATAGGCTTGGCTAGACTGGAATGCAGTGGATATATATATGTTGGAGACTGTATATATATTTTATGCACTGCAGATCACTGAATCACCTGCCTGCCTGCCTGAAAGTGTATTTGAAAACGTACACCAGGAACTACCTGCAGTCAGATATAGGCTTGGCTAGACTAGAATGCAGTGGATATATATATGTTGGAGACCGTATATATATATTTAATGCACTGCAGATCACTGAATCACTTGCCTGCCTGCCTGTCTGAAAGTGTATTTGAAATCGTACACCAGGAACTACCTGCAGTCAGATATAGGCTTGGCTAGACTAGAATGCAGTGGATATATATATGTAGGAGACTGTATATATACAGTATTTAATGCACTACAGATCACTGAATCACTTGCCTGCCTGCCTGCCTGAAAATGTATTTGAAAACGTACACGAGGAATTACTTGCAGTCAGATATAGGCTTGGCTAGACTAGAATGCAGTGGATATATATATATATATATATATATATATATATATATATATATATATATATGTAGGAGACTGTATATATATTTTATGCACTGCAGATCACTGAATCACCTGCCTGTCTGAAAGTGTATTTGAAAACGTACACCAGGAACTACCTGCAGTCAGATAAAGGCTTGGCTAAACTCGAATGCAGTGGATATATATATGTTGGAGACTGTATATATATTTAATGCACTGCAGAGCACTGAATCAATTGCCTGGCTGAAAGTGTATTTGAAAACGTACACCAGGAACTACCTGCAGTCAGATATAGGCTTGGCTAGACTAGAATGCAGTGGATATATATGTAGGAGACAGTATATATATTTTATGCACTGCAGATCACTGAATAACCTGCTTGGCCTGCCTGCCTGAAAGTGTATTTGAATACGTACACCAGGAACGGTCTGGTAGACTGGAATGCAGTGGATATATATATGTTGGAGGCTGTATATATATTTAATGCACTGCAGAGCACTGAATCAATTGCCTGCCTGCCTGCCTGCCTGATTGAAAGTGTATTTAAAAACGTACACCAGGAACTACCTGCAGATATAGGCTTGGCTAGACTAGAATGCAGTGGATATATATATGTTGGAGACCGTATATATATTTAATGCACTGCAGATCACTGAATCAATTGCCTGCCTGCCTGATTGAAAGTGTATTTAAAACGTACACCAGGAACTACCTGCAGATATAGGCTTGGCTAGACTAGAATGCAGTGGATATATATATGTTGGAGACCGTATATATATATTTAATGCACTGCAGATCACTGAATCACTTGCCTGCCTGCCTGCCTGCCTGTCTGAAAGTGTATTTGAAATCGTACACCAGGAACTACCTGCAGTCAGATATAGGCTTGGCTAGACTAGAATGCAGTGGATATATATATGTTGGAGACTGTATATATATTTAATGCACCGCAGATCACTGAATCACTTGCCTGCCTGCCTGCCTGTCTGCCTGAAAGTGTATTTGAAAACGTACACCAGGAACTACTTGCAGTCAGATATAGGCTTGGCTAGACTAGAATGCAGTGGATATATATATGTAGAAAACTGTATATATATTTTATGCACTGCAGATCACTGAATCACCTGCCTGCCTGAAAGTGTATTTGAAAACGTACACCAGGAACTACCTGCAGTCAGATAAAGGCTTGGCTAGACTAGAATGCAGTGGATATATATATGTAGGAGACTGTATATATATTTTATGCACTGCAGATCACTGAATCACCTGCCTGCCTGCCTGAAAGTGTATTTGAAAACGTACACCAGGAACTACCTGCAGTTAGATATAGGCTTGGCTAGACTAGAATGCAGTGGATATATATATGTTGGAGACCGTATATATAATGCACTGCAGATCACTGAATCACTTGCCTGCCTGCCTGCCTGTCTGAAAGTGTATTTGAAATCGTACACCAGGAACTTCCTGCAGTCAGATATAGGCTTGGCTAGACTAGAATGCAGTGGATATATATATGTAGGAGACTGTATATATATTTTATGCACTGCAGATCACTAAATCGCCTGCCTGCCTGCCTGAAAGTGTATTTGAAAACGTACACCAGGAACTACCTGCAGTCAGATAAAGGCTTGGCTAGACTAGAATGCAGTGGATATATATATATATGTAGGAGACTGTATATATATTTTATGCACTGCAGATCACTGAATCACTTGCCTGCCTGCCTGAAAGTATATTTGAAAACGTACACCAGGAACTACCTGCAGTCAGATATAGGCTAGACTAGAATGCAGTGGATATATATGTAGGAGACAGTATATATATTTTATGCACTGCAGATCACTGAATAACCTGCTTGGCCTGCCTGCCTGAAAGTGTATTTGAATACGTACACCAGGAAGGGTCTGCAGTGAGATCTAGCTAAACTGGATACAGTGTGTGTGTGTATATATATATATATATATATATATATATATATATATATATATGAAAACGTACACCAGGATCAGCTAGATCTCAATATATATATATATATATATATATATATATATATATATATATATATATTGAGATCTAGCTAAACTGTATGCAGTAGATATATATATATAAAATACACTGCAGCTAACTGAATCAACTGCCTGCCTGAAATATATTAGAAACAGTACAGCAGGAACGGTCTGCAGTGAGATCTAGCTAACTGAATAAACTGCCTGCTCAAAGTAAATGAAATGACACTCTCTCTCTCTCTCTCTCTCTCTCTCTCTCTCTCTCTCTCTCTCTCTCTCTCTACGCCAGCAACACACTACACAAGGCCAACATGCAGGCAGCCTTATATAGTGTGGGACATGGACTTAACCCCCTGAGCCATAATTGGCCAAAGCATGCGGGTCATAGTGCATGCTTGGCCAATCATCAGCCAGCAATGCACTGCGATGATGCAGTGCATTATGGGGCGTGACACACCACTCGAATTTAGCGCAAACTCCCCATAATGTTTGATCTTTGCCGAACGATCGAACAGCCAATGTTCGAGTCAAACTCATGTTCGACTCGAACTCGAAGGTCATCCCTAATTATAAATATGCAGGCATAGATCTATTACCTGAAGCTGTGGTCTCAGACACTGACCTGTTGTGGTCACCATTTCGACCACTTCCTGAACCTCGGAATCCCCATCCTCAGGTTGTGTGTTGAGTTGTTCCCCTTGAAGGTGTGGGGTTCCTGGTGTCCTCATATGTCCCGATTCTTTTCTCCCCTATGTGAATACAAAAAGGTATATTTAGCAGACAGATAGAAAACAGAAGTGTTGTCAAATTGTCTGTTTTGGCGGAGTTCCAAGCTGAAGACATGGTTTTTTCCCTTTCAAAAGCTGTTTTGTGCAAGTTTCACACATGGAGAGACCCCTAGTATCCACTGGAGCACCTGCATGGGACACCATAAAAAGGTTGTTCTGGTGTCCCACACTAGTGCTCCTGCATGCAGATGTCTAAACAGCTGCTGAGTGCCCTCTCCTTACACTGAATCAATTTTGCATTTCATTCTAGTTACAAACACATCTAGACAACAATGTACTAAACTTCTTTTAATACAAATAGGCATGAACAAATGTAGTTAACCTACATCTGCCAAAAACTTTGTATTAGTGGTCGAACGAACGATGTTTACTACGAACGATTACTGTGCCCACGAACCTCAAACCTGCCATTTTAAACTGTAAAACAGTAAAGAAAAGCACATGGAGCAGCACTAAAGTAATAATAATAATAGGAACACAGGATAAATACTTACTTTTTTGCAGCACTTTCCTGATCCTTCTATACTGATCGTGCTCCCTCAATTTAAGGTCTGACCAGCGTTTCCTCAATTGTTCATTGGATCGTCGTACCCTAAAATTCCTGTGCAGACTTCTCACAACTTTAGCCATGATCTTGGCCTTGCTCACATTTGGGTTTGGGTACGGTCCATACTTCCCATCATAGTCTGCCCTCTTCAAGATGTCCACCATCTCCACCATCTCTACAAAGGACATATTTGAGGCCTTATATCTTGTCCTGGATCTGGAACTGCCTTGCTCCGGGCTTTCCTCGTCATTGCTGCTCTCTGCACGCACATGCTGTGTCTCCGCCATGTGCTCTCCCACTGCCCCAAAAGAGAAGAGGCGGGGAATACACTAGAAAGAAGGACAGGGGCGGAGTTTGACGCATGCGCAGTGTATATAAAGCATAACACGCGGGAGTCGTACGTATGATCTGTGAATGGAGGACGGAGGATCGTAAGCGCAGATCATGCAAACGTAGGTACAATTTTAACTTGGGGCATCAGTGGTTAGTGGTCTATACTGCTTTAGAGATTGAGGCCTATATTGGGACAAGATTAGGAGAGTTTAGCCTGACATTAGGGTTTGTCTTGTGTTGTGTGTTGCAGATAAAAAGGTGGATAAATTCACTGACCCAGACTTCCTGCCCAACTTCATAGATAAGAACAGGGAGCTGCCATTTCTCTGGCAAGTGACATGTAGAGAATATTCCAACAATCAAAAGAGGAAGGCAGCACTGGAGAAACTGATGGAATTGGTGAAGCCGGTGTATCCCATGGCAGACATCAACTATTTGAAGGCCAAAATTGGTAGCCTGAGGATCTCATATAATATGGAGCGCAAGAAGGTCCAGGATTCCCAGAGATCTGAAGCAGCAGCAGATGATGTACAGGTACCCAGGCTGTGGTACTACGACAGCGTTTTTTGTCAGACCAGAGTGAACCCAGGCCATCACTATCTACACTTCCTTCCACACTTCCTTCCACATCAGTTGAGGCTCCTGAAGTCCAACCTGGGCCTTCCACCCAGGAAGAAGATGTAAAGGAGCCCAGCTTGAGCCAGGTATAGCATTGTTCAACATATTTCTTGTCAAAAATTGAATGATGTTAACTAGATGTTATTGATCAATAATTTCTGATTTAACAAAGTGGTTTACATATCAATAGACAGTAGTGGCCAAAAATGATTGGGACAAGAATGAAAAATGCTGGGGTCAGAAGGATAGTCTTTTCTATTTGTTAACATTCAATTTGCAACAGTCATGAGCTCAAAATTGTGTGTGATTGATTACCAAAAAACTAAAACTATGTACCATTTTCATACACAGGAAAGTCTCAGCCAGGAGGAGGCCAGGGCAAGGAGCCTGACCGAATCCCAGGTTCCTCCCCTCTGCCTTCCAACCAAAAGGACCAGGAAGGCAAGGAACCTGGAGGAGTCAGCGACTGCTTTAATTCACCAGGCTACTGCAGTACTTAGGTAAACAATACTTTCGCGCCCGTGATAGTAGTAAATATAAAAAATTATGAAAAATTAATAATTGTAATAATAAGTGTATAAAAAACAAAACAAAAAACAAAAAACAAAAACACAAAAAATCACAAATGCAAGCTGCTCCCCTAATTTTGAATGAAACAATCAAATAAGTAGTGGTGTACAGTAGGGGGCGCTAGAGACCTGAAAACATATGTATCTGTCACTAGATACACACACAATCCACATCAACCGCAGTGAATTAAATAATACTGTTTGTGCTGAAATGAAAATATACCAAATACATAATATGTAATAAAAATATACAAATATATAAAATAAAAGTGAAGAGTGATATTAAGATCAAAAAAGTTCTTAGTGCAAGTGTGATGGATGAATTCGTGATGTTTGATTGTCCCAATCCATTGAAAAGATCAGAGCAAACAGTTAGTTGAAACCAACATTAAAGCTGACACATAGATCTTCAAAGATGCAACAAATCTTGCGATGATATATAGATTCCGTCACCCAAGAGGAAAAAACACCTGAAGATAATAGATATCTGCTTACCAGATACCAATGACTGTTACTGTTACAAAATTATCATTTTTTTCTCTAATTTAATAATAAATTTTTTTGGAGCACTAAGACATATAACCACCAGAGGGAGCTCTCATCCCCTGGCTGGTTTGTGCATAGTGCTTAACAAATAAACTTTATTGACAAAGAGGCGGAGTATTTGTATTAAGCCAATTTACCCGCCCTTATTCCCCATATAAACCAGTTGCCTAGTGACCAATGTACGCTTCCCTGAAGACGTTCACAAACGAAACGTACGTCGGAGCGGTACGTGGTCACATGTCCAGAATCGTCCCACCTACTTCCGGATCATCTGGTTAGCTAGACACACGGGGTGGAACGCACGCCGCATGTGCGATGTGATGCGAAGGGTTTCTGACACCATTCACCCTGACATGCAAGCAGTCCCAGTGCCGGGTAGGCACCGATCAATGTAAGAGGCCATTTGGCGATTTTATTGTTCTTTATTTTTATACATTAAACGGTTTTACGCTATGGAGATTCCCTTTTGTGTTTCTCATATTTCCTATCCTGAATGAATGGGACGGGAGGGATCTATGCCTAAAGTACCATCCAGCCTTCCAGCCTTCATGTGAACAGGCACAATCCTGTACAAGCGCTAATGACTCTCTTTTTAGTTAAAGGAGTCATTGGTATCTGGTAAGCAGATATCTATTATCTTCAGGTGTTTTTTCCTCTTGGGTGACGGAATCTATATATCATCGCAAGATTTGTTGCATCTTTGAAGATCTATGTGTCAGCTTTAATGTTGGTTTCAACTAACTGTTTGCTCTGATCTTTTCAATGGATTGGGACAATCAAACATCACGAATTCATCCATCACACTTGCACTAAGAACTTTTTTGATCTTAATATCACTCTTCACTTTTATTTTATATATTTGTATATTTTTATTACATATTATGTATTTGGTATATTTTCATTTCAGCACAAACAGTATTATTTAATTCACTGCGGTTGATGTGGATTGTATGTGTATCTAGTGACAGATACATATGTTTTCAGGTCTCTAGCGCCCCCTACTGTACACCACTACTTATTTGATTGTTTCATTCAAAATTAGGGGAGCAGCTTGCATTTGTGATTTTTTGTGTTTTTGTTTTTTGTTTTTTGTTTTGTTTTTTATACACTTATTATTACAATTATAAATTTTTCATAATTTTTTATATTTACTACTATCACGGGCGCGAAAGTATTGTTTACCTATTACTTCGGCTCAAATATTTGTTTTTTTGAGCTTGTTCACTTTACGCAGCCATGGATATATTTAATTTTATGCAAACTAGAAAGTTTAATGTGGAAGAAATTTTTCACCAAACACCTAGTACCTGTGTGGACCTTGAGAAAGGATTTAAACAATTAAAATATGACACTGAAAAACAAATAAGGCTGTGGTGGGATATTGCATCCCTGGAGATGTACATAGGCAAAAATCTAACCCCCAGGAGTTTAAGATGGGATGTCAGTCCGAATGATGGAGTTGAGGACTTGAGACTACTCGATGAGTGGTACCAATTCTTCAACGCCTGTGAACAGAAATTAATGCAAATGATGGTTAGAAGGCGGGAAGCCAAAAAAGTTGTCTTGGAATCTAAAATCAAAGAACTCAGGACAACTATGGAACCATTTATGTCCTCCCAAGAATATATAGATAAGGCTAAGGAATTGAGCACCCATTTAGCCAAGTATGACGGTGAAATTAAGGATAAAAAACTCAAAAAATATTTTAGAGATATCAAGGATTACCAAGAAAATAAGGTATACAAATGGCAGGATAATCTACAAACAAGTCCTCCCCAGGACTCACCAGCAGAAAGGGAGATTGAAGTGCATAATACGGTAGCCAATTTGGCACCAAATATGAAAAGGGATCCTGGTACACCCCAGAGGGCCCACAAAAAAGAAGGCTATAGCCAAAATAATACATTCAAGTCCCATCCCCATACCTACCCACCAGTCTATCAATCCCCTTATAGGGGACAAAACTACAACAGACCCGCCCCCACAGAACACAGACCCCCTGATTATGGTTATTATACCCATAATCGTAATCATTATCCCTATAGACCCCCAAGGGGACACCAAAGGGGCAATTTTAGGGGTAGACCAGGATACAATAGTTATCCATCACAAGGAGGGGGGGAATGGAGGGACTGGAAAGAGCCATACAGAATTCCAACCAACCCCCAACATGGCTATTCAGAGCAAGTAGAAAGAGAGGAAGAAGGGGCAGAGGGAGAAAGAAAAAAGGAAGAGAAACAGCTGAAATCCGGGCTATTTAATTTAACTAATTTAGAGTTTTCCGAGTCAGAATTGGAAGTCTTATCACAGGGACTGAAGTTCGCACCAAACAAAAACATAGACAAATTCAACTTGTTTATAGACATTGAAAAATATATAAGAAAATTAAATATAAGGAAACATTTTTCAGGCCATAAAATTAACTCCACTAATAAAGAGACTGAGGATCCATTTGTACATAGCACTCTGAAAAACAACTCTGTTTTTAATCCTAAGAAAGGTTCAAATCAATTCATTGAAGTGTTTAGGAACATGGTCCAAGATGAGGTACGCCTAATAGAAACATCTAAACAGCAAAACAACCAAAAAATATGGGAAGGCATCGAAAAATTGGAGGAAAACAAACAGATAGTGGTAAGACCCGCAGACAAGGGGGGAGGGCTGGTGATATTAACCAAAGAAAATTACAATAAAGAACTGCAAAGATTACTGAGGGATACTACAACATATAAGTTACTCAAATCTAACCCTACCACAAAATTAAAAAAGGAATTATCAATATGGATCAATAAAGGAATTAATAAAAAAATATTAAATCAGAAAGAAGCAGATTACCTTAACCTGACTACACCCAGAATTCCGGTACTTTATATTGTGCCGAAAATACATAAAAATAAGGAGAACCCACCAGGCCGCCCAATAGTGAGTGGGATTGGCTCTCTGTACTCGAGGGTGGGGGAATACCTTGACACCTTCCTCCAGCCTCTTGTCTCACAGAGCCAATCCTATCTCAAAGACAGCAGGGAGCTCATCACCTTGCTACAATCCGTGGTAGTCACTGACCAAACTTTACTAGTGACAATAGACATCGAGTCACTGTATACCAACTTACGGCAGACAGATGTGTTGGAAGCAGTAAGGTGGGCCTTCACAAATAAGTCCACCCTAAAACAATCGCAAATTAAATTTTTATTGGAAGGACTATCCATGGCCATGGGGAATAACTATTTTTGGGCGCTAAATGAGTACTACAACCAAATAGGTGGAGTTGCCATGGGAGCCCGTTATGCGCCAAGTGTGGCGAATATTACATTAACCACTTGACGACCGCCTCACGCCGATGTACGTCGGCAAAGTGGCACAGACAGGCAAAATCACGTACATATATACGTGATTTGCCTTCCGCGGGTGGGGGGTCCGATCGGACCCCCCCCCGGTGCCCGAGGCGGTCGTCTTTTGTCCAGCGGCGATCGGTGATGAGGGGGAGACCATCCGTTCGTGGCCCCCCCCTCGCGATCGCCGCCGGCCAATGAGAACACTCCTTTGCTGCTGTATGCTAAACAGCAGCAAAGGAAGTGATGTCATCTCCCCTCGGGTCGGTATTTTCCGTTCCGGCCCGAGGAGAGAAGACATCTATGTGAGTGCACCAACACACACAGTAGAACATGCCAGGCACACAAAACACCCCGATCCCCCCCCCCGATCGCCCCCCGATCCCCCCCCAATCACCCCCCCCCCCCCCTGTCACAAACTGACACCAGCAGTTTTTTTTTTTTTTTTTCTGATTACTGCATAGTGTCAGTTTGTGACAGTTACAGTGTTGGGACAGTGAGTATTACCCCCCTTTAGGTCTAGGGTACCCCCCTAACCCCCCCTAATAAAGTTTTAACCCCTTGATCACCCCCTGTCACCAGTGTCACTAAGCGATCATTTTTCTGATCGCTGTATTAGTGTCGCTGGTGACGCTAGTTAGTGAGGTAAATATTTAGGTTCGCCGTCAGCGTTTTATAGTGACAGGGACCCCCATATACTACCTAATAAATGTTTTAACCCCTTGATTGCCCCCTAGTTAACCCTTTCACCACTGATCACCGTATAACCGTTACGGATGACGCTGGTTAGTTCGTTTATTTTTTATAGTGTCAGGGCACCCGCCGTTTATTACCGAATAAAGGTTTAGCCCCCTGATCGCCCGGCGGTGATATGCGTCGCCCCAGGCAGCGTCAGATTAGCGCCAGTACCGCTAACACCCACGCATGCAGCATACGCCTCCCTTAGTGGTATAGTATCTGATCGGATCAATATCTGATCCGATCAGATCTATACTAGCGTCCCCAGCAGTTTAGGGTTCCCAAAAACGCAGTGTTAGCGGGATCAGCCCAGATACCTGCTAGCACCTGCGTTTTGTGCCTCCGCCCAGCCCACCCAAGTGCAGTATCGATCGATCACTGTCACTTACAAAACACTAAACGCATAACTGCAGCGTTCGCAGAGTCAGGCCTGATCCCTGCGATCGCTAACAGTTTTTTTGGTAGCATTTTGGTGAACTGGCAAGCACCAGCCCCAGGCGTCAGGTTAGCGCCAGTACCGCTAACACCCACGCACGCAGCATACGCCTCCCTTAGTGGTATAGTATCTGAACGGATCAATATCTGATCCGATCAGATCTATACTAGCGTCCCCAGCAGTTTAGGGTTCCCAAAAACGCAGTGTTAGCGGAATCAGCCCAGATACCTGCTAGCACCTGCGTTTTGCCCCTCCGCCCGGCCCAGCCCAGCCCACCCAAGTGCAGTATCGATCGATCACTGACACTTACAAAACACTAAACGCATAACTGCAGCGTTCGCAGAGTCAGGCCTGATCCCTGCGATCGCTAACAGTTTTTTTTGTAGCGTTTTGGTGAACTGGCAAGCACCAGCCCCAGGCAGCGTCAGATTAGCGCCAGTACCGCTAACACCCACGCACGCACCGTACACCTCCCTTAGTGGTATAGTATCTGATCGCATCAATATCTGATCCGATCAGATCTATACTAGCGTCACCAGCAGTTTAGGGTTCCCAAAAACGCAGTGTTAGCGGGATCAGCCCAGATACCTGCTAGCACCTGCGTTTTGCCCCTCCGCCCGGCCCGGCCCAGCCCACCCAAGTGCAGTATCGATCGATCACTGACACTTACAAAACACTAAACGCATAACTGCAGCGTTCGCAGAGTCAGGCCTGATCCCTGCGATCGCTAACGTTTTTTGGTAGCGTTTTGGTGAACTGGCAAGCGCCAGCGGCCTAGTACACCCCGGTCGTAGTCAAACCAGCACTGCAGTAACACTTGGTGACGTGGCGAGTCCCATAAGTGCAGTTGAAGCTGGTGAGGTGGCAAGCACAAGTAGTGTCCCGCTGCCACCAAAAAGACAAACACAGGCCCATCGTGCCCATAGTGCCCTTCCTGCTGCATTCGCCAATCCTAATTGGGAACCCACCGCTTCTGCAGCGCCCGTACTTCCCCCATTCACATCCCCAACCAAATGCAGTCGGCTGCATGAGAGGCATTTTTATGTCCTCCCGAGTACCCCTACCCAACGAACCCCCAAAAAAGATGTTGTGTCTGCAGTAAGAGCGCGGATATAGGCGTGACACCCGCTATTATTGTCCCTCCTGTCCTGACAATCCTGGTCTTGCATTGGTGAATGTTTTGAACGCTACCATTCACTAGTTGAGTATTAGCGTAGGGTACAGCATTGCACAGACTAGGCACACTTTCACAGGGTCTCCCAAGATGCCATCGCATTTTGAGAGACCCGAACCTGGAACCGGTTACCGTTATAAAAGTTAGTTACAAAAAAAGTGTAAAAAAAAAAAAAAATATGAAATAAAAAAAAATAGTTGTTGTTTTATTGTTCTCTCTCTCTCTATTCTCTCTCTCTATTGTTCTGCTCTTTTTTACTGTATTCTATTCTGCAATGTTTTATTGTTATTGTTATTGTTATTATGTTTTATCATGTTTGTTTTTCAGGTGTGTAATTATTTACACTTTACTGTGCTTTATTGTTAACCATTGTTAACCATTTTTTTGTCTTCAGGTACGCCATTCACGACTTTGAGTGGTTATACCAGAATGATGCCTGCAGGTTTAGGTATCATCTTGGTATCATTCTTTTCAGCCAGCGGTCGGCTTTCATGTAAAAGCAATCCTAGCGGCTAATTAGCCTCTAGACTGCTTTTACAAGCCGTGGGAGGGAATGCCCCCCCCCCCCCACCGTCTTCCGTGTTTTTCTCTGGCTCTCCTGTCTCAACAGGGAACCTGAGAATGCAGCCGGTGATTCAGCCAGCTGACCATAGAGCTGATCAGAGACCAGAGTGGCTCCAAACATCTCTATGGCCTAAGAAACCGGAAGCTACGAGTATTTCATGACTTAGATTTCGCCGGATGTAAATAGCGCCATTGGGAAATTGGGGAAGCATTTTATCACACCGATCTTGGTGTGGTCAGATGCTTTGAGGGCAGAGGAGAGATCTAGGGTCTAATAGACCACAATTTTTTCAAAAAAGAGTACCTGTCACTACCTATTGCTATCATAGGGGATATTTACATTCCCCGAGATAACAATAAAAATGATTAAAAAAAAAATATGAAAGGAACAGTTTAAAAGTAAGATTAAAAAAGCAAAAAAATAATAAAGAAAAAAAAAAAAAACACCCCTGTCGCCCCCTGCTCTCGCGCTAAGGCGAACGCAAGCGGCGGTCTGTCGTCAAACATAAACAGCAATTGCACCATGCATGTGAGGTATCACCGCGAAGGCCAGATCGAGTGCAGTAATTTTTCCAGTAGACCTCCTCTGTAAATCTAAAGTGGTAACCTGTAAAGGCTTTTGAAGGCTTTTAAACATGTATTTATTTTGTTGCCACTGCACGTTTGTGCGCAATTTTAAAGCATGTCATGTTTGGTATCCATGTACTCGGCCTAAGATCATCTTTTTTATTTCATCAAACATTTGGGCAATATAGCGTGTTTTAGTGCATTAAAATTAAAAAAAGTGTGTTTTTTCCCCAAAAAATGCGTTTGAAAAATCGCTGCGCAATTACTGTGCGAAAAAAAAAATGAAACACCCACCATTTTAATCTGTAGGGCATTTGCTTTAAAAAAATATATAATGTTTGGGGGTTCAAAGTAATTTTTTTGCAAAAAAAAAAAACTTTTTCATGTAAACAATAAGTGTCAGAAAGGGCTTTGTCTTCAAGTGGTTAGAAGAGTGGGTGATGTGTGACATAAGCTTCTAAATGTTGTGCATAAAATGCCAGGACAGTTCAAAACCCCCCCAAATGACCCCATTTTGGAAAGTAGACACCCCAAGCTATTTGCTGAGAGGCATGTCGAGTCCATGGAATATTTTATATTGCGACACAAGTTGCGGGAAAGAGACAAATTTTTTTTTTTTTTTTTTGCACAAAGTTGTCACTAAATGATATATTGCTCAAACATGCCATGGAAATATGTGAAATTACACCCCAAAATACATTCTGCTGCTTCTCCTGAGTACGGGGATACCACATGTGTGAGACTTTTTGGGAGCCTAGCCGCGTACGGGACCCCGAAAACCAAGCACCGCCTTCAGGCTTTCTAAGGGCGTGAATTTTTGATTTCACTCTTCACTGCCTATCACAGTTTCGGAGGCCATGGAATGCCCAGGTGGCACAAAACCCCCCCAAATGACCCCATTTTGGAAAGTAGACACCCCAAGCTATTTGCTGAGAGGTATAGTGAGTATTTTGCAGACCTCACTTTTTGTCACAAAGTTTTGAAAATTGAAAAAAGAAAAAAAAAAATGTTTTTTCTTGTCTTTCTTCATTTTCAAAAACAAATGAGAGCTGCAAAATACTCACCATGCCTTTCAGCAAATAGCTTGGGGTGTCTACTTTCCAAAATGGGGTCATTTGGGGGGGGTTTTGTGCCACCTGGGCATTCCATGGCCTCCGAAACTGTGATAGGCAGTAAAGAGTGAAATCAAAAATTTTCACCCTTAGAAATCCTGAAGGCAGTGATTGGTTTTCGGGGTCCAGTACGCGGCTAGGCTCCCAAAAAGTCCCACACATGTGGTATCCCCATACTCAGGAGAAGCAGCTAAATGTATTTTGGGGTGCAATTCCACATATGCCCATGGCCTGTGTGAGCAATATATCATTTAGTGACAACTTTATGAAAAAAAAAAAAAAAAAAGTGTCACTTTCCCGCAACTTGTGTCAAAATATAAAATATTCCATGGACTCAATATGCCTCTCAGCAAATAGCTTGGGGTGTCTACTTTCCAAAATGGGGTCATTTTGGGGGGTTTTGTGCCACCTGGGCATTCCATGGCCTCCGAAACTGTGATAGGCAGTGAAGAGTGAAAGCAAAAATTTACACCCTTAGAAATCCTGAAGGCGGTGATTGGTTTTCGGGGCCCCGTACGCGGCTAGGCTCCCAAAAAGTCCCACACATGTGGTATCCCCATACTCAGGAGAAGCAGCTAAATGTATTTTGGGGTGCAATTCCACATAGGCCCATGGCCTGTGTGAGCAATATATCATTTAGTGACGACTTTTTGTAAATATTTTTTTTTTTTTTTGTCATTTTTCAATCACTTGGGACAAAAAAAATAAATATTCAATGGGTTCAACATGCCTCTCAGCAATTTCCTTGGGGTGTCTACTTTCCAAAATGGGGTCATTTGGGGGGGTTTTGTACTGCCCTGCCATTTTAGCACCTCAAGAAATGACATAGGCAGTCATAAACTAAAAGCTGTGTAAATTCCAGAAAATGTACCCTAGTTTGTAGACGCTATAACTTTTGCGCAAACCAATAAATATACGCTTATTGACATTTTTTTTACCAAAGACATGTGGCCGAATACATTTTGGCCTAAATGTATGACTAAAATTGAGTTTATTGGATTTTTTTTATAACAAAAAGTAGAAAATATCATTTTTTTTCAAAATTTTCGGTCTTTTTCCGTTTATAGCGCAAAAAACAAAAACCGCAGCGGTGATCAAATACCATCAAAAGAAAGCTCTATTTGTGGGAAGAAAAGGACGCAAATTTCGTTTGGGTACAGAATTGCATGACCGCGCAATTAGCAGTTAAAGCGACGCAGTGCCAAATTGGAAAAAGACCTCTGGTCCTTAGGCAGCATAATGGTCCGGGGCTCAAGTGGTTAAATAAATGGGAATCAGAAACCATCTATAAGAACAGACCCAAATCACTTCTGTTATACAAAAGGTACATAGATGATGTCATCATTTTGTGGGAGGGAACAAAGGAAAGTTTCGGTGAATTTATGGATTGTATGAATCATAATGAATACAATCTTAGATTCACAGCACATCTTCACTTAACAACAGTGAATTATTTGGATTTAACACTTTTTAAACAGGGTTCCACTATAAGCACAAAAACCTTTTTTAAGGAAACCGACCGCAACGCCTATGTCCCCACACACAGTTGCCATCACCCGCAATGGATTGGGGCTGTACCCAAAGGGCAGTATATGCGCATACGGCGCAACTGTAAAAATGATATAGATTTTTTTGCACAAGCAGATACCCTTACCGCCAGATTTCTGGAAAAGGGCTACCCAGCCCATGTTTTGGAGAAACTGGTAATTCAGGTGTCAAATATGGACAGACAAACTTTGTTGGTTCCTAAACCAAAAAAAGAATATAAAGATGAATGCGCATTTTTGTCGGGCTTTCATCGGCAATATAGAACAGTGGAGGGTATCTTCAAGAAATTCTGGCCAATTCTGTTAAAAGATAAAGATTTACAGTCCTCTTTGCCAAATAAACCAAAATTCATATACCGTAGGGCCCCTACCCTCAGGAATCGATTAGCCCCCAACGTACCGGACCCACCTAAAAAACCATCTACGTTTTTGGATGGATCTGGTTTCTACTATTGCACTAGGTGCAATGCATGCAAAATAACAAGGAAACCGGGCTCTAAGAAAAAGAAATCCCAATTTAATTCTGTGGTTACCCAGCAACAATTTAATATTAAACCATTAATCACGTGTGATTCTGACCACGTGACTTATGTATTGGAATGTCCTTGTTCCTTACAGTACGTGGGCAGAACCACACGCCAACTTAAAGTAAGAATCAGTGAACATCTTACTAATATAAAAAATGGCTACCCCAACCATAGTGTCTCCAGACACTTTAAAATGTACCACAACAGTGATCCATCACTATGTACGTTTTATGGGATTGATAAAGTAGCAAGGGACTGGAGGGGTACTCATATGAAAAGGACAGTGTCCAAAAATGAAACATATTGGCTCTATAAGCTACAGAGTATGCAACCGTATGGGATGAACATAGACATAGACCTCAATTGTTTTTTAACAAATGATTAATCACAATTTTATTAGCATGCATTTATGTAATTTGATGCCATTAGATATGCTGTAACTAAAGGAACATATCTGAGGCGTTTTATTATTAATCCAATTAATATGTGGTTTACGTGGCTATCATTTTTTGTCATTTTTTGTAATTTAATTTTAATTTATTAAAATATAGCTTTGGTGGTAAGATTTCCAAGATACTAAAATATTATATATTGTGGTTTCAATGGAGAGTGTTGAGATGTGCTTATCACATACCAGCCATTGTGAAACCGAGACTGAGACTGCTTTGAATGACGGGATTAATTTTGGTCCTTTCCAACCAACCATGACAATTATCATTGTTTATGTAGCATATTTATTTACAAATTTACCATCTCCAATTGTTTTCTGCCTTTTTACTAATTGACAAATAGGGTATGTATTACTGTTACAAAATTATCATTTTTTTCTCTAATTTAATAATAAATTTTTTTGGAGCACTAAGACATATAACCACCAGAGGGAGCTCTCATCCCCTGGCTGGTTTGTGCATAGTGCTTAACAAATAAACTTTATTGACAAAGAGGCGGAGTATTTGTATTAAGCCAATTTACCCGCCCTTATTCCCCATATAAACCAGTTGCCTAGTGACCAATGTACGCTTCCCTGAAGACGTTCACAAACGAAACGTACGTCGGAGCGGTACGTGGTCACATGTCCAGAATCGTCCCACCTACTTCCGGATCATCTGGTTAGCTAGACGCACGGGGTGGAACGCACGCCGCATGTGCGATGTGATGCGAAGGGTTTCTGACACCATTCACCCTGACATGCAAGCAGTCCCAGTGCCGGGTAGGCACCGATCAATGTAAGAGGCCATTTGGCGATTTTATTGTTCTTTATTTTTATACATTAAACGGTTTTACGCTATGGAGATTCCCTTTTGTGTTTCTCATATTTCCTATCCTGAATGAATGGGACGGGAGGGATCTATGCCTAAAGTACCATCCAGCCTTCCAGCCTTCATGTGAACAGGCACAATCCTGTACAAGCGCTAATGACTCTCTTTTTAGTTAAAGGAGTCATTGGTATCTGGTAAGCAGATATCTATTATCTTCAGGTGTTTTTTCCTCTTGGGTGACGGAATCTATATATCATCGCAAGATTTGTTGCATCTTTGAAGATCTATGTGTCAGCTTTAATGTTGGTTTCAACTAACTGTTTGCTCTGATCTTTTCAATGGATTGGGATAATCAAACATCACGAATTCATCCATCACACTTGCACTAAGAACTTTTTTGATCTTAATATCACTCTTCACTTTTATTTTATATATTTGTATATTTTTATTACATATTATGTATTTGGTATATTTTCATTTCAGCACAAACAGTATTATTTAATTAACTGCGGTTGATGTGGATTGTGTGTGTATCTAGTGACAGATACATATGTTTTCAGGTCTCTAGCGCCCCCTACTGTACACCACTACTGCAGTACTTACAACGACCCCTGGTGGCCCCGAGTCGTTTGGCTGTGTGACAGCGAGTAAACTGGAATGCATGGAGGAGGGCCAAAGCCTCATCTGTGAGGAGATCATTCTTCAGGCCCTAAACAAGGGGATGAGGGGCCAACAGTGTTAATTTTAATCTTAGGACTAAAATGGCATTTTAGTTTTAGTCCCATTTTAGTCTTCTGCAATTGTTTTAGTTCTAGTCGTATTTAGTCGACTAAATCTCCAGTACATTTTAGTCGACTAAAATGTCCTATGTTTTAGTCAACTAAAATCTCCAGTACATTTCAGTAATTGCAATTTAGTTTTAGTCATAGTCTTTTGACTAAAATGGCATGTTAGTTTTAGTCTCATTTTAGTCTTAGGACTAAAATGGCATTTTAATTTTAGTCTCATTTTAGTCTTTTGACTAAAATGGCTTTTAGTTTTAGTCGTATTTTAGTCATCTCAATTGTTTTAGTTTTAGTTGTATTTTAGTCATCTCAATTGTTTTAGTTTTAGTTGTATTTTAGTCGACTAAAATAGTATTCATTTGATCGACTAAAATGTTTTAGTCATTTTAGTCGAATAAAATATTTTAGTCGTTTTAGTATACTAAATTAACACTGGGGGCCAACTCACAAAAAAAAGCCACCTGTGTGAGTTGGACCATACTACTCCACCACCTCCAGCAACACCAACCAACACCACAGCCACCCAACCCACCAGAGCAGCATGAAAGGAAGCGTGGAAGGAAGTGTTGAGAGTAATGGCCTGGGTTTGGTGTGGTCTGGCAAAAGACGCAGGCTGTTAAAAGACCACAGCCTCTGGACATATATGTCATCTGCTGCTGCTCCCGATCTCTCGGAGTCCTGGAAAGTATTGTGCTTCCTATTAAATGGACTCCTCAGGTTTCCAATTTTGACAGTCAAATAATTGATGTCTGCCCTGGGGTACAAAGGCTTCACCAATTCCAACTGTTTCTCCGCGTTGCCTTCCTCTTTATTTTGTTATGACCCCTATTAAATGTCTAATTTTTTTTGGACAAATACTTGCTTATGTGTTTTACTTCAAAAAGGACAATTTGTTTGTGAGTAGGCAGGTACATTTCAAAAATACAATGTCAAATTAACAAGGGACACCAACATAGTTGTATCTCTTTGAGGTTAAAAAATACAAGATAATAATGGTGTTGTAGTAACTTGACACACAAAACGCAAAAAAATAAAAAATAAAAATTTATATTTATATATATATATATATATATATATATATATATATATATATATATATATATATATATATATATATATATATATATATATATATTCTGGGGATCACAAGATAAAACAAAACAAATAAATATGGAGATCAATAGAAAAAAAAATTATTCTGGAGATCACGAGAAAAAAAAACAAAGATTATTCATGAGATCACGAGAAATAATAAAAAATCCATTTGTCAGAACTCTGTGAATATCAGCAGCAATGCAAAAATTCATTATTTTAGCATTATAAAGTAGAAGAGAATGTGATGCATTGAGAGATTTCAAAATCTGCCACGTTACGAATGTGCTATCTCCGTTAAGAACGCTAGTTTTACAAGGCCGAGCGCTTCCGGCTCATACTTGATTCCGAGCATGCGTGAACTTTTGTGCGCAGACTTGTGTACACACGATCGGACTTTTCGACAACAAAGTTTTGTTGTCGGAAAATTTGGGAACCTGCTAAGAAACATTTGTTGGCGGAAACTCCGACAGCAAATGTTCGATGGAGCATACACACGGTCAGACTTTCCGCCAACAAGCTCACATCGAACATTTCCCGTCTGAAAATCTGACTGTGTATACGCAGCATTACAGTCAATAAAATTAAGAAAAACTAGTGTTTTTTATGGAACCCAACTTATATTTTTTAGAACAAATGCGGTTTATCATTCATTAAAGTTCACTTTTTTTTGTCATATAATTTAATGTTGAGGGGCCCCTGAACTTGAAGTGCCCTTGCCCCCCCCCCCCCCCAGAATCTAAATCCAGGACTGATGATAACTAGGGGCCATTTTTGGCACAGAAACAAGTTCAGTATAATTGAAAGCAGCTCCTGTAACCTTGAGGAGCAATGTAAACTCAATCAACAAATTGCAAAACTTTAGAGAAACCTCCCAAAATTCTGGCAAAATTAAAAATCTCACTTTTGTTCACCCATAGGGTGTTTTTTTTTTTACTAAAGAGTACAGCATGTAAGCTCTGTTATACCAATGTGTAGGTCTTTGACAAGTTAAGTACTGTAAGTTTAGACATTGCTGTGCAAGAACATTCATTTGATACGAAAATACTAGCAAAGCCCATGACGTGGCAGATAGGCAACCATGTTGTATAGGCAACCCTATTGTATAGACAAGTTATAGTATAATGAGATGGGGCTGCACACCATCACACATGACTGTGATGGTGTGCAGATTAGTTCCCCTTCTTTGGCCATTGTCACAGGATGTCTATTGTATATAAAGCAGGGTAGATAAAAATTAATGATTTTTTTTTTTTATTTATCAAATTTATTTTAATAAAATGCTTTTGGAGATAGTTTTACATTAATAATTTAGTTTATTCAGCATGAAATGGAGCTTGGTTATGTAGCATGAGGCTGTATATTCTGCAATATTTACATTTTTGGTAAACTCATTCAATGAATCCAAGCTCTGCAAGCTGAGATAACAAGCACTGCATTGATTCATTCATACCATTTCACAGTAACCAAGAGATAAAACAAAGTTCAGGAATATTCCTTTATCCCATTATTTTGCAAATCTATGTACACTACAAACTGTATGATTGAATCGGTTCTGATACCGCTGTTTTACTAACTTATTATTCTAAATGGGAAACCTTCATTTTGTTTGCCAATATTAAAGATTCTAACTACCGGACTGTATGGTTTGCAGCGGGGGGGCGTGACCGGATGCTGAGGTGAGAGGTTGCGGCGCTGTCGAACCTAGCCCCCGCTCCTATGCCTGACGCGGCCGTATAGCGTGGAGAGGGAGACGCCGAAAACGCCCGGAGTGCCTGGAATTTGGTGCCGCTGTGTGGAGAGAGCCGGTCCCAGTGTTCGAGCGGCGAACAGTCCACACACATTTCTGAAGCTCTCCCGGGTAAGGTATCAACAGCGCCTATCCCAGTGAGAGAGGGAGGCGCGTATACCCGGGATTGACAGCTGCAGGGAACAAGGTGCCGTATGAAATGTCGGTCCCAGCGCCAGAGTGGTGAGTAGTTTGTATACTCACCTGAAAAACTGTACATTTTTTCGAAGCTCTACCAGATAGGGGAACAGCAGAATTAATCCCAGTGAGAGAGGGAGGTGCATAGACCTGGGAGAGAGCGGTTGCTGGGAACACTTGTGTGATCCATCAGGGCGGTAGGGACTGTGCCAATATGACCAGGAAGAAGGGGATGAAGGAGGTGGCAGTGCAGGATGGAACAGGTGTCCCTGCACAGCGTGGCCCTAAGGAGAAATTAAATCAAGTGGCTGCTAAATTGGAGCGCTTTGCACATACACCAAATCAGACACCTAAGAAGAGTGGTCATGCAGGGGGAGCGCAGCATCAGGTGGGCCACCCTGGGAGGAGAAGTCAAGCCTCTGTAATGGGGGCTGGGACAGCTACATCGCCAGATCTAGTAGCAAGTGGAGTCCTGGAGGGAGAATCTGGCTCAAATATGGAGTCAGAGGCAAGAAATGGTGCATTAGCACCTGCAGCTGAGAAGGAGCCATCCTTGAAAGACATTCCCCTGGCAGTCAACAATTGTAAGACATCAATAACCGATTTATCGGTACAACTTAAAGGTATTAGAGATTAATTACTTGCTTTAAAAAATGAAGTACAAGTGGTTTGTACCCGGACAACAGCCCTTGAGGGAAGACTTAGTCAGTTGGAGGATGATGTGTACCCATTAAAGGGGTTGTAAAGGTAAAAATTTTTTCACCTTAATGCATTCTATGCATTAAGGTGAAGAAACTTTTGACAATACCGCCGCCCCCAGCCCCCCCGTTTTACTTACCTGACGCCTCGAATCTTCGCTGCTCGTTCTCGTCATCTTCATTGCAGCTCAGTCTGGTCGCTGATTGGCTGCAGTGGATGGATTGAAAGCAGCGCAGCCATTGGCTCGCGCTGCTGTCAATCACATCCGATGACGCGGCGCGCCGGGGGGCGGGGCCGAGTGATACAGCGAGCGGCTATAGCCGCCGGCTGTATCACGGGAGCGCGCCCGCAAGCACTCACCACCATGCGAGGGAGCTCGCATTAAGGTGGTGAATGCTTGCGGGGAGGAGCTGAAACAGCCGCCGAGGGACCCCAGAAGACCAGGTTCGGGGCCACTCTGTGCAGAACGAGCTGCACAGTGAAGGTAAGTATAACATGTTTGTTATTTAAAAAAAAAAAAAATATCTTACCTTTACAACCCCTTTAAGACAAGAAGTATCACTTATGAGGGACCAACTAAATTCATGTATGCAGAAAATGGACAGTATGGAAAACAGGTTGCGTAGAGAGAATTTAAGGGTACTGGGTCTCCCCGAGGGTTGTGAAGGAAATAACCCTATAAAATTCATGGAAGGCTGGCTGAAGGAGAAATTTGGTAAAGATTCGTTTTCACACTTTTTTTCGATCCAGCGTGCACACAGAGTCACCTCCAGGACCCCGTCTCCAGGGGGACATCCAAGACCTTATTATTATTATATATTATTTTTTTTTTTTATTATATTATTTTTAAACTCCTGTGTTTCAGAGATAAGGTTACTATCCTTCAGAAAGCAAGAGAGATGAAGAATATGCAGCATAATGGTGTAAGGATTTCAATATATCCAGACTTTTCCCCTGAGCTACAGACACAAAGAGCTAAATTTGCAGAGTGTAAACGGAAGCTTCAACAGTTTAGAATCAATTATGCGCTACTTTATCCCGCACGTCTACGCATATCAGCTCTGGGGGAAGTCAGGTTTTTCAATACCCCTACGGAAGTATCAGCCTGGTTAGAAAAGAACGAAGGAAAATTACAGCGGGGGGGAAGAAATTTGAGAAGACCAGTAGTCTACAAGTGACTCTTTCATTCTAAGGCCCGAGACTTTTTTTTTTGTATGTCTCTATCCCTCTCTAGGACTTATGACGGGATATATATTTATGCGCTACTTTATCCCGCACGTCTACGCATATCAGCTCTGGGGGAAGTCAGGTTTTTCAATACCCCTACGGAAGTATCAGCCTGGTTAGAAAAGAACGAAGGAAAATTACAGCGGGGGGAAGAAATTGGAGAAGACCAGTAGTCTACAAGTGACTCTTTCATTCTAAGGCCCGGGACTTTTTTTTTTTTTGTGTCTCTATCCCTCTCTAGGACTTATGACGGGATATATATTTATATATATATATATATATATATATATATATATATATATATATATATATATATATATATATATATATATATATATATATATATATATATATATATATATATATATATATGCAAATGGGGGTGCGGGGAGGGGGGGATTTTATATTTATGTATTTATATTCACATTGAATATGTTGGGGATAGTTCCCCTCCTACTAGGTTCAGGTAGCATGGATTTTTCACTTTAGGGGGTTGTAATGGTCACAATAGAAGCCATTAGGTTGGGCTCAAAATTGGGCAAAGGGGTAATGAATAATTGGATGGGTGGGGGGGAGAGTTGTGGGGGTGGTTAAGGGTGTGGGGAGGTGGGTGGAGTGAATGTGTTGATATGTGGGTGCACATGGAGGAAAGAGGAGTGGGGAAGTTTGAGTTGGGAGATTCTATGTATGTTCAGGTAGGAGCAATTAATAGATTTGAAGGGGGTAGGTCAATATATTATTGTCACAAGAGAGGGTGGATTAGGTTAGAGGGTGTCCTGAGAGGTATGAGGATACAGGGACTGAAGAATGGCGTGTAGCAAAGGTGGTTGTAATAAGTCCCCAGACTTAACAAAACAACTCAAAATATCCTCATGGAATGTGCGGGGGGGTAAAAGATAGCTCCAAAAGACATGCGATTTTTTCTGTGGCTAATAAAGGGAGAGTCAAAATACTCTGTCTGCAAGAGACACACCTGGTGAAAGATACAATCAGGATCCTGGAGCATAGGAAATATTAGATGCAGTATCACTCTACCTATTCTTCTTATTCAAGAGGTGTGAGTATACTGATAACCTGGGGTCTGGTTTTCTCTTGCAGCCAGAGTAAGGTGGATGAAAATGGACGGTATATTTTTCTTTTATGTATAATTAAAAACAGAAAATGTGTATTAGCGAATGTCTATATCCCTCCTCCATTTAGTATGGAAATATTGGATGACTTAACTAGATTTATGGCGGATTTCCTAGGGGTACCGGTTATAGTGGTCAGAGATTTTAATATGACTATGAATAATGTAATAGACAGGTTCCCACCGAAAATTATCAGCAATGGAGCTCCCAAGAGTCCCCTCTTACAATACTGTGATGAGATTGGGTTGGTGGATATCTGGAGGAGGAGGCATCCCGGGGTGAGACAGTATTCATGACACTCCAGGACATATGCCACCTTATCTAGAATCAACCTTGTGCTGGGTAATGGGGAAGCATTGAATGTAGTGGAGGAGATAGTCTATGAGCCAAGAGGGATTTCGGACCACTCACCAGTGGTAATTGTTATGAAGGTGGGAAGCATTATAGTAGAGGTGATTGGAAAGTAAATCCCTTTTGGCTCGAGATTGTCGAGGATACAGGGTCCATTATGGATAGTCTGGCGGAATTCATAAATTTAAATCTAGGAACAGCCCCATTAGGGATAATATGAGATTCCCTGAAGGCCTTTCTGCAGGGAGTCCTAATTCAAAAAATCTCCCATGCCAAAAAACAATCACAAGTTAAAGAGTTAAAGGCAAAAGAGAGGGTAAGAAGTGCGGAAGTGCAGTATGTGAAGACACCAACCCTAACTAGTTATGAAACCTGGGTGGAGAGGCAAGACGAGTATAGAAGAGTGGTCTTAGAGAAGATGGAATAGGAAAAATTATTTCAGAGACGAAGTTTTTTTGGAGAAGGTGAGCAAGTTGGGAAAACTTTGTCTCTGATTATTAGGGCAAATGGCTCCTCGGCCACTATACCAGCAATCGAAGGGAGGGAAGGAATAATTTAAAAAGCTGCCCCGGAAATATTGGAATAATTTAGAAATTTAAAAAATGTATATAGTACGGCGCAAACAAATGTAGAAGGGGAAATGTGGGATTTTTTTGAGAAATTGAAAATAACCCCCTTATCAAAAGAAGACAGGGAAATGTTGGATGCCCCATTGACACTCGCAGACATGGCGAATCAGAAAGCACCGGGTCCTGATGGTTTACCCATAGAAATATTTAAAAAGTATGGGGAGGTTCTACTTCCTACTCTTTTGGAGGTGTTTAACGGAGCTATGGAGGACAGTAAACTACCCACATCTATGACAGAAGCTATTATAATTGTCTTGCTGAAGGAGGGGAAAAATCCGCTCGATGTGACTTCATATAGGCCTATATCGCGGTTATGTTCGGATGTGAAGATCCTGGCAAAAGCGTTGGCAACAAGCCTGAATAAAATAATTTCTAAAGTAATACATCCAGACCAAACCGGGTTCATCCCGGATAGATCTACAAGTACGAACATAAGGCGAGTGTATTTAAATATGCAACTACCAATAGAGAACAGTGGTAAGGCCTATATCGCGGTTATGTTCGGATGTGAAGATCCTGGCAAAAGCGTTGGCAACAAGCCTGAATAAAATAATTTCTAAAGTAATACATCCAGACCAAACCGGGTTCATCCCGGATAGATCTACAAGTACGAACATAAGGCGAGTGTATTTAAATATGCAACTACCAATAGAGAACAGTGGTAAGAGAGCCGTCCTCTCATTAGATGCAGCTAAAGCATTTGATTGCCTGGAGTGGCATTATATGTGGAAGGTACTAGCCGAATTTCAATTTGGCCCTAACTTTGTCCGCTGGCTTAGCTTACTATATGATAGCCTAAGGGCCAAGGTTAGAGTCAATGGTGAGTGCTCGGAGTGGTTTCAATTGGGAAGGGGAACGAGACAGGGGTGTCCTTTGTCGCCCCTGCTCTTTGCCCTGGCAATGGAGCCACTGGCTATCACCTTGAGGTCTGCCCAAGGGATGCAGGGGTTTAAAAGAAGGAGGGGGGAGGAGAAAGTCGCTATGTATGCGGATGACATCTTGTTGTTCTTGGGGGACACACAGGCTTCCTTGAAGATAGCTATGGGTATAGTTAAGGAATTTGGTTATTTCTCTGGGCTAACAATTAATTGGGAAAAATCTGTAATCTTGCCAATAGACCCTCTCATAGAGCCACTTCCACAACAAATATCCCAAATTAAAGTAGTAAGTCAGATGAAATATCTGGGTATTACAATAACAAGAGACCCAGGGCAGTACATAACTGGAAACCTGGTCCCACTTATGAAAAAATGAAAACAGAAATGTCGGGTGTGGGGCAGGTTGCCTCTCTCGGTCGCCGGGCGCTGCAACTTAATTAAGATGGTTTGGTTGCCACAAATTTTATACGTATTACATAACTCTCCAGTGTGGATTCCTAAGCATTGGTTTAAAAAAAATGGACAGTGTGTTCAGAGAGCTAATTTGGAAAAACGGGGTGGCAAGGATCAGCTTGCAGGCGCTGCGGCGGCCCGGAAAGATGGGAGGTATGGGAGTGCTGGATCCAAGATGCTATTTCCTAGCATCCCAAATGCAACATATGGGTGGCAGTAATAGACCAGGGGACAAGGAAATAGGGTGTAAGGTATTATTGAATGACACCAGTCATGATACAATAGTAGAGGCGATGGAGGCAGATTCCTTTGGTACCAAGTGTCCTACCACTCAGATGATGGTCAAAAGTTGGGTATATGTTAAGAAAGTATTGGGTTATTCTGGCTTTTCGGAGTTCTCCCCATTATGGAATAATAATAATCTAAACAAATTGAAAAAAATGGGGATAATAGAAGAATGGGACCGTCAGGGTATTCATTGCTTGATGCAGCTATATAAAGCTGGGAGATTGAAGTAATTCCAGGAGTTAGTGGAAGAGTATGCGATTCCTAAACGATCATTTTACAGGTACCTGCAAATTAGGCATGCCCTAGAAGCACAATTCAGCGGGAAGGAACCAGTGTGGTGTGAAATGACCTGAGATGTTGGGCCATTGTTGGATAGCAAATGGGAGTACATCCTGGCATTAGGGCCCAGGATCTCCCTGTCCCCTTCTCAGATAGTTTCTCATCTGTATTTGATAGGGATTTGGAGGGATGGATGGTGGGCGTGTGTGGGAGGATGAGGGGTATGGGGTGTTGGGTGGGAGGGGGTGCAGAGGGATGAGAATTGGGGGGGGAGGGGGGGGGAGGGAAAGGGGGGTATAAATAAAAATTAGTATATTATTGCTTACTAATGTTTTGGCCTTGTGTATAAATAGTGTAATTATAATGTCTGGACAGATGTTGGCATATTATTTATGAAGTTTTTTCAATAAAAAGAAGTAAGTTAAAAAAAAAAAAAGATTCTAACTACCAGCAAGAATAAGTCCTTACATTTAAAGAGCACATGTTATTTCAGATCCATCATGGCAGCACCTGTTAAGGGACCTCCACTTACTTGCTGCCGCCACGTCCCTCACCTTGTTGTGTCACTGCTGCATTAACAGCCGTCCTATTAAAGTGAATGGGGCTGTCAGCGAGTCAACAGCGGGTCAGAGGAGGAGCCGATATAGTACAGAGAAGACAGTTGCTCTTTAAAAATGTATGATTTAAAAGCCTTTTTACTAGTGATTTAAATCATGATTTAAATCTACTTTATTTAAATCAAATCCACCCTGATATAAAGGCATTACTACATTGGTGCCTAAGCAGTGCTGGTGCAAGGTTGACTCCCTAGGCGAAACTTCATTTTGCCGCCCCCCCCCCCCTCCTTGGCTCCACCCCTGACTCCACTCCCGTTACCCTGCTCATGTATACAGTGGAAGTGGCGGAGGGGGAGATTTTTGCAGCACCTCTCCACCTATTCCCAGCATTAGTGGTGATTATATACCACCAAAAGAAAGCTCTATTTGTGTGAAAAAATGATAAAAATTGAATTTGGGTACAGCGTTGCATGACCGCGCAATTGTCATTCAAAGTACGACAGTACTGAAAGCTGAAAATGGGCCTAGTCAGGAAGAGGGTGAAAGTGCCCAGCAGGAAAGTGGTTAAAGCAGTATTATATATTTCATCACATTTTTTAGGGGTTCAAGCAGGCAGTGAGGAGGGGATACAACCCCTCCTCACTGCCTGTTTAATACTCTCTGAAAAACACCGATATGCTTCACTGATCAGTGCCCTGATTTTCAGTGTAAATGCCCTTGTCACAGAAAAGCCACTTATCGACCTTCCTTTCCTCAAACACTGACAGTAATGAACATTTGTTTATAACAATAGCGGTTCCGCCTGGCCATCATTCTACAATAGGCCGGGCGGGAACCAGTTAAATAACAAACATGTTATACTTACATACTGTAGTTACATAGTTACATGGTTAGTAAGGTTGAATAAAGACACCAGTCCATCCTGAGTGAGTGTGGGTGCGTGTCTACAATTGTTCCTATCCCTATACATTGTGTCTCATTAAGATGCTCATCTATTATTATTTATTTAAGGTACCCATATAGCGCCATCAATTTATGCAGCGCTCCACACATACATCGCACCCTACCCTCAAGGAGCCCACAGGCCAAGGTCCCCAACTCACATTCATATACTAGGACCAATTTTTTGGAGAGAAGCCAATTAACCTACCAGCATGTCTTTGGAGTGTGGGAGGAAACCAGAGTACCCGGAGGAAACCCATGCAGGGAAAGGGAGAACATGCAAACTCCAGGCAGGTAGTGTCATGGTTGGGATTTGAACCAGTGACCCTTTTTACTGCTAGGTGAGAGTGCTACCCACTACACCACTGTGCTGCCCTTACCTGCTCTGTGTAATGGTTTTGCACAGAGCAGCCTTGATCCTCCTCTTCTCGGGTCCCCCACTGGTGCTCCTGGCTTCTCCCTCCTGACCAGTGCCCCCAATAGCAAATCAATTGCTATGGGGCACTTGTGTGAGGCTTGCCCCTGCCTCCCCACTCTCTCCTCACTGGCTATAATTGACTGTTGTACCACAGTCAATGAGTAGAGAGAGACCCAGGAGAGCCAAGGATCCTGTGCACATCGCTGGATCGAGATTAGGCTCATTTAAGTATTGGGAGGGCTGTTCCACACAGAAGGCCTTTACAACCACTTTAACTGTTCGGGGGGGGGGGGGGGGGGGGAGGGCATGGGGTTAATTAATCTACAACGCTATTTTTACTGTAATGTGCAGCATGGAGGGGGGTTAATGTATTGCGATTGGTCACTGAAGCATTAGTGACCAGTGGCAGTTAATTAACCCCTTTGTGCTGCATTAGTGGCAGTGTGTCAGTGTTTATTAACCCCTTCATGCTGCAGAATAAATGGGTTAAATAACACTGACTCTGTTGGTACTGCCACTAATGCAGCACAAAGGGGTTAATTAACTGCCACTGGCCACTAATGCATCAGTGACCAATGGCAATACATTAACCCCCCCCCCCCATGCTGCACATTACAGTACAAATAGTGTTGTAGATTAATTAACCCCCTCCCCCCACCACTTCAGTAATATCATACAGTTAATTAAAGAGGAACTGCAGTCTGCTCACATAATTTGTAATAAAAACATCTTTGGCATCCTGAAGCTTCCCTCCAACCACTTTGCATATTATTTTATATATACTGTGATTCTGTACTTGCCAAATATGCTGCATATATCTCTCTCCACCAAGTCTGGCTGCATCCATTTTAACTGTGGGCAGCTGAAGCTGCTGCCTGTTCACTTCCTTGATTTACACAGACACACACAGAGGCACACCTCCAGCTCTACGGCTCTCATTGGCCCTCTTATGACTCATCCACCCTCCCTTCCTGGCAAACTCTCACAAGAGTGAGAGAAAGAGCTGTGCATGATGTCATAAGCCTAGGCTAATGACAAGACAAGAAACAGGAAGTGGGCTGTATAAGGTATTTACTGGCAGAAAAAAAAAGTTTTACTATCCAAAGTTAAAACAACAAGGGCAGAGGATTTAATAGATGGAAAGATGAAAAAATTACTGAAATTCAGCTTTAAGACAAAGCAGTGCAGCCTCTGTGCTCACTCACTTACGGTAGTGGATGCACCCCGCAGGTTGAAGCAGCCGCACTCCTCTTTAATTCCCGCTCCCGCCCTCTCATCCTCCCGTCACACCACCTCTGGGTGTAGCCAATGAAGCTCCTGTCGGGCGGGGCGATAATCCCTGACAGGGAAGAGAAGTGACTGCATTGGTTGTACAATTACCAGCCGGATGCAGGAACGCACTCGTACAGCATAGCACTGTGTAGAGGCGGCCGTATACAGTGTCTGGCCCAACCTATGTTAATAATCAGCATCAGAGAGGCCAGGGGGGCAATTGCCACCCTGCTCAGTCTACCCCTGATGGCGTTTCCGACTGATGTGCGCTCTAGGTTGGCGCCGTCCTGGCCTATATATAGCACCGGCCCTGTGCCTAAGTACAGGAGGTACACTATATTACCAAAAGTATTGGGACCCTGCCTTTACACACACATGAACTTTAATGGCATCCCAGTCTTAGTCCGTAGGGTTCAATATTGAGTTGGCCCACCCTTTGCAGCTATAACAGCTTCAACTCTTCTGGGAAGGCTGTCCACAAGGTTTAGGAGTGTGTCTATGGGAAAGTTTGACCATTCTTCCAGAAGCGCATTTGTGAGGTCAGGCACTGACGTGGACAAGAAGGCCTGGCCCACAGTCTCTGTTGTAATTCATCCCAAAAGTGTTCTATCGGGTTGAGGTTGGGACCCAGTCAAGTTCCTCCACCCCAAACTCGCTCATCCATGTATTTATGAACCTTGCTTTGTGAACTAGTCCAAATAATTTGGTGTAGGGAGGATTATGGTGTGGGGTAGTTTTTTAGTTGTTCATCTTGGCCTCTTAGTTCCAGTGAAGGGAACTCTTAAGGCGTCAGCATACCAAGACATTTTGGACAATTTCATACTCCCAACTTTTAACTTTGGGAACAGTTTGTGGATGGCCCCTTCCTGTTCCAACATGACTGCGCACCAGTGCACAAAGCAAGGTCCATGAAGACATGTATGAGCGAGTTTGGGGTGGAGGAACTTGACTGGCCTGCACAGAGTCCTGACCTCAACCCTATAGAACATTTTTGAATGGAGCAGTGGAGTGGAAAGGGACTAGTCAGCACTTTTTAAGAAAGGTTCAGTGGCTCGCATTAACCCCCACTGCACAGGACGATCCCAAGGGGCAGAGGACAGAATATTGCAACCAAAACAGCAGCCACCAGCACAAGGGACACTTTTCACTCAATGAAAATATCACCCCTGGTGCTGATTAGAAAAAATCTATATATATTTCGCTAAATGTAAGTTTTAAATTATGGTCATGCTCAAACACAGCCTCTTGTCACTTATATAGTACTATCATTAGGCAGGTAGGCTCGTAGGCAACTTAAAGTGACATTAAATGACATCCTTATTCTCTATACAGTATCTCACAAAAGTGAGTACACCAGTCACATTTTTGTAAATATTTTATTATATATTTTCATGTGACAACACTAAAGAAATTATACTTTTCTACAATGTAATGTAGTGAGTGTACAGCTTGTATAACAGTGTAAATTTGCTGTCCCCTCAAAATAACTCAACACACAGCCATTAATGTCTAAACTGCTGGCAACAAAAGTGAGTACACCCCTAAGTGAAAATGTCCAAATTGGGCCCAATTAGCCATTTCCCCTCTCCCGGTGTCATGTGACTCGTTAGTGTTACAAGGTCTCAGGTGTGAATGGGGAGCAGGTGTGTTAAATTTGGTGTTATCGCTCTCACTCTCTCATACTGGTCACTGGAAGTTCAACATGGCACCTCATGGAAAAGAACTCTCTGAAGATCTGAAAAAAAGAATTGTTGCTCTACATAAAGATGGCCTAGGCTAAAAGAAGATTGCCAAGACCCTGAAACTGAGCTGCAGCATGGTTGCCAAGATCATATAGCGGTTTAACAGGACAGGTTCCACTCAGAACAGACCTCGTCATGGTCGACCAAAGGAATGGAGTGCAAGTGCTCAGCGTTATATCCAGAGGTTGTCTTTGGGAAATAGACATATGAGTGCCGCCAGTATTACTGCAGAGGTTGAAGGGGTAGGGGTAAGCCTGTCAGTGCTCAGACCATACACCGCACACTGCATCAAATTGGCCTGCATGGCGGTCGTCCCAGAAGGAAGCCTCTTCTAAAGATGATGCACAAGAAAGCCCGCGGAAGACTAGCAAACTAAGGACATGGATTACTGGAACCATGTCCTGTGGTCTGATGAGACCAAGATAAACTTATTTGGTTCAGATGGTGTCAAGCGTGTGTGGCGGCAACCAGGTGAGGAGTGCAAAGACAAGTGTGTCTTGCCTACAGTCAAGCATAAATAAGAAAAAAAGGGGTTCAGCAGAGAGCCCCTGGTCGGACTTTAGAGGCACAGCAAACCTAAGGGAGCATAGTCAAAATAATAATATAATAAACTTTATTGAATACAAATGCATACATAACAAAGACATCGACAAAAAGTTATAAAAATCATCTATATGAGAATATACTTGATATGAGCCCTGATGCATCTACGAGTCCCGATGCATAAACTTCCTCAGGACACATTCAGGTTTCAATTAATACAAGAAAAAGTTTCACTTATGAGGAGGCTTTCATGAGTTCAAATAATAATAGTTCAAATTTTTTGCTATAGATGTCAAGATCTTGTCAATAAAGGTAGGTGACCATCAACTGTTTCCATATACATCCAATCTCAGGGTTCATTTCCAAAAAAGAAATAACCAAAAAGTTGCCATTACGTTCCATCAATTTCAGGGTTCGTTTTCAGCAAAGAAAAAAAACAAAAGGTTGCCATTATGTTCCATCAGTCATAGAGGGGCACCAAGCAGCCATAGAACATATCTGTTCAATAGTCCATGTGGAACCGTGCAGATACACTAAAAGAGCTTATAGTTAGATTAGATGAATATACCCAGGAGGATACAGAGATGTATATACCCTCCTGGGTATATACAAAGTCCGACCAGGGGCTCTCTGCTGAACCCCTTTTTTTCTTTTTTGTGACAAATTAATTATACGGATGTGGCCATAAGAGTGGTTCTTTTTATATTTTGTACAGTCAAGCATAGTGATGGGAGTGTCATAGTCTGGAGCTGCTTGCGTGCTGCCGGCACTGGGGAGCTACAGTTCATTGAGGGAACCATGAATACCAACATGTACTGTGACATACTGAAGCAGAGCATGATCCCCTCCCTTCGGAGACTGGGCCACAGGGCAGTATTCCAACATGATAATGACCCCAGACACACCTCCAAGATGACCATTGCCTTGCTAAAGAAGCTGAGGGTAAAGGTGATTCACTGGCCAAGCATGTCTACAGACCTAAACCCTATTGAGCATCTGTGGGGCATCCTCAAATGGAGGGTGGAGGAGCGCAAGGTCTCTAACATCCACCAGCTTCGTGATGTCGTCATGGAGGAGTGGAAGAGGCAACCTGTGACGCTCTGATGAACTCCATGCCCAAGAGGGTTGAGGCAGTGCTGGAAAATAATGGTGGCCACACAAAATATTGACACTTTGAACCCAATTTAGACATTTTCACTTAGGGGTGTACTCACTTTTGTTGCCAGCGGTTTAGACATTAATGGCTGTGTGTTGAGTTATTTAGAGGGGACAGCAAATTTACACTGTTATACAAGCTGTACACTCACTACTTTACATTGTAGCAAAGTGTCATTTCTTCAGTGTTGTCACATGAAAAGATATAATAAAATATTTACAAAAATGTGAGGGATGTACTCACTTTTGTGAGATACTGTGTATGATCCATACACTACTTAATGACCCATATACTACTTTCAATTAAATTGTTTCTTTCTGTGTTTTCTACCTTCTTATCCTAGTTCATCTTAAGAGAAAGCAACATTACTACATTCAGTGGTACCAAGGTGATCAAACATAGCCACCCTCTAACAGGGAGTCAGATCACAGCATCAAAAAAAAAAAAATAATTTAGAGGAGGCTGAGAGCAATAGAAGGTATGTGATTAAGTTAAGAACACATACTTGAACTTACTTTTTTAAAACCATAGTTTAATGTCACTTTAACCACTTCACTCCCAGCCCATAGTCAAATGACGTCCGCAAATAGGATCTCCCATCCTGGGCGGGCGTCATATGACGTCCTCAGCTTCTCGCCGCTCCTGTGGGCCCACGGGGGCCCGCAGCGCGGCAATCAGGGATGAGGTGTGTCCCTCGGACACAGCCCATCCCAGATCCATGTAAAGAGCCAATAAAAAATTGCTCTTTGCCTTGTGACAGGCTGTGTTCAATCACAGATGGTCACATGCACTGTGCGCAGTGCTCGCAAACGCCCCTAGAGTCCGTGCAGAGCGGCGATCGGGGAGGAGGCTTGTCACCCTGACACAGTCCAACCCCAATCGCAGTAAAGAGCCAATGAAATTGACTCTTTACAACGTGACCGGCTGTGTCCAATCACAGCCAGTCACAGAATGTCAACAAACCACGGTAACGAGATGTTACCGGGTTCTGCTCCACACACACCGATCGTGTGTGAGAAGGAGGTTGCGATAACAGCTCGTTACCGCTTACAGTGTACACCAATCACACTGATTCCCCCCCCCCCCCCCCAATAAAGAGGACCTGTCACCAGCCATCAAAGTACCTGTCACCACCCATCAAAGTACCTGTCACCAGCCATCAAAATACCTGTTACCAGACGGGGGATAAAAAATTTTCGCGGAAGGAAGTTTAACAAGAGATGTGGCCACTCATTAAAATTAGAAGAAAAGAGGTTTAACCTTAGACTACATAGAGGGTTCTTTACTGTAAGAGCGGTAAGGATGTGGAATTCCCTTCCACAGGCAGTGGTCTCAGCGGGGAGCATCGAAAGTTTCAAAAAACGATTAGATAAGCACCTGAACGACCAGAACATACAGGGGTATACAATGTAATACTGACATATAGGCGGTTATTTACTAAAGGCAAATCCACTTTGCACTACAAGTGCACTGAAAGTGCACTTGGAAGTGCAGTCGCTGTAGATCCGAGGGGGACATGCAAAGAAAATAAAAAACAGCATTTTAGCTTGACATGATTGGATGATAAAATCAGCAGAACTTCCCCTCATTTCAGATCTACCCCTCAGATTTACAGCAACTGCACTTCCAAGTGCACTTTCAAGTTCACTTGCATTGTACTTGTAGTGCAAAGTGGATTTGCCTTTTGTAAATATCCCCCATAATCACACACATAGATTGGACTTGATGGATTTGTGTCTTTTTTCAACCTCACCTACTATGTAACAATGTAACTTGAAAAAAAGTATCAGCACAAGCCTAAAAACTTTAGAATTTTTTCCACCCTGCCTTTGGGATGAATTAGATGGGAGACTGTGAGCCAGGCCTTCTTATTCACATCAGTGCCTGACATCACAAATGCCCTTCTGGAAGAATAGTCAAACATTCCCATAGACACACACCTAAACCTTGTGGACAGCCTTCCCAGAAGAGTTGAAGCTGTTATAGCTACAGAGCGTGGGCCAACTCAGTATTGAACTCTAAGGACTAAGACTGGGATGTCATTAAAGTTCATGTGCGTGTAAAGGCAGGCGTTCCAATACTTTTGGTAATATAGTTGTAGCACTTACCCCCGAAGGAGCTGCTGGTATTTGATTGGGCTTACCGTCCCTTTACTGTTTCACCACATCCGTCATAGGGGTCCCATTAAAGACTTCTTTTAGTAATTTTAGCTCCGACACACAGTCTCTTTCTTCAATGCTTTATTTAAGAAAGACACATGAAATAGAGGGATGAAGGGTTTAGGGGAATTCAGGTACCTGGAATTTGCAGATCAGGAACACTTTCTTTAAACCAGAGGACAACAGCTCCATAACTGGATTCAGCAAACACCGGACAGGCCTCTCTCACTGACCTAGCAGCCGATGTGATGCTCAGTCATAGTCTCTTCCACAGACTCAATCCTCTGCCATGGGATTGGGTAATTATTTTATTTATTATTATTTATTTTATTTCAGGTACTTATATAGCGCCGTCAATTTGCGCAGCGCTTTACATATACATTGTACATTCACATCGGTCCCTACCCTCAAGGAGCTTACAATCTAAGGTCCCTAACTCACATTCATACATACTAGGGACAATTTAGACAGAATCCAATTAACCTATCAGCATGTCTTTGGAGTGTGGGAGGAAACCGGAGTACCCGGAGGAAACCCACGCAGGCACAGGGAGAACATGCAAACTCCAGGCAGGTAGTGTCGTTAGCGTAATTAACGTAGGGTAATTAGCGACTTGTTGCAATATCAAGGCTTGATCACACAGTACCAGTTCCCTTCTTTCGAACCTACGGTACTGTACGGTAGGTGACCCGGGATGCATCCTCCAACTGAGTCTCCAGGCTCTTCTAGAGGCACCGACCTTATTGTGCAGTCCTCACCTGAAAAGTCCTCCCCTGCATCTTCCAGTCGCTCGGCTTCTTCCCGCAGGCAAGACAGCACAGGACCATCCCTGGATCGGTAGGCCCCAAGACTTTTTGGCCTACCTTCAGTAACGACGCCTGCAGGCCCCGAGACAATTTGACAGCAGAGACACACCTTAGGCCTGGAGGGCTATCAGGTCAGAACTCTTTTGTGTCATGAGGTCTGTCCCTTAAGTACCCCCTCCCAGAATTCACAGCATTCAGACCACACCCACTGACTGTTTCCGGGCAAAGAGGCACTCAATACACTCAGCTTGTTGCAATTTCCAACCTTGGCTGCAATAATAGGGCGTCATCCCTAGGCCAAGGGGAAAACCACACAACCAGCCAAGCTGAAACAGAAACAGAATTTACATTAATTGCAGTCTGAGCTAAACTACAGCTTCAGACAACTACATTTTTACTTATAGCGTCTGTATTAAAAATACCAGTGCTACATACTCCCCCTGCTGCAATAGACGATGTCCTTATTGTCTGAAAAAGAAAAAGAAAGACTCTGAGTCCTGAGAGTCAAGTACCTGAATTCAAAACTTGGATAGGAAAGGGGAAAAAGGTAAAGCGGCAACAAATTGTACATTTCACGGTAATACACACAGGAGAATTACAGTGATATAGTTCCCCAGATCTGACTCTCTATCTAAACCACCCACTCCCCAGCAGCTTAACAGAAGATCCAGTTGAACCTGAAACAGAACATAAAAGGAAAATCCAAGACACACATATCAATATACAACAGAGGAAGCAAAACCCCATCTCCTAGAAGATGAAGCTCTTTTTCCCCAGCATTTTCCTTTATGTTTTTTTTTTTAGTTTTTGTTTTTTGTTTTTTAATGCAAGAATTTGACCGTAGTTGTGCAAACTCTTACCACCTAGTGGCAGAAAACATTATAATGAGTCCTTGATGCAGGTATTAGAGCAGGTAGAAAATCTTGACTCGCAGATGACATTTAACTAACACTACCTAACTTTAATCCCCACAGTCCTCACAGCATAAAGCCTTTCTTCTTCCAGAACCGGCATTAACAGAACAGTCACTGTGATGGATCACCAATAAAAGCAAGGATCAGGCAATGTCACAGCTTTTCCTTGTGCATCCACAGTGGTAATAAAGTATATATCATCATCCTTGCCCGGCCGGCAGATGACCACTTTATCTGCAAAAATGTGTCTCCCATAGCTCCAATGCAAAATACATCAGTTGAAACGATCATCCATATCTGAAGAACAACTAGTTTTCCTGAAAGGCCTCGGCACTTTTAAGTAGTCCCAAACATCCTCACGGTACCAGCTCTCTCTGTTTTCCTCGATCTCTCTCATGATCTCTCTGGAAATATAGGGGAACTCTAGTCCATACTCAATGACTACTCATTTGTTCAGCAACCGCTGTGATCAGGCAAGCCTTGGCAGAGTTCGAGTGCTTCCCAACCCAGGAGGTACACAGGAAGTTGGCAATTTGTGCACCATACTCACAGGCAATTTCTTTGGCCCAGACAAACTAATATGTTCAGTGACAGTCTCACTAGCAATTGCAGGGGTTTCCATTTGAGGTGATGTACTCCCGTAGCTCCATTGTTATCCAATCAGATAGGTTAAAGGCTGAAGCAACATCATCAACATTTGCCCATAGCATCTCCTGAGACATGGTTATAAACAGGTCATCGTCTCGGGAGACATCCGACAGAGAGTCTATTTCAGAATCCCGTAACTCCTCTGCGGGCACATATTTGCAAACAGTCCCGTTATGTACATTCCCCTGAAATCTCTCACCCGTTCCTGTCGTGGATTCCTCAGGAATAGATTCTTATTCTGGATCCGGTTCAGATAGTCTCCGGGGTAGGCCTCGACCACGGCCTCGGGAGGCTTTCATGTATCCCACCTTCTTTTGAGCGGGTGCAGCAAGGTGGGTAGTTATAGAAGTGACAGCGGTAGTAGTTTCCACTGTTAGTTCTCGGATAACAGTAACAGCGCCATTGCCCTCAGGAACGCTTGAGGTAGCAGATTTGGAGCAGATAGGCCCAGCCGTAGGAGCAAACGTAGCGGTCTCCTCTATGGCGATGCCTGTGGCCCAGTCCATCCGGTAGGCACGGGGTGGCATGGTGGATTGTTCTACGGCAAACAGGTACTCCCCACAATGCAGACATCGGACAAATGGAAGGGGACTTGCAACCAGTCCTTCACACCTGTTGCATAACTTACCCAAGACCTCGACATTTCCTGTCGTGTAGAGTATAAAAACGCCCATGCGGCTTCGGGAGAATACCAGTGTCCATCAGCAACGTTTCAGGCAGCCTGACACTTGTAGTGGTACCCCCAGGGAACATCCTGGGTCCCGTAGCAGACTGCATTCCTGGCATTCGGAACATGGCTTACAACAATCAGATCTTCCCTCTGAAAGTTCAGACACACACGCGGTGTCTCACGCAGCAAGTAAACGGAGGACTCCTCCCACTGGTTCCTCTGGTCATGCAGCTCCCGGGTTTTCTTGACTCCGCCCACAGCTCACGCGGCCAGATAATGACCTGCAATTAACCCCATTTTAGAACAATGGCACAGTCCAGAACCCTCTATTGCGTAATTTCCCAGTGAACAGTTTCTTTTAGCTGGGAGAGGTAATGGTAAATCCCAGACTCGAGCCCCCACATGTAGCACATACCCCCCAAGGAGCTGCTGGTATCTGACTGTGCTTACCGTTCCTTTACTGTTTCAACACATCCATCATAGGGGCCCCATTAAAGACTTCTTTTAGTAATTTTAGCTCCAACACACAGTCTCTTTCTTCAATGCTTCATTTAAGAAAAACACATGCAATAGAGGGATGAAGGGTTTAGGGCAGGGGTCTCAAACTGGCGGCCCTCCAGCTGTTGTAAAACTACAAGTCCCATCATGCCTCTGCCTTTGGGAGTCATGCTTGTAATTGTCAGCGTTGCAATGCCTCATGGGACTTGTAGTTTTGCAACAACTGGAGGGCCGCCAGTTTGAGACCCCTGGTTTAGGGGAATTCAGGTACCTTGAATTTGCAGATCAGTAACACTTTCTTTGATCCAGAGGACAACAGCTCCATAACTGGATTCAGCAACCACCAGATAGGCCTCTCTCACTGACCTAGCAGCCAATGTGATGCTCGGTCATAGTCTCTGCCACAGACTTTAAGATTTAGTATAACTGTTACACAATCCTCTGCACCAGGATTGGGTAATTAGTGACTTGTTGCAATATCAAGGCTTGATCACACAGTACCAGTTCCCTTCTTTCGAACCTATGGTACTGTACAGTAGGTGACCCAGGATGCATCCTCCAACTGAGTCTCAAGGCTCTTCTAGAGGCATCTGCCTTATTGCGCAGTCCTCTCCTGAAAAGTCCTCCCCTGGATCCTCCAGTCGCTCGGCTTCTTCCCGCAGGCAAGACAGCACAGGACCATCCCTGGATCAGTAGGCCCCAAGACTTTTGGGCCTACCTTCAGTAACGATGCCTCGGGCCAGCCGGCCCGAGACAATTTGACAGCAGCGACACACCTTAGGCCTGGAGGGCCATCAGGTCGGAACTCTTTTGTGTCACGAGGTCTGTTCCTTAAGTACCTCCTCCCAGAACGCACAGCAGGCAGACCACACCCACTGACTGTTTCTGGGCAAAGAGGCACTCAATACACCCAGCTTGTAGCAATTTCCATCCTTGGCCGCAATAATATGGCGCCATCCCTAGGCCAAGGGGAAAACCACACAACCAGCCAAGCTGAAACAGAACCAGAATTTACAATAATTGCAGTCTGAGCTAAACTACAGCTTCAGACAACTAAATTTTTACTTATAGTGTCTGTATTAAAAATACCAGCGCTACATAGTGTATATAGGATTCTGTTAATTTTTCATTCTCCATTGTCTATACACTATTGCATAGAATGTATTTACATCAGCAAAGGCAGACTACAAACATTTTCTTGGATTCAATAAAGCTGTAACATTTCCTTTTAATGGTAGCAACACAAATTTGCAAACATTGGTGACATCTCAACAAAACTTTGCTATGGATCTCCAGCAGCTAGAGAGTTACAGCCTGTCCATACTTGCACGAAATTTATTAGAAAAATATATAATCCTGAAACTACTTCTTCTGAAGAGTCAAAATTACTTGAAGGGCAATTTCAGCTGTCGTTTTGCATGGCTTCCTCTTTACAGTAATTTTGTTGCCTTATCACGCTTGCATTCTTTGGGGAAAATTGTGGAAACAGATGTGTCTGTTACTTGAAAAAAAGGTTTTTTTATGTGCGTAATTCTTTACATGTATTTTAGGGACAAGCAAATCTAAGTTGCGCTATGTAGAAGTGATGCTAGTGGTATTTAATAATTATATGTATTATAGAGTACTATAGTAGTAATATAAAAAATACTATATTCATACCTGTACACAAAATGACATGTCAGACATTGTATTTAACGTTACATACCTATATATAAAGCCATTTGCTGCAGTTTTTTTTACATTTGCTAAGTAGCCATCGATCCCAAGCACATTCACTGGCCTGATTAACCAACACATTACTTTCAAGCAATGTTCACGGTCATTTGGCAACATCTGATATTTAACCGGAGACGGTACTTACTGTACAATTTTCTCTCTTGATACCCAGGATATCTGGTGCAAATTTACCAAACACATGCATCTTGCCAAACACTTCAGACTAAGATAGAGTATCCTTTTTCTAAGGTTTTTTAAAGTTATAAATTGTGGAAATCCGACCATTCTGTACTCTCTTATTATGGCACTCTGTGAAGCTATCCCAGATAATCTGCACAGATCCTGCTATGGTTCTTGTCAGTGCGTATAATTCCTTAGTCATTACGAAAATTGCTCACCACTCGATCCCACTAGTCAGCACAAAAACACATTTAAAACCCAATGGAATCTTGCCTGAAACTATACAAAAGGATTTACTAGTGAAGCAAAAGCTTTCATGTAAAATTATTGTCTGAAGACCTTTTAATGCTCTCTAGCACCAGCCGACCAGACTGAGGAAAGCTGGTGTTGCTGATTGCATGGCTGTAGTGCTGACAAGGCAGAAATGAGTGTTGTACCACTGTATGGACACTGCTGCTATCACAGCAGTCCACCCAAGCCGCCTGCTGCTTAGTCCTCTGACCTTTACCTGATGCTGGAGAACAAAAATAGGTCTTTAAAAAGTAAAACTTGTCCATAAAAGCTTTTGCCTAGCTAATATACTGTGTATTCCTGTGTAATATCTGGAAAACCTTCAATTGGACTTAGAATTAGAGGTTTTTGTTGCATACATATATAGATGCATGTAAAGGTGGTCATACACTATAATTTTCTTCCCTACACAATAACAAGGTGCATGGAAGAGTCCCTTCTGCCTGCACATTTTTACATAGTTATATACTGTAGTTACATAGTTGATAAGGATGAAATAAATATACCCGTCTGTCCAGTTCAACCTGAATGTGTGCGTGTGTGTGTGTGTGCGCGTTTTGGTCACTGCTATTTTCGATATCCCTGGACATTGTGTTCACTAAGAAGCAAATATAAAAAAAATTTTAGTATTTATCCACACTCCCCATTGACATCACCAACTGTGTAAGGGAGTTCCACATCCTTACCACTCTTATGCCCCGTACACACGGTCGGACATTGATCGGACATTCCGACAACAAAATCCTAGGATTTTTTCCGACGGATGTTGGCTCAAACTTGTTTTGCCTACACACGGTCGCACAAAATTGTCGGAATTTCCGATCGACAACCACGCAGTCACGTACACCACGTACGACGAGACTAGAAAAGGCCGGTTCAGAACCAAGCGCGGCACCCTTTGGGCTCCTTTTGCTAATCTCGTGTTAGTAAAAGTTTGGTGAGAGAAGATTCGCGCTTTTTCAGACTTGTGGCTTTCAGATCGTTTTCTGCCGTTCAGTTTGTGCTTGTTGGTTTGTATCTGCTCTTCAGTGCGTGCAAGCAAGTTCCGCGTGACTTTAAGGAGTCATTGTATTCTTGTTCGTTCGTTACTGGTTTTCAGGTCGCTCTTCACAGGCCTTGCTGTTCTTCAGTGCGTTCTGTTACTTCGTTCTGAGCAGCCGACCGTTTTCTAGCCATGTTTCGTATGCGTACTCCTCGTAGAGTTCGTGCTGTGCGGGAGCTTGGTGTTGGGGTCCTGACCTTGACACAAGTCCAGTCCATGAACAGGGTGGGGAGGAGTTCATGGACCAAGAATTGGTTGCTTCAGCGTGACCAGTTCTGTCATATGCCTTTGCTCCGCGAGATCCGTGAGAATAATCCTGATGATTTCAAGAACTTTCTCAGGATGACGGACCCCGTATTTCACCGTTTGTTGGCTTCGCTGACCCCCTATATTAGCAGGCAGGATACCTGCATGAGGCAAGCTATCACTCCGGAGCAGAGGTTGGTCGCTACCTTGCGGTATTTGGCCACAGGGAGAAGTCTGCAGGACTTGAAGTTCTCGACAGGCATCTCCCCCCAGGCTCTGGGTATCATCATCCCAGAGACCTGTTCTGCCATCATACAGGTCCTGCAGACGGAGTATATGAAGGTAAGATTTTTATCCTTTTATATCACATTTTATTGTATTGAATGTTTGCTAATATATTGTATTTCTTTCCTCATTCCCTAATTACCATGATTGTAATATGCTGTGAATGTCCCCTTTGTTCTCATGCATGCTGGATTTTTATGTAATTATTTTTTTATGTCCTTCATACATATTTGCCCTTCAATAACCTCTCCAGCATGGTGTCTCCTGCCCTATATTCACCTCATGTAGTCACTTAACAATGTATTTTATCAGCTCTATAGTAGTGCTTTACCCCAAACACCCCCTAAAATGTTTGTTAATGTTATTTTAGCTTTAAATTCAGGCAGAGTTCCAGAGGCTTTTTTTGTGGTGTCCACAAATTTTTGGTAACCCTCCCTCCCCCCAACTGCTAAGTCAGCTGATCCCAATTCTCTATCCTCAATCATCTATCTGCTGACTTTGCCAAACCCATACACACTATACCCATCTCTTTACTGGTCAGATTTATGGATGAATTCCCCAAAGCATGTAGTGCAAGGGCCTGCCTGTATACTTTCCAATGGTACTGTTTAAAGTTTTTGTATCCTATTATTATCTTGATAGGTAATAGCAGAATGTCCAAATGTCCTCAAATGTGTACAATGTGTATTTATATCTTTGTATTCAGACACTTCTTACCTGTCCAGTGGTCTGCTAATAGTGTAACTAAGGAGGGGCTGTTCCAAGTAATACCCTGTATTTAGGCATTCATCTCTCAATGAAGTGAAGAGGGTTACCTGTCCAAGAGTCCCCCCCCCCCCCATAATGTTAGAAATGGCCCATGAGAGGGGGGGGAGGGGGAATATGATAGGTGTACCTTATACTTTGGCCTTGTTAAATTCCCCTTAGTAAATGCTATCTGGAGGTTGCCCCATAATGTTTGTGTATAATCTGCTTGCCATGTTTCTGTGAAAAAATAGTAATGTTTATTGTTTTTTCCTCAACAGTTTCCTTCCACGCCACAGGAATGGCAGACTGTGGCCTCCCACTTTGCCCAGCGGTGGGACTTTCCTAACTGCGGAGGGGCAATTGATGGGAAACACGTCCACATCGTCCCACCACCCAACTCGGGGTCATACTATTATAATTACAAGGGGTTTAATAGTATAGTGATGTTGGCGGTGGTGTCGGCTAATTACGAGTTCTTGTATGTGGACATGGGGAAGAATGGCCGGATGTCCGATGGTGGAGTGATCGCCCAGACGGAGTTCTACAGGCGTCTCCAGAATGGCAGCTTGGACTTGCCACCTCCAGAGGACAATGTTGAAGGTCTCCCATTTGTGTTCGTTGCTGATGAAGCATTTGCGCTGGGGGACCACTTGATGCGGCCATTCCCGATGAGGACCCTCACCCCGGAACAGAGGGTTTTTAATTACCGGCTGGCCAGAGCCCGAAGAGTGGTGGAGAACACATTTGGAATCCTGGCCAGCCGGTTCCGATTATTTCTGACACCCATCCATATGGCGGAGTATAAACTGAACCATATAATACTTGCCTGCTGTGTTCTCCATAATTTTTTAAGAAAACATTCAGCCAACTATGCTGGCTCAGTTGGGCCTGAGGCCGGAATCCCAAATCCATCAACACTGACGGCGCTTGAAAGTGGTCGTCCTGGCTTGCCCTCCCTGAATGCCCGTGATGTCCGGTTACGCTACCTGGAGTTCTTTGCGGGTAGGGGGGCTATCAATATGCCAGACAATCTGTGACACCTTTTTCAAATAAAAAACAAACAAAAGAAATTCTTGGTGGACATTTACTGCTTGTGTTTGTTTTAGCTGACCCTGACAGAAATGTGTTGAGTGCAGAAAATGTCGTGATTGGGTAACCTTACAAAAAATAGTGTTGGCTGGTACTTCCTAAATGCCAAAACACATTTCACTACAAGTGCACTTGCAACTGCACTGAACCTGCACTTGTAGTGCAAAGTGTAATTGCCCTTAGGAAATGACCCCCATTTGTGCATAAAACAGCAATTACATCACCCCAAAAGTGTTGTAGTGTTGAGACAATAATCCACACATTCTTGAGTAAGGCACTTTTTTATAGCTGCACAATCACATGTGCATTTACGAAAGGTTTTTAAAACAAACCAACATGTTTGTTGTATAACAATGTTTGCAGTAGCATTATCAAAAATCGAAATATCCATTTCAGATAAAACAGGCCTGTGTAAAACCAACAAGAAAGCCAAAAAACTTTAACTTACAAAGTTCACATATGGTAAAACCTGAAGGCTATATCAGACATGAGTATTTAGGAACTGTGTTTGATATAGCGTTCAGATGGGGGGAAATCACCCCTGGAAAAGCCAAATTTGGAAGATGCACACCAATTTACGAATGTCAACATGTGCTATCTGCCATCAGGGGGGATCAAGGGACGTGTTTTGGGGGAGCAAGCCCTTCCTCAACGCGACTTTATAATTGAGGAAGGGGTTGCACCCCCAAAACGCGTCCATTGATCTCCCGTGATGGCAGATAGCACATGTTGGCACACTGTGTGCATCCTCCAAATTTGGCTTTTCTAAACATTGTAAAAATTTTAGTAAGATAAAACAGGTGATTTTGTGGGGTTTAAATTCGCCCCAAAACATCAATGATGTTATTATTTTTTTTAATAACATCAGTGATTTGTTGCTGGATGTTTTGCAATTGGAGATTACACCCCATGATCTCCCCGATGAGTATCTGGGCACTTTCAGATGTAAAGCGTTCTGGATCACGATCACCTAAAAAGAGATAAAGAACAAAAAAAAAGGTCTAAAAAATCTGCCACCATCCATCTCTTTTACCTGAGTCTGTGGTCGCAGACACTCACCTGTTGTGGTGCCAATCTCCACCACATCTTCTTCTTCCTCCTTCTCAGCTTCTTGGGTTTGCGGTATTTCCCCTTCTTCCAGAGGGGGGGGTCTGTGTTCTCCTGGGATGAGGGGTGTCCTCCGAGTCTTTTCTCCCCTATGTAAAACAAAAATGGTATAATTAGCACACAGATATTTGATGGCAGAACTAGAACTAGGAAACATTGCTTGGAAGTGGGGTACAATTGTCTATTTTAGCCGAGTTCCAAGATGTATATTTTTTATTGCCCTTTGTCAAGCTGCAATACTTTACCTGTTTAGTACAAGCTTCACAGATGTAGCCCCCCCTATAGTATACACTGGAGCACCTGTGTGGCCCCCCTAATAAAAAGGGTGTTCTGGGGTCCCACACTAGTGCTCCAGTGTCCAGATGTGAAAACAGCTGCTCAGTGTCCTCTCCTTACACACAATCTAGTTGGCATTTCATTCTAGTAACAAACCCATCTACACAAACAAATATTTGGCATCCAAGTAGGCCCCCAAAAATGTGTGAAAATGCAATGGTGTTCTAGAGGCCGAAAGAAAAATGTTTGATACGAACGAATAATGGGCCCATGAACATTAAAGTTGACCTTTTTAAACGTTACAATTACTAAAAGCATATGGAGCAGAACGAACGGAATAAAGACAGAAAGAATAGGAACACAGCACAACTACTTACTTTTTTGCAGCACTCTCCGGATCTTTCGGTACTGCTCTGGCTCTCTCAACTTCAGGTCCGACCGCCGCTTCCTGAGCTGATCTTTCGATCGTCGTACCCCGAAATTCCTCTCAAGACTCCTGACCACTTTCGCCATGATCTTGGCCTTTCGGATGTTGGGGTTGGGGTAAGGCCCATATTTTCCGTCATAGTCGGACTTCTTCATGATGTCGACCATCTCCAACATCTCCCCAAACGACATATTTGTGGCCTTAAAACGTCTCCTTCTGGATCGGGACGTGCCTCAATCCGGGCTTTCCTCCTCCTCCTCCTCATTGCTATAATTAGCACGCACCTGCTGTAACTCCGCCATGTGCTCTTCACCCACTGCGCCGAACGAAAAGGGGCGGGGAATAGACTAGAAAGAACGTCAGGGGCAGGCGGAGTTACACGCATGCGCAGTGTGTATAAAGCGTAACACACGTGCGTATTACGTACGATCTGTGAGCGGAGGAAGGAACATTGGACGCGCCGATCGTAAGAACGAAGGTAAGAGACAAACTTGTGCCTATACTGCTTCTAGATTGAGGCCTATATTGTAACAAGATTAGGAGAGTTTTGTCTGACATTAAGCTTTGTCTTGTGTTGTGTCTTGCAGTGAACATGGATATCTTAATGAGAGATACTGACTTCATGTCACTATTCATTGATATGCTAAGTGAGCTGCCCTGTCTGTGGGAGATTACCCACCCCCATTTCAAGAACCAAGCAAAGAGGAAGGCAGCACTGGAGCAATTGTGTGAAATTGTGAAGCAGGTGATCCCCACGGCAGACATCACTTATTTAAAGATTTTCATTGGTGGCCTGAGGAGCACATATCTGAGGGAGCGCAAGAAAGTCCTGGATTCACAGAGATCCGGAGCAGCAGATGACATCTATGTCCCCAGGATGTTGTACTACGACAGGCTGCACTTTCTGGCAGGCCAGACTGAACCCAGGCCATCCCTCTCCAGTCTTCCTTCCACGCTTCCTTCCCCCCTGGCTGAGGCTTCTGACGCCCAACCTGGGCCTTCCAGGCCATATGTGGAGGAGCCCAGATTGAGCCAGGTATAGCATTCCTCTAAATATTTCTGCTTGTCCAACCAATGATGTTAACTAGATGTTAGTTGGGAGTACTAATTTAGGATTGTGATTGATGATGCAAAACATTACAACCATGTCCCTTTTTCATACACAGGGAAGTCTCAGCCAGGAGGTGGCCGGGCCAAGCCGGCTGGCTGATATCAAGGTCCCTCCACCACACCTGAAAACAGAAAGTGGCAGTAGGACGAGTACCCTAGAGGAGGCGGCTATAGCATTCTTTTGGAGGGCTACAGAGGTCCTGGGAGCACCCTACACCATGCAGGAGAACATTGCCACATTCATAGCATATAAAATGCAGAGGATGGAGGAGGGCCAAAAAGCCTTGTGTGAGGCCCTCATATCAGAGGCTCTGGAGAAAGGTATGAGGGGCCAAATTACACCTCACACACAGCTTTGGGATGGTCCTCCTCCTCCTCCTGCAGGTCCTCCTCCTCCTCCTCCCTCTCCTCCAGGTCCTCCCAGTCCTCCTCCAGGTCCTCCCAGTCCTCCTCCTCCTCCAGGTCCTACTCCTCCTCCTGCCACATCTCCAACTGCACAGCCACAGCCCGGAAGGAAGCGTGGAAGGAAGACCAGACAGTGATTGCCCTGGATCCAGTCTGGTTGGCCAAAAGATGCAGCCTCTTGTGGTACCACAGCCTGGGGACACAGATGTCATCTGCTACTATCCAGATCTCTGCGAATTCTGGACCAGATTGCCCTCCCTTACATATGGACTCCTCAGGCCACCAATTTTGATGTTGAAGAATTGATGTCTGCCCTGGGGGTCCCAGGCTTCACTAATTTCTCATGTTGATCCAGTGTTGCCTTCCTCTTTGTTTGGTTCTGATCCCTTAATAAAGGATTTTTGTTTTGAATTATACTCTCCTATGTGTTTTACTTCAAAAATGACAGTTGGTTTGTGAGGATTCAGGTACGTTTCAAATATACAATGTGAAATGAACAAGGGACACCAACAACAAACAATCTCCTTGAGATTAAATAATAAAAGATATCAATGGTGTTGGGGTAACTTGACACACAAAACACACACAAAAATATTCTGGAGTAAAAATAAAAATAACATTGAACAAAGATCAGCCTTGGAAAAAATCCAAACATTAAAGAAAAAAAAAGGCTGAAAATCCCCAAAAAAATAAATAAAAAATTTAAAACTGTCAGATGTGACAACTAATAACAATATATTGAGGGAATCCCACTAAAAAAACACAAATAAAACTTTGTGAGAAGTGTGTGTGAATATGAGCAGCAAAACGACTTAATTCTTGTCACATTATAAAGAAGAAGAGAGTGCGCTGTATTAAACCATTTTTAACATTGCAGCGTGATGAAAGTGCTGTATCCATTACGTACGAACGCTAAGTTTACCAGAACGAGCTGTCCCGTGTCGGAATTTCTTCTGAGCATGCGTGGCACTTTGTGCGTCGGAACAGGCCACACACGGTCGGAATTGACGCGATCGGATTTTGTTGTCGGAAAATTTTATCTCCTGCTGTCCAACTTTGTGTGTCGGAAAATCCGATGGAAAATGTCCGATGGCGCCCACACACGGTCGGAATTTCCGACAACATGCTCCGATCGGACATTGTCCATCGGAAAATCCGACCGTGTGTACGGGGCATTACAGTAAATAATCTCTTATGCAGTTTAAGATTAAACTGTTTCCTCCCAATGCTAGAATCATAATTTAAAGATTTGTATATTGTGATCATATTCCCCCTTAAGCGTCTCTTCTCCAGGGAGAATACTTTTAATCCTTTGTATTCCTCATAACTGATGTCCTACAGCCCCATTATTAGCTTTGATGCCCTTCTCTGGACTCTCTCCAGATCATGGCCATCCTTCCTGGGGATCGGTGATCAGAACTGGACAGCCTACTCAAGATGTGGCCAGGCCAATGTTTTTGTCAGGATACACTCATCAGGGGCTGCAACTGATTGGCTGCAGCTGCTGATCAAGAAAATTTTCCAACATATCATTTGGCAGAAGTTGATCAAACGATCCACTTCTATCAAAAAGGGATGGGAACAAACAAATCAATATTCGGTCGGTCCCTGCTGAACCGGATACATTTCAGTCAGTGTGTGGCCAGCATGCAGCCACGCTGCTTCATAAAGAGCCCTCTGGAAATTGTGGCCCCAAGCTCTAAATTATCAGAGCTCTCAACCTGGGACACATTTCTATAGCAATGAATAAAATTACCTTGAGGGTATCCTAAGGTAAAGCAACCCACATGCTCAGATTTACAATATATATTGAATTTTATTAATATAAATATATTTTGGTAAAATCTTGTTAATGATATGCTCAATATAGTAAATTATCTCAAAGACCTTCAGTAAAAAAGTAATATTGAAACTTAATTTTATCTGTAAATTATCAACTACTCAAGCAGAAAATGATCATGAAATGTGTTTTTATTCCCTCTCCCAGAAAAAGATTAGACCAGCAAGACCCGCAGGAATGATTTGTTGGGTTTAAAGAGTATAGTATAAACAACTCTTAATAAAAACTCCTGCCTGACATCAGACACTGAACTGATCAACCATTCTAGGGTTCATACATGGCAGAAAAAAAGCTTGCTTTGAAGCCAAGACCACCAACTGCACAGTAGGAGTTATTTTAACCTTTACTCAATTCTACAAGATGCCTTTTCATGCCTTTTCATGTTCTATCAGCTTTTTCATTATTCAGGTCAATCATGCAGAAATGTTTGATCCCTCACCTCTCCTGGATTATAGATGACCATCATTTCAATCCTTTCCATTTTGAGATTAATTCTGACCAACCCTTAATCACTTAAAGCTCATACATGGAAACAATTTTCCATCCACCTGCCTCTGAAAAAATAAAGCAAACAAACATGTAATGCCTCCTTCATAACACTGACTGAAGAAGATACATGTCCATCAAGTTCAGTCATTAAAAGTTTAACAAAAAAAAAAACTGCATCTACATAATCCTTAAGGTATTATTAAATCCTTGCTGGCAATATGTATATATATATATATATATATATATATATAGTGGGGAATTAGCTCATGGGGATCACCTTTTTCTGAATGACAGTCAGCAAACGGGCACTTTCTTAAAAATCTGGCAGATGCCAGGTTTATTTGCAGTAAATTAAATCCTTGCCGTCTGGCGCTAACTAAACAAATAGTCTCCTCTCTATACAGTGTGGGGCTGGTCCTCGTCACCCACAAAACATGCAGAAAAGCAAACCTTTTAGTCCAACACCCAGAGCTCCTCTCACTCAGGTTCCTTTCTGAGTCTCAAAACCAGAGCGACCTGCTGTGCTCTCTTCTTGGATATTTAAAGTCCAGCTGACTGTGGACTCCAGTGGACCCGAACATCCGGACCGGAACCCAGCCTGCCACAATCCCGGTTCAGTCCCTTACAATTGAACGAAAGGTGAAAGGTGCCTATTATCGTGTATCTCACCTCGCATACCGTCACAATATATATATATATACACACATGTATATATGTGGAGATGCGATCCCATGTCACTGGTGCAAATGAGCAGTGTACTGTATGCCTGATTTTGGTAGGCTTGCTAACTGCACACCTGTGTGCTGGCTTCATAATCATCCCAGGAATAGAGGTCAGTGCTCATCCTTATGCCCTGTACACACAACCAGTTTTGCCGTCGGAATAAACCCTGAAGCTGTCTTGCATACACATGGTCACACCAAATTCCGACCGTCCAGAATGCGCTGATGTACAACACGTACAACGGGACTAGAAAATGGAAGTTCAATAGCCAATAGCTTCCGTCTCGTACTTGCTTCAGAGCATGCGTCGCATTTGGTCTGTCAGAACAGCATACAGACGACCGGTTTTCCCAATAGGATTTGGTTCCGTCGGAAATATTTAGAACATGTTCTATTTCTAGATCCGTCAGTTAATGGACACAGTGAATAAGATCTCTCCTGTGTCCTGTAATAAATGAGCAGAGTAAACTGTGTTTACTCTGCTCAGTTTATGAATGGACAGGAGCCTCAGTCTCCTGTTCATTCATCTTTAGTGCCGAGAAAGGGACTGGGGAATCTGTGTCTTCAGTCCCTTTGTCTGTCTCAAAGGGGAGATGTCAGGGGTCTGTTTAGACCCCTGACATCTCACCAAAGCCCCCCCAAAACATATTTTAAAAAATTGTAAAAAAAATTAAAAAGTGTAAAAAAATAAAATAAAAAAACTACTGACACCACTCTCCCCTGCCCTACCAACACTGTCCACTGCCCCAACCCGCTCCCCCCAAAAAGCATTGTGAAAAAAAATGTATTCAATTGTAAAAAAAATCAATTATTAAAAATAAAAAAAACCTACTGACACCCTCCACATACCACCCACCCACCCCCTTCCCCAGAAGCACTGCGAAAAAATATTGAAAAAGTGATTTAAATAATATTTTGCCGAGGGGGGTTGGGGGGGGGGGCGTTTGCAGGTTGGGGGATGTCTGCCATCAGCTATGGGCATTTTAATTTTTATACTGGTTCCTGCAGACCTGTTGTTGAAAAAATGAAAATTGCAGCTCTTACCCTCTGAATAGTTTAGTCTGGAGGGAAGTGTTTACAAACCAGACAGTCGTACATGGTTTATGTATTTGTGAATCCCTTGAGGGCTTCTGTGATAATGGATGCCATATTTTGGGTACAGTTTTGATTATAATGTGAAAATGCATTACTGAAACAGTTTTTTTCCTTTTTCAGTGTTTTATTGTTCATTTTCAGCATCCAAAACAAACATTTAACGAAAACCAGAACAGTATGTTCATTTTGATGTCATACATAACTACTGAAATAGTCTACAACAGTCAACAGCAATCAGAAAATACATTTGAACACAGAAAATCCCAAGGTAAATGAAAGTCAAGCCTAGACAATTCTAGCTATACATAGGATGAAAGCATGTATCAGCAGAGGCTACCTTCAGGGAAAGCTGCATGACAATGTCAGAGAAACCAGTGATGTAGACAGCTCAGTTACATGCAAATGACAACTTTTCTTATAAAACTTGTATTTACCCATTACACCTCCTTATTGGTATTTTATTGTGATGGTGGCTTTATTGACTAATACAGAGGCTTAGGAGGTTAGATAGGCAGAGCTAAATTCAGGAAAAGTAGAGATCTGCATATAATATAAGCTACCTATATCTTGGTATCTACTGACTGTTTTAACATGCAGTTGTGACAGGTTTTCATACATCAAATCTAAAACCACAAATATGGTCATAAATAACAGTGGTATAAATAAATCTCAAATCTGGATGCAAACAAAAAAAATTCAGTTTAACTGCTTCCGGACCAGCGCACGACGACACGGGTACATCTCTCCATCATAGCCGCATTAGGGCCACGCGCCGCGGGTCCGGCGGACTCGAGGTCTGCCGGTGGCCCACGATCGCAGCGAGGAGAGGCAGAACAGGGAACTGCCTATGTAAACAAGGCATTTCCCTGTTCTGCCTAGTGACATGTCAGGGATCCACCGCTCCCTCTCATCAGGGAGAGGTGATTTCTGTCATGTCCTAGTTAGCCCACGCCCCCCTACAGTTAGAACACACTGAGGGAACACAATTAACCCCTTGATCGCCCCCTAGTGTTTAACCCCTTCCCTGCCAGTGACATTTATACAGTAATAAGTGGCTAATTTTAGCTCTGATCGCTGTATAAATGTCACTGGTCCCAAAATAGTGTCAAAAGTGTCCGATCTGTCCGCCGCAATTTCGCAGTCCCGATAAAAGTTGCAGATCATTGCCATTAGTAGTAAAAAAAAAACCTAATAATAAAAATTCCATAAATCTATCCCCTATTTTGTAGACACTATAACTTTTGCGCAAACCAATCAATATACGCTTATTGCGATTTTTTTTTCTAACAAAAATTTGTAGTAGAATATATATCAGCCTAAAGTGAGGAAGAATTTTTTTTATATATTTTTTGGGGATATTTAATATAGCAAAAAGTGAAAAATATTGCTTTTTTTCCAAAATTGTCGGTCTTTTTTTGCTTATAGCACATAAAATAAAAATCGCAGAGGTGATCAAATACCACCAAAAGGAAGCTCTGTTTGTGGGGGTAAAAAGGACGTCAATTTTGTTTGGGTAAAACGTCGTACGACCGTGCAATTGTCAGTTAAAGCGAAGCAGTGCCGTATCGCAGAAAAATGCTCTGGTCATTATGGGGGTAAAATCTTCCGGGGCTGAAGTGGTTAATTTTGCATATTAAGCTTGAATTGCTTAGGCTACAATCTCATAATCATCCCCTTTTGTCTAAAACAGCTTTTTCAAGTAATTTGCTTCTCTCAGTAGTCCTATGCCTAATGCCCCGTACACACGGTCGGATTTTCCAATGGACAATGTCCGATCGGAGCGTGTTGTCGGAAATTCCGACCTTGTGTGGGCGCCATCGGACATTTTCCATCGGATTTTCCGGCACACAAAGTTGGAGAGCAGGAGATAAAATTTTCCGACAACAAAATCCGATCGCGTCAATTCCGACCGTGTGTGGCCTGTTCCGACGCACAAAGTGCCACGCATGCTCAGAAGAAATTCCGACACGGGACAGCTCGTTCTGGTAAACTTAGCGTTCGCAATGGATACAGCACTTTCATCACGCTGCAATGTTCAAAATGGTTTAATACAGCGCACTCTCTTCTTCTTTATAATGTAACAAGAATTAAGTCGTTTTGCTGCTCATATTCACACACACTTCTCACAAACTTTTATTTGTGTTTTTTTAGTGGGATTCCATGAATATATTGTTATTAGTTGTCACATCTGACAGTTTTATATTTTTTTTATTTTTTATTTTTTGGATTTTCAGCCTCTTTTTTTCTTTGTTTGGATTTTTGCCAAGGCTGATCTTTGTTCAATGTTATTTTTATTTTTACTCCCTGTGTGTTTTGTGTGTCAAGTTACCCCAACACCATTGATATCTTTTATTATTTAATCTCAAGGAGATTGTTTGGTGTTGGTGTCCCTTGTTCATTTCACATTGTATATTTGAAATGTACCTGAATCCTCACAAACCAACTGTCCTTTTTGAAATAAAACACATAGGAGAGTATAATTCAAAACAAAAATCCTTTATTAAGGGATCAGAACCAAACAAAGAGGAAGGCAACACTGGATCAACAGGAGAAATTAGCGAAGCCTGGGACCCCCACGGCAGACATCAATTCTTCAACATCAAAATTGGTGGCCTGAGGAGTCCATATGTAAGGGAGGCCAGTCTGGTCCAGAATTCGCAGAGATCCAGATAGCAGCAGATGACATGTGTGTCCCCAGGCTGTGGTAACACAAGAGGCTGCATTTTTTGGCCGACCAGACTGAACCCAGGGCAATCACTGTCTGGTCTTCCTTCCACGCTTCCTTCCGGGCTGTGGCTGTGCAGTTGGAGATGTGGCAGGAGGAGGAGTAGGACCTGGAGGAGGAGGAGGACTGGGGGGACCTGGAGGAGGACTGGGAGGACCTGGAGGAGAGGGAGGAGGAGGAGGAGGACCTGCAGAAGGAGGAGGAGGACCATCCCCAAGATGTGTGTGAGGTGTAATTTGGCCCCTCATACCTTTCTCCAGAGCCTCCGATATGAGGGCCTCACACAAGACTTTTTGGCCCTCCTCCATCCTCTGCATTTTATAGGCTATGAAGGCAGCAATGTTCTCCTCCATGGTGTGGGGTGCTCCCAGGACCTCTGTAGCCCTCCAAAAGAATGCTATAGCAGCCTCCTCTAGGGTACTCCTCCTACTGCCACTTTCTCTTTTCAGGGGGGGTGGAGGGACCTTGATATCAGCCAGCCGGCTCGGCCACCTCCTGGCTGAGACTTCCCTGTGTATGAAAAAGGGACATGGTTGTAATGTTTTGCATCATCAATCACAATCCTAAATTAGTACTCCCAACTAACATCTAGTTAACATCATTGATTGGACAAGCAGAAATATTTAGAGGAATGCTATACCTGGCTCAATCTGGGCTCCTCCACATGTGACCTGGAAGGCCCAGGTTGGGCGTCAGAAACCTCAGCCAGGGGGGAAGGAAGCGTGGAAGGAAGACTGGAGAGGGATGGCCTGGGTTCAGTCTGGCCTGCCAGAAAGTGCAGCCTGTCGTAGTACAACATCCTGGGGACATAGATGTCATCTGCTGCTCCGGATCTCTGTGAATCCAGGACTTTCTTGCACTCCCTCAGATATGTGCTCCTCAGGCCACCAATGAAAATCTTTAAATAAGTGATGTCTGCCGTGGGGATCACCTGCTTCACAATTTCACACAATTGCTCCAGTGCTGCCTTCCTCTTTGCTTGGTTCTTGAAATGGGTGTGGGTAATCTCCCACAGACAGGGCAGCTCACTTAGCATCTCTACGAATACTGACATGAAGTCATTGTCTTTCATTAAGATATCCATGTTCACTGCAAGACACAACACAAGACAAAGCCTAATGTCAGACAAAACTCTCCTAATCTTGTTACAATATAGGCCTCAATCTAGAAGCAGTATAGGCACAAGTTTGTCTCTTACCTTCGTTCTTATGATCGGCGCGTCCAATGCTCCTTCCTCCGCTCACAGATCGTACGTAATACGCACGCGTGTTACGCTTTATACACACTGCGCATGCGTGTAACGCTGCCCGCCCCTGACGTTCTTTCTAGTCTATTCCCCGCCCCTTTTCGTTCGGCGCAGTGGGTGAAGAGCACATGGCGGAGTTACAGCAGGTGCGTGCTAATTCTAGCAACGAGGAGGAGGAGGAAAGGCCGGATCCAGGCACGTCCCGATCCAGAAGGAGACGTTTTAAGGCCACAAATATGTCGTTTGGGGAGATGTTGGAGATGGTCGACATCATGAAGAAGTCCGACTATGACGGAAAATATGGGCCTTACCCCAAAGCGAACATCCGAAAGGCCAAGATCATGGCGAAAGTGGTCAGGAGTCTTGAGAGGAATTTCGGGGTACGAAGATCGAAAGATCAGCTCAGGAAGCGGTGGTCGGACCTGAAGTTGAGAGAGCCAGAGCAGTACCGAAAGATCCGGAGAGTGCTGCAAAAAAGTAAGTAGTTGTGCTGTGTTCCTATTCTTTCGGCCTCTAGAACACCATTGTTTAGGCCATATGCATTTTCACACATTTTTTGGGGCCTACTTGGATGCCAAATATTTGTTTGTGTAGATGGGTTTGTTACTAGAATGAAATGCCAACTAGATTGTGTGTAAGGAGAGGACACTGAGCAGCTGTTTTCACATCTGGACACTGGAGCACTAGTGTGGGACACCATTTTTATTAGGGGGGGGCACACAGGTGCTCCAGTGTATACTATAGGGGGGGCTACATCTGTGAAGCTTGTACCAAACAGGTAAAGTATTGCAGGTTGACAAAGGACACTAAAAAATATACATCTTGGAACTCTGCTAAAATAGACAATTGTACCCCACTTCTAAGCAATGTTTCCTATTTCTAGTTCTGCCATCAAATATCTGTGTGCTAAGTATACCATTTTTGTTTTACATAGGGGAGAAAAGACTCGGAGGACACCCTTCATCCCAGGAGAACACAGACCCCCCACCTCTGGAAGAAGGGAAAATACCGCAAACACAAGATGCTGAGCAGGAGGAAGAAGAAGACGTGGTGGAGATTGGCACCACAACAGGTGAGTGTCTGCGACCACAGGCTCAGGTAAAAGAGATGGATGGTGGCAGATTTTTGAGACCTTTTTTTTTGTTCTTTATCTCTTTTTAGGTGATCGTGATGTGAGGGATAGAGAACGCTTTACTTCTGAAAGTGCCCAGATCCTGATCAGGGAGATCATGGGGTGTAATGCCGAACTGCAAAACATCAAGCAAAAAATCAATGATGTTATTAAAAAAAATAATAACATCATTGATGTTTTGGGGCGAATTTAAACCCCACAAAATCACCTGTTTTATTATTGTGGTCCAATCTTCCAAAAATTTTTTCAATGTTTAGAAAAGCCAAATTTGGAGGATGCACACAGTGTGCCAACATGTGCTATCTGCCATCACGGGAGATCAATGGACGCGTTTTGGGGGTGCAACCCCTTCCTCAATTATAAAGTCGCGTTGAGGAAGGGCTTGCTCCCCCAAAACACGTCCCTTGATCCCCCCTGATGGCAGATAGCACATGTTGACATTCGTAAATTGGTGTGCATCTTCCAAATTTGGCTTTTCCAGGGGTGATTTCCCCCCATCTGAACGCTATATCAAACCCAGTTCCTAAATACTGATGTCTGATATAGCCTTCAGGTTTTACCTAATGTGAACTTTGTAAGTTCAAGTTTTTTGGCTTTCTTGTTGGTTTTACACAGGCCTGTTTTATCTGAAATGGATATTTCGATTTTTGATAATGCTACTGCAAAAATTGTTATACAACAAACATGTTGGTTTGTTTTAAAAACCTTTCGTAAATGCACATGTGATTGTGCAGCTATAAAAAAGTGCCTTACTCAAGAATGTGTGGATTACTGACTCAACACTACAACACTTTTGGGGTGATGTGATTGCTGTTTTATGCAAAAATGGGGGTTATTTCCTAAGGGCAAATCCACTTTGCACTACAAGTGCAGGTTCAGTACAGTTGCAAGTGCACTTGTAGTGAAATGTGTTTTTGCATTTAGGAAGTACCAGCCAACACTGTTTTTTATAAGGTTACCCAATCACGACATTTTCTGCACTCAACACATTTCTGTCAGGGTCAGCTAAAACAAACACAAGCAGTAAATGTCCACCAAGAATTTCTTTTGGTTGTTTTTTATTTGAAAAAGGTTTCACAGATTGTCTGGCATATTGATAGCCCCCCTACCCGCAAAGAACTCCAGGTAGCGTAACCGGACATCACGGGCACTCAGGGAGGGCAAGCCAGGACGGCCACTTTCAAGCGCCGTCAGTGTTGATGGATTTGGGATTCCGGCCTCAGGCCCAACTGAGCCAGCATAGTTGGCTGAATGTTTTCTTAAAAAATTATGGAGAACACAGCAGGCAAGTATTATATGGTTCAGTTTATACTCCGCCATATGGATGGGTGTCAGAAATAATCGGAACCGGCTGGCCAGGATTCCAAATGTGTTCTCCACCACTCTTCGGGCTCTGGCCAGCCGGTAATTAAAAACCCTCTGTTCCGGGGTGAGGGTCCTCATCGGGAATGGCCGCATCAGGTGGTCCCCCAGCGCAAATGCTTCAACAGCAACGAACACAAATGGGAGACCTTCAACATTGTCCTCTGGAGGTGGCAAGTCCAAGCTGCCATTCTGGAGACGCCTGTAGAACTCCGTCTGGGCGATCACTCCACCATCGGACATCCGGCCATTCTTCCCCACGTCCACATACAAGAACTCGTAATTAGCCGACACCACCGCCAACATCACTATACTATTAAACCCCTTGTAATTATAATAGTACGACCCCGAGTTGGGTGGTGGGACGATGTGGACGTGTTTCCCATCAATTGCCCCTCCGCAGTTAGGAAAGTCCCACCGCTGGGCAAAGTGGGAGGCCACAGTCTGCCATTCCTGTGGCGTTGAAGGAAACTGTTGAGGAAAAAACAATAAACATTACTATTTTTTCACAGAAACATGGCAAGCAGATTAGACACAAACATTATGGGGCAACCTCCAGATAGCAATTATTAAGAGGAATTTAACAACAACAAAGTATAAGGTACACCTATCATATTCCCCCTCCCCCCCTCATGGGCCATTTCTAACATTATAGGGGGGGAGAACTCTTGGACAGGTAACCCTCTTCACTTCATTGAGAGATGAATGCCTAAATAATGGGTATTACTTGGAACAGCCCCTCCTTAGTTACACTATTGGCAGACCACTGGACAGGTAAGAAGTGTCATAATACAAAGATATAAATACACACTGTACACATTTGAGCACATTTGAACATTCTGCTATTACCTATCAAGATAATAATAGGATACAAAAACTTTAAACAGTACCATTGGAAAGTATACAGGCAGGCCCTTGCACTACATGCTTTGGGGAATTCATCCATACATCTGACCAGTAAAGAGGTGGGTATAGTGTGTATGGGTTTGGCAAAGTCAGCAGATAGATGATTGAGGATAGAGAATTGGGATCAGCTGACTTAGCAGTTGGGGGAGGGAGGGTTACAAAAAATTTGGGGACACCACAAAAAAAACCCTCTGGCACTCTGCCTGAATTTAAATAAAAAATAACATTTCAAAACATTTTAGGGGGTGTTTGGGGTAAAGCACTACTATAGAGCTGATAAAATACATTGTTAAGTGACTACATGAGGTGAATATAGGGCAGGAGACACCATGCTGGAGAGGTTATTGAAGGGCAAATATGTATGAAGGACCTAAAATAATAATTACATAACAATCCAGCATGCATGAGAACAAAGGGGACATTCACAGCATATTACAATCATGGTAATCAGGGAATGAGGAAAGAAATACAAGATATTATCAAACATTAAATACAATAAAATGTGAGATAAAAGGATAAAAATCTTACCTTCATATACTCCTTCTGTAGGACCTGGATGATGGCAGAACAGGTCTCTGGGATAATGATCCCCAGAGCCTGGGGGGAGATGCCTGTCGAGAACTTCAAGTCCTGCAGACTTCTCCCTGTGGCCAAATACCGCAAGGTAGCGACCAACCTCTGCTCCGCAGTGATGGCTTGCCTCATGCAGGTATCCTGCCTGCTGATATAGGGGGTCAGCGAAGCCAACAGACGGTGAAACACGGGGTCCGTCATCCTGAGAAAGTTCCTGAAATCATCAGGATTATTCTCACGGATCTCACGGAGCAAAGGCATATGACAGAACTGGTCACGCTGAAGCAACCAATTCTTGATCCATGAACTCCTCCCCACCCTGTTCATGGACTGGACTTGTGTCAAGGTCAGGACCCCAACACCAAGCCCCCGCACAGCACAAACTCTACGAGGAGTACGCATACGAAACATGGCTAGAAAACGGGCGGCTGCTCAGAACGAAGTAACAGAACGCACTGAAGAACAGCAAGGCCTGTGAAGAGCGACCTGAAAACCAGTAACGAACGAATAAGAATACAATGACTACCTAAAGTCACGCGGAACTTGCTTGCACGCACTGAAGAGCAGATACAAACCCACAAGCACAAACTGAACGACAGAAAACGATCTGAAAGCCACGAGTCTGAAAAAGCGTGAATCGTCTCTCACCAAACTTTTACTAACACGAGATTAGCAAAAGGAGCCCAAAGGGTGCCACGCTTGGTTCTGAACCGGACTTTTCTAGTCTCGTCGTACGTGGTGTACGTGACCGCGTGGTTGTCGATCGGAAATTCCGACAACTTTGTGCGACCGTGTGTAGGCAAAACAAGTTTGAGCCAACATCTGTCGGAATAAATCCTAGGATTTTGTTGTCGGAATGTCCGAACAAAGTCCGACTGTGTGTACGCCCTATAAATCTGATTTATCCTCTGTGGCACTTAATACATGGCCTGGCAGAATCTAGGTCTTCATGTATTTTCAGATATTTTAGGTGTTTAAAGTAATACAGCTAAAAATTATGATTTTATGTGACCATTGGGTCGTTTGCTATATATTGTTCATTTTGTATAATTCTGTGTTGTTTTTGGGTTGAGAAGCACATTATCTGCCCTTATTGTGGCAAATAGTATTTCAAATTTGATTTTTATTGACACAAGGCCATATTTAAAAGTTAACTATATTTATGATTTAATGATTCTAACACCCCTTCCCTTTATCAAAATCTTAAGAAAAAAAGTTTTGCCTTTAGTTTATACTGATTATACAACTACAATAAAATTAGCATAAGAGCACTGTGAGTTCATCTATAATTTATATGATAATTTAGTATGCATATATTATATGTAGCACTGCCCCCACAGAGGCTGCTGTTAACTGGTTCCCCTATTCCTGCATAGCCAGGCAACAAGCATTTTCCACTTTCATCTGGACACAAGAAAACAGTCTCTGATCTTGGTTATGTTGTTTTTTTTTTAGAGGAAATAACTTGGATGGGGTAAAGGGGTTGTGGGATGCCCAACATGACCGGAACAATCAATAGGGACAACTTCCTTCCTATGTACACTACAATATACTGCTTCCAGCCCTACTACCTGCAGCAACTACCAGTCCTCCTGGCTGCTTGTCCACCAGCCCACCTGGCTGCTCTGAAGATCTCCCAGGGCAAGGGATAGGAAGGGTTAAGCACAGTGCTGTCCTCCTAAAAGTTTGCTACATGTGGCAGTCTCTTCCCTTGTGAATGCCTGGGTGTACTGATATACTCACTTACTCTGTCCTCTTTACTCCCTGCTGCTTCTTAGGCAAGATTCCTCCTCAAACTGAGATGCTGATAAGATCTTCCCAAGACAGCCCGAGCCCAGCCTGGAGTCCACCGGATCCCCCCGCTGTCATGGTTCCACCATATTTAAGGGCTGACTCAGTCACCCTGCCAGGACATTCTTCCTGGGGATTGGCCAAGTTCCCTCAAGTATACAGATCAGACCCTCCTGGCCTCTGCCCACTAACTTCTAGAAGTTTCCCCAAACTGCTAGATCCAGGGGGAGGTACCAGAGACCTGCCTTTTTGGAGCCATCCTGCCTGACCTGCAGTAACCCTGACCCAATTTCTGACTCACAAACTAACCATGGGTCCTAACTTAAATTTACCTGCACTAATATATGTATATATAGTGTCAGGAGCGTGTAATGTGCCTGTTCTTTGACTGCTGCTGGTCTCATTCCAGCATCCTGGTTTTGGCGATGATGCTGCATCCATGCCTGTCTGTCCACCTGCACAGTGATTAATGTGGCCATTCTCTGGGTGGAGACCAAACCTGATTTAAGCCAGCCAAGCCTGCAGTCTCATGTTTGTGATACCGTGTCTAATTTGTGATCTAGACTGTTTGTCTGCCCTGCTCTGCTAGATTGTATTCCCTCGTTGACGACCTTGGATCGGAAATCGACTTTTCTCTGAACTCTGCCTGCCTTTTGACTATGGATTGATGCTGACTATTCTGAACCTTGTTTGCCTAGTACCTGGACTGTCATTGAACCACTTTTCCTGTCTGCCAACCACGAGTACCCGTTTGCTTTGCTCAGTTTGTGCCTGCCCCGCATAGTGGACAGGCACTATAGCATTCTGTATAAGATCTGGGTGCAACAGATTACCAGTAGGCCTGCTTGCTTATAGGAAAGGGGGCTGCTAAAGGTGATGAAGCTAGCTATAGTGCCTGATCACCTGCTTTAAGGGTAAGCGTAAGCGTAACATATACCAAATATAATTTTATAATATTAATAAATAAAACCTATGTGGCTCACGGCCAAAGTTAGAAAAGCTATACATAACAAGAAAAGAGCTTTTAAAAGATATAAAAATTAAGGAACACTGTCACTGCCCTACAGGGCGCGCGCCGGGCACGCTGTGATCACCGAGTCTATGAGACTCGGCTGATCACTGATCCGTGTAAGGGGCCGGTTCTGGCCCCTTACCATGTGATCAGCTGTCAGCCAATAACAGCTGATCACATGATGTAAACAAAACATCGGTAATCATTTTTTTTTTTTACTCACGCTGACAGCGGCTCACATGTCAGGGACATCGGTCGAAGTGGAAGAGGCACATCTGCCTCATCAGTGCCCACTAAAAGTGCCACCTAACAGTGCCACCTAACAGTGCCCACAGTGCCACCTAACAGTGCCCTCAAGTGTCACCTATCAATGCAAACAAGTGCCACCTATCAATGCCCACCTGTAGTGCCAATCAGTGCCACCTGCCAGTGCTGCCCATCACTGCCACCCATCAGTGCCCATCACTGACACCTATCAGTGCCCATCACTGCCGCCTATCAGTGCCCATCACTGCCGCCTCATCAGCGTACATCAATGAAGGAGAAAAATTACCCGTTTTAAATTTTTTATAACAAAATATACAAAAATAAATTTTTTTTTTTTTTTTTTTAAATTCAGATTTTGAAATTTTTTTTTACAAAAAGTAAAAACCGCAGAGGTGATCAAATACCACCAAAAGAAAGCTCTATTTGTGGTGAAAAAATGATAAAAATTTCATTTGGGTACAGTGTTGTATGACTGCGCAATTGTCATTCAAAGTGTGTCAGTGCTGAAAGCTGAAAATTGGTCTGGATAGGAGGGGGGTTTAAGTGCCCTGTAAGCAAGTGGTTAAAAAAGGCCTGGATCATTTCCTAATCGTACATAACATACCTATATGCTAACATTTATAGGCAGAGTTGATCCAGGGATCATACAATTGCCTCTTGGGGGATCAGGAAGGAATTTTTCCCCTGCTGAAGCAAATTGGATCATGTTTTGCTGGAGTTTTTTGACTTTCCTCTGGATCAACTGTAGATATGTGATTGTAAAAAAAAAAAATATTGTTTTTTAACCCTTTTTATTGGTTAAACTGGATGGACATTGGGGGTTATTTAAAATCCACTTTGCACTACAAGTGCACTGAAAGTGCACTTGGAAGTGCAGTCACTGTAGATCTGAGGGGGACATGCAAGGAAAATAAAAAACGCTTTTTAGCTTGCACATGATTGGATGATAAAATCAGCAGAGCTTCCCCTCATTTCAGATCTACCCCTCATATTTACAGCGACTGCAATTCCAAGAGCACTTGCAGTGCACTTATAGTGCAAAGTTGATTTGCCTTTTGTAAATAACCCCCATTGTGTCTTTTTTCAACCAGACTAACTATTTAACTATTGTAACACCCATCAATTATATATTCTTTATAGTTTGAGCCTACCCTAAAGGGGGACTTCACTAAGTTTAAAACAAATAAAAGTCAGCAGCTACAAATACTGTAGTTTCTGACTTTTAAAAATTGGGTACTTACTATGGAATACTATGGATTCCAGCCCTGTTTTTCCACATCCAATTCTTCTCAACGCTGTGGGTCCCCAGAACTGCCATCTTGGATTTTCTGATGAATCATAGCTGGCTTCCCACTCTGCATGTGAATGAGACTTACCCTGCAGTCTCCTGGAGCATATCACATATCCCAGGAGGCTACGAGCAGGGAGGGGGTGGGACAAGCATTTTTTGTTGGTATCCACTTCCCATTCCTTACCTGGGCGTTTACATGTGTTTAGAGTTTCTAATTGCATCCTGAACTCCACCATCCCAACTCCTTCCCCACACGCTATAACACCTGACAAGACACTTCCCTCTTAACCTACACAAGACTTTAGCCCCAGTTCATTGACAACACTGACAGGAGACTGAAGCACCCCCTCATTGACATTGTCCTCTCCATCCCCTTCTCTGACATGCCCCCCCCTCAATCAGTACCAATCAGTACCAATAACCAGTTACTCAGCCCAGCAGCGCACTCTGACCCCAGCAGTGCACTCTTTGATGGCGTCCAGGTCTCTGTTCATCAGGTCCCACATCAGCTCCTTGTCACATATGATAGGAGGTTTTCGGACTGGTGGAAGGACAATATACAATGATGCTGGCCTGTATACAGGAGTCTCCAGGCCTCTATCTATCCATTCCAACACACACTGCCAGCTCTTGCCTCCCACTATGGACAGTGTTACTGCATTCCATGGCCAAATAACTGAACACTATTGCATTTTTATAGCAACTAGGAGCTATATGATGTGTCTAGTCAAGGATTGGCAATATGGACTGTATAAAAGCAACTATCAAGCTGTCAATTACAACGTACAGCACTCTATGTGTACGGGACAGGGGCACACTGAAAGGGGGCCAGTCTGGGCCTGTATGTTGAGGGGAAGAGAGAGAACCTATTCAAAGTTGTTGCCCACTGACCCAATCTATTGACAACTGCCATAAAACATTTAACAGATTAAAGTAATCAATAGATACATTTAAATGTGAATCATGGGATGCTATGGATAAAAATTTCTTTTAACCCTACTGCAATAACATAACATATGTGCCAATGTACCCCTTAGAATCCATACAAAACATAAAAATAGGACACAAGAAAAATGGTGTGTATCTTCAATTGATTTTTATATATTCTTTACAGCATGATAAACATTTTTCCCTGAGCTTGATCTTCTGCAGGTACACCTACCCAGAGAAGGCACCTTCAGCTGTCTCTATTCAACCTATAGGTTATATTACTTAAATAACGAAACACAATATTTATAAATTTGGCCTTTACTTTCTGGAGAAGAATATCCTCCACAAACATTGAAGGAGGGTAAATCTCTAAACCTGTTTAGTTTGAAGGTATTGACAAATCCATGTGCTCAGAATGTGTCTAGCGAACTATGACAGGGAAAACACCAGGAGTTGATCTGTTAACCAAAGGCTGTTTAATGAAACAAATAAGCTGGAGATCTACCAAAGGAAAGAAAAACACAGCTAGTTTCTATTATGAATGTGTACTCTGTTCCTGGAAATTGTCTAGATTCCTGCCTAATTAGTGGGGAACAATAATTCAACACTGACAAATATGTATGGCATATTGTGAATACAGTTTTTATTATATTGTCAAAATGCATATTATAAAGTGTTATTATAAATAAGCACTCTTGGAAAGCTGGAAAGACAGTTAATCTAGATTTCTGTCTAAATAATAGGGAACAATTACTGCAGTAATAGGAAATACTGTTGAAAAAGGAACTTCCACAGGAGACCATTTGTAATTAAACTCTACATCACCTAGTGTCTAGTTTTTTTCCGAAGTTTTCATGACTAGGGCTTAAAAGATGCATTACACTTCCAAAAACTGCTAGACCACCACTCAACCCACCTTTGAAGAATAACCACACAAGGCTCAAGATGGAGTACAATGGGCATAGCAGCCCTTTTTTAACCGATTATAAATAACTTAGAAACATATTAACATAAGCAACATATGATCATCCAGTACATTCTGTCAAAACAGGAGCCACAAGGTCCTCATGGGCATCAACTACTCGTACCTGCGTGACCACTAAAAAAATGTAACAAACATTGACTCAGAAACAAACCACTACACACAGATACCACCAATAGTAATAATGGGAGCCATACCAAGAATGGGTCCCTACATAGGTACATATTTTTACACTCAAAAACCCATAGCAAGACCTTGTACCCCACCAGCTGTCATGACTAAACCTCAAAAACCATATTCCCAACTGCAGACCACATGTCATTGAACTCAATAAGGGTGAGAGGGCAGGCCGTTGTCCCAAGCACGCTCTTCTCTGACTGATAATTTCCCATTGCCCTCCTACAGATCCCCTTACTGCAGCCCCACCTTCTACAGTCCTCCCCACCAATCACGTGAGTACTCTTTTTTAATAATACTTCCCACTGACCAGAAGCCCTTTTGTTATGCCAACCTCTTTTAACCCTGTCATGCCAGCCCTTCGTTCATGCTTTTTTCTTTTCAAATTTGGGCCTATCTCTACTGAACTGCATGCGTCATCCAGCAGAAAGAAGTGTAAAGATCCCACGTCTTATAGCAAAATTATTGTTCTGGCTAATCTAAAGCTTTCAGCATTTAATACAATAAGAAATCTACATGGCAGCAAGCATGAACAAAATATGAAAATTATATAAAACTCAATGCCATGAAATATTTTGATATGTGAACTGTCATATCTGCTAATGAATTTTGAATATTGTGTCTACTTATTTTTGTGATTCATACTTTACTGCCAGAATACTAACACCACTTTTTCTGGTAAATTTAAAGGATATCACAGAGGCTGACAATGCTGAAGTCTCCTTCTGAAAGTGCTAGTTGCCTGGTTGCCATGCATAGTCAAAGAGTTAAGTACTTTCTGAATCAATGGCTAGAAACATGTGCAGATCAGAAGCCTTAGTCTGTTTTTCTAACTTGCATATTCAAATACTGAACACAGATACAGTCAACCTCTGGCATTTTCAGAAAAAGCTAAGCAATGACAGCCTACATTTTCTTTATCTTCACAGGTTTCCTTTAAGAAGTACAGTGGTGTCATCTTCCTACCCCCAGCCTATTGTCTTCATCCCTGGTGCCCAACCTGTGGCCCTTGGGTACTTATTGTGCAGCCCCTGAGGACCCTGAAGATAATATAAATTAAAGTGAATCTAAATAAAAAAAGAAAGAGTGACATACCACTTAAGAGTGTTCCCAAAATATCAAATTATTGTTCTTACAAAAATGTATGAAATAGGTAAAAAAAAAAATATACACCCTTCCCCACCCACAAAAAACAGAACATTAACCCATGTACATATGACTACTATTATATTTCTTCCCTAATTAAGAATAAATTGTTAATTTGATGCAAATGTAAAGTCGTTTTTCAGTGCAACGATCAGACACTTCATTTCAGAAAAATATATATGGACAGGACAAGCAAGATCCATATCACTGGGTAAGATTGTATGAATTCAAGATCTTGTTACTATAGGTATGCATGCACATATAGGCCCTGATATCATAGACTGTAAATGCATTCAGCAGCAAATTATTAGATTTGTCAAGACTACACACCTCACTAATTTAGAACAATGTATGCACAGTAATGCATTGGTTATACTGTTTTATTCACTTAATGAAAAGCACAGTTCCACAATGCATTTAAGTTGGGAAAATATAAAAATGACATGGAGTTAACAGTTTAAGATATTAGTCTTTTTACTTAGAAACATCCCATTTAAGTTAATTTATCCAAATAGGGGGAAACAAATGGATATCAACAATCTGGAAGTGGAGGAGACCTATTTAACAGAACAAAATGTATTTGATTTGGACATATTAGAAAATATTTAGGGACAAATATGATTACTTTCTGAATTGTTTGATATCTCTTAAATTGAGGATCCTATTGAGTAGTAACAGATACCATTTTTTAACGTGCAACAAAGAATCAGATGGACAGGAAAAAGATAGAAAGAAATATCTTACTTAAGGTGAAAGGTAAAAATAAAGCTGTGAAAAAAGACACATCAGAGATATTGCAACAGAATGAAAATATAAACAAAACAAGCAGAGGTGGGTTTGATCTTGATGTTGGATAAAAATTAGTAGAGTAAGCAGAATAGTGAGAAGGCCAATAATGGTGGCAAGTAAATCAATGAATTTAAGGGACATGATAGTTAATTGTAAATTCTTTCATTGTGAATTCTTACCTTCTATGGGAATCTCTAAAAAATATGAAAGGTTACCAAGCGGCATATTTAAACATTTTTTGGAACAATAAAGGAACACAATCTCCATTAGATCCTTTATAAATTGCACCACTTTTTATGTGATCAAGAGTGCATGCTGAAAAATGTATGTGGGCAAAACAGAGAATTGAAAGTTCAGGATTGGCAAATATTTTCGGGAGATCATTGGAAAGAGGGGGAAAAAATCTGTTGGCAGTGAATATCAGATTATGCCCTAATTCATTCACAGACCTACTTAAATTCTGTGGTATTTATTATTTAAGATTACTTGCAAGAAGAGGGAGCAGGGATAAGATTCTCCTCCAAAACAAAGCACATTGAAGATATGTATTAAACTCCCTTTCTCTTCAATAACTCAGTCTCAAACTTGAACTTCAGGCATTTCTCTGAGCCGTATCCTTGCCAAGATTTTAAAAGTACACACAGCAAGAGCCCATAATATAGGATATTGTGGTAAGAAAGTACATATTATTGACAACAGTAAACCATAAAGTATTGGAAATCACCATGTCCACTCCCTATGCACAAACAGCTTACTTCTGAATGTTAGCCTCTACTTCCAGGATGGTGGGAAAAAGCTGTTGGGTAGAGTACAAGATGTAGGATTGTTGGGCATTTACAATGAGTCCTGACATAGTCCAATTATTGTCGAAACTGGTAAACATCACAGATGTGGCTCTGCACCTTTACCCTCATACTATGGGCAGATAATTGTTCCTCTCTAGGAGACTGGCATGCAGCATATTTACCCCCCCCCATGCACACACCTTTGAATGTTTTTTTATGAGCAACAGAAAGGCTCTTCATGAATGAAGTACAAATAAGTGACAGGATTTCATAGTAAGCCCATTCCTTTTCCATCATTAACATTGGAATAGTGATGTTGGAACTGTATGCATTTGGAGGATATAGAAAAGTAAGCTGGGACTTTTTACTGACACAATGTTAAGTCCATGGCAGAGCTATAGCTTCACAAGTTGAATACAACATATTTTGTTGCTAAAGCAGAACTGTGCTTTTCATGAGGTGAATAAATTAGTATAACAATAGTATCATTGTGAATAAACTGTTCCCTATCAGTGAGGCTTGGGCTGATCATTGAAATGAAAAAAGACTGTACATTTGGATCAAAAGAAGAATTTATTGTCATTTAAGAAAGCAATATAATAGTAATCATACTTACATGAGTCTCTTTGTCCCTGATTATTGATTTCTAACTTGCGCTATTTTCCAGTTCTATATGGCATTAGATTCACAGGTGGTTCTGGGAAAAAGAGAAGGTGAATACCAGGAATTTAAGGTGTGGGGTACCTTTAGTTAAGCTTGGTGAACAACCTTGGTGAACATTATTGTTCTATTTTTATCTGGGTGGAGAAGGTGTGCATTTTTTTCTAGATGTTTTACATTTTTGCACAAAGAATAAAATAGTTTGATATTTTGGGAACACTCATATATGGGACCATTGTCACTCTTCTTTATATACATATGATTTTGTGATGGTACCTATCTTATGAGTAGGGTAAGAGGTCTCCTTCCCCATCATTTTTATCATAAAACCCTACAGACAACAGTTTGTGTTTTGGTGCTTACTCAAGCCAATTTTTAAATATACTTTAGACTGGCTTCTATTAGTTTGCTTTGTTTCTTAAATCAATCTTACTTTTTATAGTACTGTGCACCCCTTTTCTCTTGCAATTTTTCTAATGTAAAACTGCAGGCTAATGAGATCATCTCCCTGCTCTCCCTCCTCTGCTCTCTCCTCCTGTCAGGGGTCCCAGTGCTGTATCACCCTCTCCCAAGGTTCAGCTGTACAGGAAGTCACATGACAGATATGGGTAATTACACTAATTGCAGTTAAAAGGTATATTAACCACTTGACCACTGGGCACTTAAACCCCCTTCCTAACCAGACCAATTTTCAGCTTTCGGTGCTCTCACATTTTGAATGACAATTACTCAGTCATGCAACACTGTACCTATATGAAAATTTTGTCCTTTTTTCACACAAATAGAGCTTTCTTTTTGGTGGTATTTAATCACCGCTGGGTTTTTTATTTTTGCACTATAAAAGAAAAAAGACCGAAAATTCTATTAAAAAAATGCATTTTTCTTTGTTTCTGTTATAAAATTTTGCAAATTAGTAATTTTTCTTCATATATTTTGGCCAAAATTTATACCGCTACATATCTTTGGTAAAAATAACCCAAATCGGTGTATATTATTTGGTCTTTGCGAAAGTTATAGAGTCCACAAGCTATGGTGCCAATCTCTGAAAATTGATCACACCTGAAGTACTGACGGCCTCATCTCATTTCTCATTTCTAACAAGCCAGGAAAGTACAAATACCCCCCTTTTTGGAAAGTAGACATTCCAAGGTATTTAGTAAGAGGCATGGTGAGTTTTATGAAGTTGTAATTTTTTCCCACAATTCTTTGCAAAATCAAGATTTTTTTTTTCTTTTTCACAAAATTGTTATATTAGCAGGTTATTTCTCACACACAACATATGCATAGCACAAATTACACCCCAAAACACATTCTGCTACTCCTCCTGAGTCCACATGTGTGAGACTTTTACACAGCGTGGCCACATACAGAGGCCCAACATGCAGGGAGCGCCATCAGGCGTTCTTGGAGCATAAATTACTCATATAATTTCTTGACTACCTCTAATGCCCCGTACACACGGTCGGACTTTGTTCGGACATTCCAACAACAAAATCCTAGGTTTTTTTCTAACGGATGTTGGCTCAAACTTGTTTTGCATACACACGGTCACTCAAAGTTGTCGGAAAATCCGATCATTCTGAACGCAGTGACGTAAAACACGTACGTCGGGACTATAAACGGGGCAGTGGCCAATAGCTTTCATCTCTTTATTTATTCTGAGCATGCGTGGCACTTTGTCCGTCGGATTTGTGTACACACGATCGGAATTTCTGACAACGGATTTTGTTGTCTGAAAATTTTATATCCTGCTCTCAAACTTTGTGTGTCGGAAAATCCGATGGAAAATGTGTGATGGAGCCTACACACGGTCGGAATTTCCAACAACAAGGTCCTATCACACATTTTCCGTCAGAAAATCCGTCCGTGTGTACGGGGCATTACAGTTTTGAAGGCCCTGGAGGACCAGGACAATGGAAACGCCCCAAAAATTACCCCATTTTGGAAAGAAAACAACCCAATGTATACTCTATGAGGCATATCGAGTCTTTTGAACATGTCATTTTTTTCTACAAGTTTTTGGAAAATGTGTAAAGAAAATTAAAATGCATTTTTTTTACACAACGTTGTCCATTTACACAATATTTCTAACACATAGCATGTACATACCAAAAATTACACCCCAAAATAGATTCTCCTACTCCTGAGTACAGCGATACCACATGTGTGAGACTTTTCCACAGCGTGGCCACATACAGAGGACCAACATGCAGGGAACACCATCAGGTGTTCTAGGGACATAAGTTTCAAATCTGATTTGACTACCTATTACACTTTTGTGAGGCGCTGTAGTGGCATGGATGTGGTATGGATGATAACTGATTTGACATGGATGAGCATGAATGAGTATGGCCAGGTCCGGCTGAGTACGGATGGGTATGGCTGAGTATGGCTGGGTATAGATGGGATGGCTGGGTACGGCTGAGTACGGTTAGGTATGGCTGAGTACGGCTGGGTACGGCCGAGCATGGATGGATGGATGAGTATTGCTGAGGATGGATGGCTAAGCATGGATGGATGAGTATGCTGCGTATGGATGAGGATGGATGGATGAGTATGCTGAGGATGGATGGATGAACATGGATGGATGGATGAGTATGCTGAGTATGGATGGGTGAGCATGGATAGATGGATGAGTATGCTGAGTATGGACAGGTGAGCAGAGTATGGATGGGTATGCAGAGTATGGATGGGTATGCAGAGTATGGATGGGTATGCAGAGTATGGATGGGTATGCTGAGTATGGATGGATGGATGGATGAGTATGCAGAGTATGGATGGATATGCAGAGTATGGATGGGTATGCAGAGTATCGATGGGTATGCAGAGTATGGATGGATGAATGGGTATGCAGAGTATGGATGGGTATGCAGAGTATGGATGGGTATGCAGAGTATGGATGGGTGTGCTGAGTATGGATGGGTGGATGGATGAGTATGCAGAGTATGGATGGGTATGCAGAGTATGAATGGGTATGCAGAGTATGGATGGGTATGCATGGCTGAGAATGGATGAATGGATGGATTTGTCACATATCAGCGCTGTGGGCACTGCACATGCAGCCCACATCGCTGCTGCCACCGATCTCTCCCCTCTCCGCTCACACTGGACAGAGAGGGGAAAGAGGAACCGGATATCACGCCGGTTTGTTTACATGTGATCGCTCCGTCATTTTACGGAGCGATCACGCGGTAAACGGCTGCTATCAACGGCCGTCTACTGGTCACGGATGTTATCGGGTGCGCGAGAGCAGGATTCTGGGAGGACGTCATAATACGCCCTCCCAGAGTTATGCAACCGCCCTGTAGCCGTCATTCAGCTATGGGCCGGTTGTTAAGTGGTTAAATACACTATATAGCTGCACTAATTGGTGGTGTTTTTATATCTGCCTGGAGTTTTACTTTATTTCCTCAAAGTCAGATATGGACATACTTTTCACAAGAACCTGCTCCATGGGCCAGCACATTGACAGCCATTGACTTGAGCTGGTGACAGGCTGATTATTTTACCATGTGGTTTTATTGCAGTAATGTGTGACAAAGATAGATGGAAGGATGGATGGCAGTGTCACTAAACAGCTAAGAATGGTGTAGGCAGATATACTTTTTTTGAAAGATTCTGTAAACATCTTTCATCCAAACCATAAACTTATCCTAAAGTGGGCTCACTCACTACTGCAACCACCCCCAGCAAAAGTTAAAATAGGTATTTATAGGTTAAAATAGGTATAATAAACTACAATGTTTATCCTCATGACACATCACAGGAAGCACCCCCATCGTTAACAGAGGATAAAATCAGAAACAGAGTTGAAAAACATAACATAAATAAGTCATCGGGACCAGATGGCTTGCACCTGAGGGTCCTTAAGGAGCTCAATCAAGTAATTGCCAGACCGTTGTTCCTAATTTTTACAGACAGTCTACTGACTGGTATGGTACCAGCTGATTGGAGAAAAGCCAATGTAGCACCAATCTTTAAAAAAGGACCAAGATATATCCCTGGGAACTACAGACCAGTTAGCTTAACATCAATAGTATGCAAGCTCTTGGAAGGGATGATAAGGGACTATAAACAAAATTTTAGTAATAAGAACGGTATCATTAGCAGTAATCAGCATGGATTCATGAAAAATCGTTCTTGCCAAACAAATCTATTAACCTTCTTTGAGGAGGTGAGCTGCCATCTAGATAAAGGAAGACCGGTAGACGTGGTGTATCTAGATTTTGCAAAAGCATCTTATATAGTTCCCCACAAACGTTTACTATACAAGCTAAGGTCTGTTGGCCTGGACCACAGGGTGAATACCTGGATTCAAAACTGGCTACAAGGGCGAGTTCAGAAGGTAGTGATAAATGGGGAGAACTCAGAATGGTCCAATGTGGAAAATAGGGTCCCTCAGGGTTCTGTCCTGGGACCAATCCTATTTAATTTATTAATAAATGATCTGAAAGTTGGGATAAACAGCTCAATCTCAGTATTTGTGGACAATACTAAGCTAAGCAGGGCAATAGCTTCTCCGCAGGATGTGGAAACCTTGCAAGAAGATCTGAACAAATTACTGGGGTGGGCAACTACATGGCAAATGAGGTTTAATGTAGAACAATGTAAAATAATGCATTTAGGTGGCAAAAACATGAATGCAATCTACTCACTACGGGGGGAACCTCTGGGGGAATCTAGGATGGAAAAGGACCTGGGGTCCTAGTAGATGACAGGCTCAGCAATGGCATGCAATGCCAAGCTGCTACAAGCAAAGCCAATAGAATATTGGCATGCAGGGAATTAAATCCAGAGATAAAACAATAATTCGCCCACTCTACAAGACTCTGGTCTGGCCGCACCTGGAGTATGCCATCCAGTTCTGGGCTCCAGTTCTCAGGAAGGATGTGCTGGAAATGGAGCGAGTACAGAGAAGGGCAACAAAGCTAATAAAGGGACTGGAGGATCTTAGTTATGAGGAAAGATTATAAGCACTGAACTTATTCTCTCTGGAGAAGAGACGCTTGAGAGGGGATATGATTTCAATATACAAATACTGAACTGGTGACCCCACAAGGATAAAACTTTTCCGCAAAAGGGCATTTAAAAAGACTTGCGGCCATTTACTAAAAATACAGGAAAAGCACTTTAACCAGAAACCGCATAAAAGGTTCTTTACAGTAAGAAGGGTAACAATGGGGGTTATTTACGAAAAGCAAATCCACTTTGCACTGCAAGTGCAAACTACATGTGCAAAGTGCACTTGAAATTACACTGAAAGTGCTCTTGGAAGTGCAGTCGCTGTAGATCCGAGGGGGACATGCAAGAAAAATAAAGAACAGCATTTTAGCTTGCACATGATTGGATAATAAAATCAGCAGAGCTTCCCCTCATTTCAGATCTACCTCTCAGATGTACAGCGACTGCACTTCCAAGTGCACTTTCAGTAGTGCAAAGTAGAGTTGCCTTTAGTAAATAACCCCTATTGTGTAATTCTCTTCTACAAGCAGTGGTTTCAGCACGGAGCATTGATAATTTCAAAGAAATATTAGATGGGGGGCACCTAAACGACCACAACATACAGGGATACACAATATAATAATGATATAAAAGCATGCACACACAGGTTGGACTTGATGGACTTGTGCCTTTTTTCAACCTTACCGACTATGTAACTATGTAACTAATTTAAGTCAAACTCCAAGCACTATGTAAAAAATACTCACTGATCAGGAAATTTTGCCACTATGCCACGATATTTATGCATATGTACAGTATGTATATATTGTATTTATGCAGCATATATTTTTTAATGTATTTATAAAATTAAACAAGGCAAGTTATTACATAATAAGATCATAAACATGACGTGACACAAGTTCAAGCATTAGGCCAGATCTACATCCATTGTGCAAGCATGTTTTTACTATCCAGTCAAGGACTATAGTAATATAAGACATATCCAACATCATTGACCAAAACCATGAATATTTCCCACGCATATTCTAATGTTAGATATAATTAGGCCCACTGACCTAAAGTTTATGTTATATCAACATTTCATATACCTGATATGTGTCTGTTGTATTATACCGTATTATATGAAAAAGTATTCTGTTATATAGTTAGTCTGGTTGATAAAAGACACAAGTCCATCTACTTCAACTAATAAAAGGAAAAAAAGAAATCCTTAAAAAAAAAAAAAAAAATCATACAATCCTATATACAGTATACAATCCTATATCCACAGGTGATCCAGAAGAAGGCAAAAAAAAACCAGAACAGCATGGAACAATTTGCTCCAGCAGGGGAAAAAAATCCTTCCTTTGCTTTGCATTTATATTTTAACTGCTTGCCGCCCGCCCACCATCAAATGATGGTGGGCGGTGCGGCTCTCGTTCTGGGACGCTGTCATATGACGGCGTCCCAGAACGGCTGCTCTTGCACGCCTGCACGATCCCGATCTCTCTAAAGAGTCGCGTCCGCGGCTCTTTAACCATGTGATCGTCTGTGTCCAATCACAGCCGGTCACATGTAAACAAGGAGGTGCCGATAATCGGTGCTCCTCGCCTCACATTGACAGAGTGTGTAGCAAGGAGAGCTGATCAGCGGCATCTCCACATAGGGGGACATCTAGGAATGTAATCAGGGCACTGATCATCAGTGCCCTGATTACAATATAGCAATACAGTGTCATCATACAGTGTCCACCATTGCCAGCAATCAGTGCCCACCAGTGGCAGCAATCAGTGCACACAAGTGCCACCAATCAGTGACCATTAGCGATGCCAGTCAGTGCTGGCAATCGGTGCCCATCAATGCCCATCACTGCTGTCGATCAATGCCCATCAGTGTCGCCCATCAGTGCCACCCATCAAGCCCATCAGTGCCCATCAGTACCGCCTATCCATGTCGCCTATCCCTGCCACCTATCAGTGCCCACCAGTGCCGCCTATCAGTGCCCACCAGTGCCACCTATCAGTGCCCACCAGTACAACCTAACAGTGCCCATCAGTGCCGCCTATCAGTGTCACATATCAGTGCCACCTATCAGTACCCATAAGTGCGGCATATTAGTGCCTCCTCATCAGTGCCACCTCATCAGTGCCCATAAGTGCCACCTCATCAGTGCCCATAAGTGCCACCTCATCAATGCCCACCAGTTCAGCCTATCAGTGCCCATCAGTGCCGCCTCATCAGCGCACATCAGAGAAGGCAAAAAATTACTTAGTTACAAAATTTACTAACAGAAAAAAAGCAAAAAACATTTTTTTTTGTAAAAAATAAAAAACCCAGCAGTGATTAAATACCACCAAAAGAAAGCTCTATTTGTGTGAAGAAAATGATAAAGAATGTGTTTGGGTACAGTGTAGCATGACCGCACAATTGTCATTCAAGGTGCGACAGCGCTGAAAGCTGAAAAATGGCTTGGGCAGGAAGGGGGTGTAAGTGCCCGGTAGGCAAGTGGTTAAACTGAATAGGTTGTTTTACAAGCTAAGGTTTCTCATATACTTTAGGTTTTAAGTACATTACATTTCATTGAAGCCAGATGCAGACAGTAATTCTCACAGTGCCTCTGGGTGAAATAGCAGATTCTATATCACTCTATATCACTCCTCCACTCTTTCCAATCCTTTCAAATGCAGTGAAGGTGTATTAGAGAAGTTGATTATAATGGCCAAATTACAGCACATATATTATAAGGGGTCATGGACACCACAGCTCAGAGAAAAAGCTGCTTTTACAGGCATTTAAGCTTTTATTTCAGCTAGAAGAAGCTTGTGCTTTTTTGTGCTCTTTTGAACATTTTTATTGAGCTTCTTCAAGCTTCTTTGGGATCCTTTGAGCTCCTTTGAGCTTCTTTGAACTTTGAGCATAAGCATTTTTCCTAGATAGTATTTTCTTAACCACTGTATAAACAAAACAAAAAGATGGAACAAACTTTTTTGAGATTTTGTGAGCGGGTTTCTGCCTGTAGGAGCATATGCCTGCAAAACCATAGTGTGCATGGACACATTGGCTAACATGGTGGGGAGTTCCTAAGCAGAAAAATATCTTCTTTGAGCTCTTTTGATCTGCAGTGTGTATGAGCTCTTACAGTGTCTGCGAGGAGCTTTTGATGGCAGCGGCAAGAAACCATGGTCTGAGGAATCCCAGGTTTGAGATTAGGTCATCTCAGCAGCCTATGAAAAATCAGAGGATTCACACAGCAGGTTGTTTGGCAATGCAAATATAAAGCATGACTCAATTTTTAGTGGAGTTGCACCTATCAGGATTTGATGCCTTTCCTTATCCTCTCTTACCAGTCTCATACAGGGGTAGTTTAGGCAGACCATGGAATGGTAAGTATCAGAGTTGTCATGTGAGATGAGGGAGGTCATCAGGGCCCAATAAGTAGAATTCCACTAAAAGTGGAGTTATACTTTTAAGACCCAATGTTTTAATTTGCTGGAGTGTACTTTTCACAATATGAAAACCCATGCATGACATTGCTTTACTAAATCATGCTTATATAGACCAAATCTGCTATCTGGTAAAAGTCTTCCTATGCAATGATACCCTAATTGCTCATTCATACTTAGCTTGTTGCATTAACACCTCATTTACAGTGGCGTCTCCAGCTTTCACATGGGGGGGCACATGGGGGGACAGGGACAGAAGTAGGGGGGGCAACTATAAAAATTATATATATATATATATATATATATATATATATATATATATATATATATATATATATACACACACACACATACACACACACACACACAGTGCCTTGAAAAAGTATTCACACCCCTTGGAATTTCACATTTTGTCATGTTACAACCAAAAACGTACCGGTAAATGTATTTTATTGGGGTTTTATGTGATAGACCAGCACAAAGTGGCACATAATTGTGAAGTTGAAGGAAAATGATAAATGGTTTTCAAAATTGGCACCCAGGGTGGATCCTATATCTGGCACCCCCACCCCAGGCGGACAGGCAGCGCACCGCATGTCGACATGAAGTGATGTTAGGGTAGTATACTGGCAGATGGTATAGTGCCAGGTTAGGTGATATAGTGCCAGGTTAGGTGATAGTGCCAGGTTAGGGTGATATAGAGCCAGGTTAGGTGATATACAGTAGTGTCAGGTTAGGTTATAGTGCCAAGTTAGGTGATATACAGTAATGCCAGGTTAGGTGGTAGTGGCAGGCTAGGTGGTAGTGCCAGGTTAGGTGATAGTACCAGATTAGGTAGTAGTGGCAGGCTAGGCGGTAGTGTCAGTGGCAGGCTAGGAGGTAGTGGCAGGTTAGGTGGTAGTGCCAGGTTAGGTGGTAGTGGCAGGCTAGGTGGTATTGGCAGACTAGTAATGGTGGCGACTTGTAGCAGGACTGTGATATTGAGGCAGACAATCGGACACTAACTGACACTTTTGACACTTTGTCAGAACCAGTGACACTAATACAGTGATTGTGGCCCATAGAAATCAGTTTGTAGCAGGCAGAAGGAAGCATTTTCTCAGTCTCCTTTCCTCCAATGATTAGACTGCAACATTGGTACTTTGAAGGCACAAGGCGAGAGACTGCAGCAAGGACCGATCTATGTCAGGAACTGCACTGGAATTAGGATTTATATGACTGTATAATCTGTGAGCAAATATTTCAGTCCAGGAAGTAGATGCTGACCCTGGATAGTGCCACAGCAAATCAACACTATTTTGGCGTGTCAGATTCCTGGCTGCCTGCTGCACTCAGGGATGCCTCCCCCAAGCCCTACATCACTATTATATCCTGTAGTGAAGTGGGGTTTGGCAGACAGAACCACTAGGTGAGTGCAGCCAGGATCAGAAGTCTGACCCCAGAAGTATCAATTTCTGAAGAGCGGTGCTTTCTCCTCATTACAGCAGCATTGGGCAGGGTGGCGGGATAGGTAAGTATTTACTTTCTTCCTCCCAGGGGCTACATTTATTAGCAGAGTGATTTTAGCAACAAAGTCACTTTTCATGAAAAGTTGTATAATATGCATTCAGAGGGAAAGGCAAAGAGCTTGAATTTACAGAAGTTCTCAAATAAAATAGCAAGTTTGACACAGAATTGCGAAATGCATTGAGGCTTGTTCGCCATCATTGACGACACTTTGTCCTTGGGCTCAGCTTACGGTCATCGTAGCGCACGCCGGCTCGGACCAAGCCACAGGGATTACACTGAAGACTGTTTATGTTGGTGCTGACTATAGCACCATTAAATGTAAGTGCAAACTTTGTGACTTTTTTGTACGGGTAAATTTACATTAAAATATTACACTATCAGTGGCGGCTGATGCTCCATTTTTTAGGGGGAGGGGGCGGCGGCAAACAAATCACCCGATCCCCCCCTCCATTGCTCACCCGTCCACTCACCAGCCCCACACTTACCTCATCCAGATCGGCATCCCCCTGCGTCTCCTCTTCGGCAGATTCCCCTCTGCTTCCGCTTCCAGTCAATACGGTCGCCTCTCCTCTTGGCCAAGTGGGTCTTGAAACCCACTTCCTGATTGGCCAGGAGGAGAAGCAGGAAGACAATAGCAAAAAATTATTCGCTATTGTCACACAACTGGGTTCGGCACTGGGCGGGCACCCTTTTTGAAGCCAATTAGAGCCTCAGGCTCTAATCATGTGCTTAAAAAAAAACCCATTGAAATTCATACATCCGGCGCCTTTCATGTAATTAGGGGCCAGACGCATGGATTAGGGGGGAGGCACCCCTAATGGAGCAGCTGCCACTGTACACTATGATATTTTTTATCATTTTCTCTGAGTGTTTTCTGTAATACTATATGAGAGAGAGAGGGTTGGTAAACCTTCTCTACTACCACGAGATCTCCCGGTCCCAGTTTATTGTTAAAGAAGCAGGAACTGATAATATCCGAAGGCTGGTTATATATTGATGGTTGGTGAGTGTGCATTTTACACACACGGTTGGTGGAGCACTATAAGAAGGAGTTGATGAGTAGTGCACAAATACATTCATCATGGTGATTGGAATTCTCTCAAGAATCTTTTAATTTAATGGGACTTTTAATGGGAATTTTTTTTTTTTTTTTATATTCTATTTTGTATTTTTTATTGTATTCTTTCACAATTTTTTTGTATAGACTAATTTATGGTTTATCATTGAGCACATAGTAGCTTCCTACTTTTTCTAATGTCACACTCAAAAAAGACAAGCCATGTTTTAATTTAGACTGAGTTCTTGGGTTATAGTCTAGCAGTGGCCATGTTGAGAGACTTTCTGCAGCCAAGGCACTAAACAGTGTTGACACTGCTTAATTCCATGTAGCTTAGCTCTACACTGTTGGAGATTTAAATTAAGAGCCTCAGATTCTAAACACAGTGTAAGCTAACAATATCACTGAAACATTGCCTGTACCCTTGTGAAGCCCCTGGATTCAATATCTAGACCAGTGTTTCTCAACTCCAGTCCTCAAGGCGCCCCAACAGGTCATGTTTTCAGGATTTCCCTCAGATGAAACAGCTGTGGTAATTACCAAGGCAGTGAAACTGATCAAATCACCTGTGCAAAATAATGGAAAGTCTGAAAACATGACCTGTTGGGGTGCCTTGAGGACTTGGAGTTGAGAAACACTGCTTTAGACACAAAGACCCCATATACACTATTAGATTTTCTGCAGATTTTTGTCTTCCGATTTACCAAAACCATGTAGTGCAAGGGCCTGCCTGATTGCAAACAAATTGAAACGCTTAAGGTTTGACCACATATTATATGGTTTTGGTAAAGACAAAAATTTTTGAAGACAAAAATCTGCAGAAAATCTAATAGTGTGTATGGGGTCTAATTCCCCATACACACGATCGGACTTTCCGTCAACAAAACCGTGGATTTTTGTTAGAAGGTTGTTGTCTCAAACTTGTCTTGCATACACACGGTCACACAAATGTTGGCCAACAATTACGAATGTGTCAAAAACACGTACGAAGAGCCGAGAAAAAGGAAGTTCAATGGCCAGTGCTGCTCCTTCTGCTTAATTCCAAGCATGCGTGAACTTTTGTGCGTAGGACTTGTGTACACACGATCTGACTTTCCGACAACAAAGTTTTATTGGCAGAAAATTTGAGAACCTGCTAGCAAACATTTGTTGGCGGAAGGTCCGACAGCAAATGTTCGATGGAGCATACACACGGTCGGACTTTCCGACAACAAGCTCACATCGAACATTTCCCATTGAAAAATCCGACCGTGTGTACGCGGCATAAGCCTTGCCTCAAACATTCAACAGTCCAATGCAAGATGTTATTTCATTATATTTTACAGCGCTGTGATCTGACTCCATATGTTACAGATTCTTTTCAAGAACAGAAGCTGTGAATCATTATGTTATTGTGAAATTCAAACATTTTGCCTTTGTTTACCACATGTTTATTGGCTATGCAAACTCACCAACTCACACTTGGCTAAGTTACAAATTCTTATAATAAAGTAGATTAAAATTAATTCTTAAAATCTCATAGAAGCATTAACATCTATATGTAATTACAAAAGTTGCTTTCAACACTTTTAAAATTGCAGCTTTTATTAAAAGACTACCTTGTGATCCTGTTACGGTGGTTTGGTCAAGCACCTCCTATTATAGGGTGACAACTGCCTCCTGTTATGCTTCTATACTGTCACCCTTCCACACCCACTCCTGATGGAGACTACAACATCTGTGACACTATATAGCAGAGGTAGTGTTCTTACACTACAGAAAGTCAGGAGGTCCATGGATTTCTGGCACAGAAAACAGATATTTTTCTGTTAATACAGTGTTTTTAAGAAGACAAAACATGAGGAAATGTGAAGATATATATAAAAAAAAGTACTGAATTTGTTTTGGGTCAATATTTTTTGCCCAAATATTAACCACTTCAGCCCCTGGCCAATTCTGATACTTCTCACATATGTGTAAAAATCGACATTTTTTGCTTAAAAAAATTACTTATATAATTAAATATTTTTTAAAGCAGAGGTATGGTATCATTTTCCCTTAGGAGAATGAATAACAGCACATTGCTTGTGCTGGGTAATTTGGCCCCCTGTATCACCTGAAATACCTGGCTGATCCTGCCTGGCTATGCCCTCCCCTCTGTAAACTGACCATGTTATATCATGGCTGCTGCGCCCTGACACCTTGATCAGTTTACGTGCCTTCGTCATCCACAGCTCTCCTGTCCTCCTCCCCCCTCCCTCCTTGTCTGGTGGCTTCTGTGTCAGGACCCGCCCTCTCCCCTCCTGCTGCTGAAATAACATTTCTTATCATATATAATCCTCCTTACAATAGGTGCTACTGTCTCTGTGTTTTATGAAAAAAATGCAGTATATACCTCATTTCAGAGCGGCGATCAGCGCTCACGTGACCGGCCAGCTCTCTCCTTCCGACTGACGTCAGCGGGGGAATCTTGGCCCCACCCACTGCTTCTGTCAGAGGGGGAGAGGAGAGAGCCGGCCGGTCATGTGAGCACCGATCGGTGCTTGGAAATGAGGTATATACTGCATTTTGTTTATAAAACAAAATACCCGGGAGCACCTATCGTTAGGAGACAAGGAGGATTACTGTATATATTGGTGTATAACACGTGGCGGCGTATAACACGGACCCCAAGTTAAGAGGAAAGTTTCAGGAAAAAAATAAACCACTTTGAAGCAAAATAATGGTCAGTAAACATCAATGCAGCCTGATTAGTGCCCATCTGCCGCTTCAGTGCAGCCTGATCTGTCCTCATCTGCTGCCTAATCAGTGCCCATCTGCAGTCTAATCAGTGCCCATCTGCAGTCTAATCAGTGCCCATCTGCAGCCTAATCAGTGCCCATCTGCAGCCTAATCAGTGCCCATCTGCAGTCTAATCAGTGCCCACCTGCAGCATTGCTCCTCACTGCAGCTTGATCAGTGTCCATCTGCAGCCTTGCCGAAATATAGGCTGCCACTGAGGGGAAGGAGGGGACGAGCACTGCCTAAATAGAGCCGGATCTCCTGTGTACTCGGCTCAGAGTCACGCCCAGTCCTGCCCCTTGGCCCGGATCCTATGATGAACATAACGCCGGTCCAATCCCGGGACGTCAATGCTAGGAGATGTCCAGGGGGCGGGACTGAGCGTGACTGTGAGCCGAGCCAAGTACACAGGAGATCCGGCTCTATTTCGGCAGCGCTCGTCCCCTCCTTTCCCTCGGTGGCAGCCTATATTGGCGTATAACGCCGATAAATATAGTATATAAAGTTCTTATAGTGGGTTAACAACCACTTTAACAGGTAGAGAAAAAAAGGCTCAAATGCTCAAAGATGCAGCTTCTTTGAGCTACAGTGTGCATGAGGCCTAAATCTAGCCATGCGTGGATTGAAATTTGGCCCGTTCAGCAGGAACTGGCTTAATTACAGTCCGTGTGTAGCCCTCTCTGTTTAACCGAACGGTCCTGCTGAAAAATCAGCATCTCATCAATGCATGCAGCTAATGGGCTGCAGGTCAGTGTATTCTAATGGTGGGGGGGGGGCACTGTCAGAATACAAAGACACAGTGGGGAGATGCCTTATCCACCTAGAATGTGTGGATGTGGAAATGGGTTCAGTTTTCATTCAACCAAAAACTGAACCATGCATGACCAGCCTAAGTTAATCATTAATTTTAAAATATTTCTTTAAGTTATGCTATGTGAATGGAAACATGTAACAAATTTAAAGTAGGCGTTATCCCAATTTGGCTGCAAAAGTGGAAATACACTTTGGAACAGCAATGTTTACATAAAATGCCACTGTGGATGAAGAATGAATGTTCACATGTCCCGTATCTGTAGGCTCAGTATTTGTGCATTCAGCTTACTGCTGACCATGATTTAGGAATGCAGAAGCATTTGCAGTCAGGTAGTATGTGTAATGAGGGTATTGTACAGAGGAAGGCTGTATGTCATTCCTTTCCATTCCATGTGACCCAAAACAGACCTCCCCAGTCTGTAGTATACTAATCCTGGCTGAGTGACAGAACACAAAAATCTCACCCAGCTGCAAAGATCCTCCCACTGTCATACATCCCTCTCTCATCATCGGTGGTTCACAGCTTATTTGCAAGCAGAAACCAACTTCAGATCAGCTGCTCTCAACTTTTCCGGGCAGCTGAATCACAGATTCCCCCTGCTTCCAGTGCAGATCATATGGAGTAGAGTGTAGCAGACTAGACCTATCTGTCCAGGTCTCCCCAGTCCTAAGCTGTCACTATGAACATCACATGGAGAGTTTTGCATCTGTTCCAGCTTTGCCTGATCTTTCATATTTGGCTAATGAGCAACTGCCACTTGTACAATAACCGCTATGATGGGTAAGATACAAACTGCTGCTTTTAATGTGTTCATACAAATTTCAGGATGAGCTATTTTGTATTGTATTAATAATGTATTATCTATGACCTCAGATTAGTATCGCACATCTTGGCTTTCCTATGGCACATGACAGTATTTCTGAAAATGACAACAGAAAAGTGAAATTGCTGTTCTTCAGACAACAGTTTGCCTTCCACAACTGCAAATTCTTACTTTCAATATACGTTTTATTTCAGCGGTAAAACATTTGTGCAGTGAAAGGTTCATATGTAGAAATGTCACCGGCACACCATCAGCAAGCTATTCATCGCCATAAAACAGCCAAAACATTGCTTTGCTTTATGATGGTGAATAAATTATTTACTTATACTTTCTGCTGATGGTGTGCCAGTGACATTTCTACATATGGACCATCAATTAGATGGCATCATCCCTAATTTCACTGTTGCATCCAGGAGATCATGGTCTTTGGCTCTAAGAAGTGCACTGGATTACGCAAGTATTTTGACAATGAAAGGTTCATTCCCTGTGCACAGTGAAGTGCTATTAATCCAAGTGGTTTATAGTGGGAACCTTATCCAGCATGCTAAAATAGTTCTGTAACATATGTGATAGATTTGTATCACTTCCCAGTGCTACTCTATTATCGCCATTGACACCCATGTGATATGAGTAGATCAACAGAGTCACTTAATTGCAGCTTTGATTCTTGTAAAAATATTGATAAACAAATAATGTTGTTTCTTTAAAGGTCAAATATAACTATTTATTTAAAAACGATTGTCTACTAAGGTTGTGTTTCCTTCTGTGAACAATATAGTATTTATTATCTGAAGAATGATTTAGAATAAAAGAGGTAGTTAAAAACTTTAGCCTTGATTTTTGTATTGACATAAAAATGTATGTATTCTTAAATGCAAACAAGCATGCTGTTCTTCTCCTGCTGGCATTCAACAGCAATCATGACATACAGTTTTTTTTTTTTGGTTATTTGCATCCTCATTGCTTTGTGTCTTTATAGGATTTTTACCGAAGGAATAACCATGGGAAACATTAGTGTATTGTGTCTCATGACTTTATGGTACCTGAGGGAATTAGGAACATGACCTAAATACTTAAGCTTTACTAATTTGTTGATTTGCCATTTTTAAAGTTGGTTGAGGGGGTTACTAGGTCAAAGGACTAGAACAATGAATGATTAGCTGACAAATGTAAAACAAGCTTACTGTATATCTATGAGCTGCAATACTGGTAACCCTGCACAGAAAGTTAACCATTTCTTTGTAACTAGGTTGGCACTCCTATTTAATTCTTTACTGGTTTCTCCTATGTCTTTGAGACTCAAGTGCAGCCTTTCTCAACCTTTTTTTTTGTTTTGTTTCATAAGCTCAACCTTTTAACTCTCGACAAATCCCTGAATCGTTTTCAGTTCTTCTTGGAACCTTTAACAAAATAAGTTCATCAGGGTCAATAGGAAAATTCCACCTACAGTGGATGTCGGTAGGCATTATGCCACCCCTACAGCCCTCTAAAAAGATCCTTGGGGTCACGCTGCTGGTTTTGCCAAGTGTGTTTCCCCCTGTGCACTATACAGGCACCATCAGATGAGGTTTGTTCATCCACAGCTCAAGGTAGCAACCATTGGAAGAACCTTAGGGTTCCACAGAACCCTGGTTGAAAGTAGATACTTTCGTGAAAGATTTCTTAATAACTCTTTTCATCTCTTGTCGCCGACCCCCCCCCCCCCCCCTCCAAAAAAAAAAAAAAAAATGGCTAAGGTTACTTTCTTATAGCTAGACTCTTCTACAAGCAATATCCACCTGGGCATGGTAACACTGTCATGTTGCTTTGCAGTTATGATGGAAGTTGGGAAAAAGTAAGAATTCTGATATCTTACCAGTTTACAGCACATGTAGAAAAAAGTTCACACAGTTGCATGTAGATAAATAAAGAACAACGTTGCAACATCTGAACTGAACAGCAAATACAGTTACAGAACTCCTGATGGTAAAAAATGAGAATACACTATATATATATATATATATATACATAGGAGTTTGTTTTCTTAATTTTTTTTACTTTGATTTAGCTGGAAAAAATGTGAAAATCCTTTTAGAAAGTTGTGTGAAAGCCTCTATATATAAACAACTTAGGGTGCCATGATAACAAAGCACCTACAACAGAACAAACTTAAATAATAAGAATGCACATCCTGACAAAAGGCTAACAAAATAATCTAATATTCAATGAATATGCACTATAAGCTGATCTGTGCCAACAAACTAGCACTGTCATGTACAACTAGTTACCCATCAATCACAGGTCAATGTGCCATAAAAAGACTGAAAATTATAAGTCATGTAAAATTATGGAGAACTCGCTCTAGGCGTCTGTACCTGAAAAACACCTTCCTTGCCAAAGGTGCTGGCTCAGTATGTAGAATGCATATAAGCAGATAGGTGCACTCCAAAAATAGTAATATCTTTTATGGTAGATACAGTCCGTACAAAAACAAATTAAAATTGCAAACTGCTAAAGCGTTTCACACCGCTCTCACTGGTGCTTAATCATAGCTAATGCAAACATAAAATGACATGGTATAGATACACATATTCAAAAAATGAAGATCCAATCAGGGGGCAAGCTGACGCCATCATTCACATGCAAAGATCCACCTTCAATTAGGTTGATGAAGCAGCTGATTCTATGATTCTACAACTCTATGAGTAGTATATTAACCCTTTATGCATGGACATATCAGACCTCCATGTTGAATTTTCATGACTGAAAAAAAGGTTTTTCTATTGAAGAAAGACTCATTCCACATAATCTAAAAAACCTAAAAACAAAAATGAAAAATAAAACCATACCATAAATTAATGCATTCCTTTGCAAGTTTAACAAGTTAGATTGCATGATGTCGATATCAATATTTCATTATTTTCAGAACATTACAAATAACCAAGAAATAATCAATCGATCGGCTAAGTTTAAACTCGACTGGTTTAAGCAAACTTTTCTCACAGTCAGAGCATAGAGCCATGTTTTATCAAATGATATAATATAGCTAAATTATTTATATAAAACAAATTAAACTTAAATTAAGCTAAAATTAATAACAATGTTATACACCCCTGTACCATCACTTTCCAAAGAAATATGTGTATATGCATATATTCAATCATTTGGCTAGACCTATTATGTTATAATGAAGACAATTCTTTCTAGCTAAGCTGTGCTCTTTATAATACTCCACATTGATGTTTCTACAACTAAACACATCTGCATATAGTAAATCACGTTTACATATGTAAATATTCATTCATAAAAATGGGACACGTCCCATTCAAAGTTCATGCCGGATGGCTTTCTTGTGTTAAGAAAAAATATCCAATAGACTTCTCTTGTACAGAGGATTTTAAATTTATCCCCCCCCCCCTTTACTGGCGTCAAAATTCTTTTCACCACTTGGATGCCCAAATCAGATACCTTCTTTTTGGTGTATGTCATTCCAATGTCTTGCTATGTTCATATTGTGATTTTTTCAATATTATATAAATGGTCATGAAGGCGATCTCGCAGCCTGCAACTTGTCCGACCAAAATATTGCATTTGACATGACTTGCAGGTAATGACATACACCAAATATCTTGTGTTGCAATTGTTAAATGTTGTAATCTTAGATGTTTTACTAACTGCCGTGGCCTGAATGGTATCGCCTTTCAAGATATGAGTACAACATGGGCATTTAAGTGCCTTTAAAAATTGTAGCCAGTGGGCCTGTGATTTACTACTACTGAAAAGACTAGGTGACAACATTCCACCCAACATTCCACCCTAAAGGATTTGTGCAAAAATTGGGTCATTAGACAAAACAGGTAAATATTTAAGAACAATATTTTAATTTTGTTGAACTCGAGACTGAATGAAGTGGAAAAAACTGGAGTTTGGATGGAAGAACAAGATTTGTTTCTATTTGCATTTTCATTCCTTCTTTTAACATTCTTCTTGTCTCTCTTCCAATGTTCATACAGTAGCTTTTCACTTGGTGTTTTAGTGGCAATATTCATTGCTCTATATAAAATAGATTTGGGATAGCCTCTATTGACAAATCGTTTAAGCATATTTAATGCTTCTCCTTGGTAATCACTTTCTTTACTGCAAATGAGTTTCAGTCGCAGAAACTGTCCCACTGGGATGCAAACGTAAAAGCATATTCCCCACAGCTGACTTCCTAAAAAGACTGCTAACAATTTTGTTTCCTTCTCCTTTTAAATGTACATTGAGAAAGTCAGTTGACTCTGAACCACAACAGCCTGTAAATCTAAGATTTAAGTCATTATGATTTAGAAAGGATAGCCACCCCTCTAAATTGTCGGCTTCATTAGACACTATGGGTAATAGGTCATCTATGTAGTAGAGCTGCACAATTAATCCTTAAAAAATCGTGATCTCGATTCACCCCCCTGACGATCTCTCCTGCAGAGGTTGCGGATTCTTTCATATAAACAAGTGGAGAGACTACTATCTGCTCACTCAGCTGTCAAAAGAAAGCATCTGGGTAGTCTGCCAAGTCTTTAACTTGAAACATTGTAACTAAGCTTCCTTCTTAGATCAAAGGGATAGAACTTCTGTGTAAATAGATAACTGGGCAATCTGCCAAGTTTTCAACAACTTGTAAATGCAGGAAGTTTAACCACTTAAAGTCTAAATCTTTTTCTGACACTTCTTTCTAAAGTTAAAATGAATATTTTTTGCTAGAAAATTACTTTGAACCCCCAAACATTATATATATTTTAGCAGAGACCCTAGGGAGAAAAATGGCAATTGCTGCAATATTTTATGTCACACTGTATTTGCCCAGCGGTCTTTCAAATGCAATTTTCTGGGAAAAAATACATATCAATGAATAATAAAAAAAAAAAAAACGAAACAGTAACGTTAGCCCAATTTTTTTTGTTTTAATGTGAAAGATGATGTTACACCGTGAGAATCGTGAGAGGATCGTGATCTATCTTCTAAGCAAAAAAATCGTGATTTTCATTTTAGCCAGAATAGTGCAGCTCTACTATGTAGCAACAGTAGAATAGAGTGTCTGTTCGTCGGGGACTGTCATGTCCAAAAATGCGAGTCCTCTCCCACCAACCCATATAGATGTTAGCTAGGGAGGGGGAAAATTTAGCTCCCATAGAGGCACGGCATTTAATAACAGAGATAACAGTCTCCTTCGAACATGAAGTAGTTGTGAGTAAGCAGGTACTCTAAACTCAAGACAATAAACTCTTGGTGGACCAAAGAGTATTCACTATATTTGAATAGAAAATTAGAAACTGCCCATAAACCAAAAGAATGAGGAATGGATGAGTTTTGCAGGTTATCCATTTTAATCTACTATTCCACTCAAAATCCTTAAGTTTGGTTAAAAGCTGTGTATGTGTGCTGACTTGCCCGGAGGGGATTGTCTGCAGGCGCTGTGAGAGTTCTGCTAAAATCAGGTTCTGTGATCGTAGGGACTGAGGTTGATTCTTCCACGACATTAAACCATTGCATTAAACCAAAGGATAAAACATGTATTTAAAAAAATTAGAACCTGCAATTGATTCAGAAGAAGACAAAAGAAACGTATAAAGAGTTCTGGTTGTAATGGTCTTACAAGTTACATTTCCCCTTATTCACCGGCATCTAGTATCCATATGGTTTCTAGAAGCTCTATTTAGCTCTAGTTATTACACGCACAAAGCAACTAACCAAAAGTGTTTTACAAACTGGCTTTAAATGAAATGCCCTGTTATTCAATATCATCTGTATGGTTATCACAGGCTGTACGTTGAGCATCCTATATTTCTTGGCATCTTGTTGTCTAATTTAATTGTGAACTGTGTCCACTGTCTTTCTTGGGATCTTGTGCACACTTAGCATCACTCTGTCCTGCAGCCAGTTGACTGCCATTACAATGTGTCACTGTGTAGGAAGTTGGCCCCTCCTAACACTAGAAAGGTTGGAAACAAATAGCTTATTGAACCATGTGAAGGTACAATTTAAAAACATACGTGGCCCCCATCCACTCCATGCACAGGCATGTTATTGTGTCTTTATCTCTGTAAACCCCTGTTTCAAACCCGTATATGAAATGACATTTGATGGAGGCAATTTGTCTCCACAGTCTGACACCTTTTAAAAGGAAACATTTCTTTACCTGTTTAAAAAACAAGCAGCGTCAACCAGTACATACTAGTCAGGCTTTTGGTCTTTGACCATATTTCTTCACCTCAGGCTACTTTAAAATAGAAGAATCCTCCCAGGTGTTAACCACAGTCCATAACACAACACCAGTGTTACATTTCATCTAATTATGACCATCACTGATTTATATAGCACCATCATAACCCATGGCAGTTTATGAAGTTAGAGCTACAAAAAAGTTGTAGGCACTACAAATAATGGAAGTGGACAAAATATTTACAACGACAAATACATACAGCTGTAAACTAAAAAAACATACATTATATTGCCGAAAGTATTGGGACGCCTGCTTTTACACGCACATGAACTTTAAAGCGGTTGTATAACCTTTTTTTTAAAATTTTGCCTACAGGTAAAATACCTGTACGGTTTAGGAGATATTCACTTTGCATGCAGCTGCTAACGTCAGCGGTGCATGCGCTGTGAAGGCCCGGATGAAGGTCCGGCAGACGCTGCCGGACCTTGCCGGAAAGATTACTCCAGCGAGCTTGCACGGGAGTGATGTCATTGCGGCTCCGGCTACTCACAGCACCGGAGCCGTGAACCCGGAAGAAATACAGAGGGCAAAATGTCAGCTCCCTCGGCGTGGACCAGGATGCGATACAGGGACCTTGTTCTAAGGTGAATATTTAATAATGAGCTAGTATGCGGTACATACTAACTCATTATGTCTTTGCTTTACAGGGTTTTGGTTTTTTGTGTTTTTTTTTCCATGTGTGCATATACAAGTGCTTTAATGGCATCCCAGTCTTAGTCTGTAGGGTTCAAATGGAAGTTTGTCCACAAGGGTTTAGAAGTGTGTCTATGAGAATGTTTGACCATTCTTCCAGAAGCGCATTCCCATAGACACACTCCTAAACCTTGTGAACATCCTTCCCAGAAGAGTTGAAGCTGTTATAGCTGCAAATGATGGGCCAACTCAATATTGAACCCTACAGACTAAGACCGATATGCCATTAGAGTTCATGTGTGTGTAAAGGCAGGCGTCCTAATACTTTTGGCAATATAGTGTACATTAAAATACAATGAAAGTCATATTTATTCAAGGCTACAGTTTAGAGCAGTGGGGTCAACTTTCTTGATATAGAAAGCCTAAGTGCAGGCCCTGACATCACCCTGACAAGGGTCACATAATATATAGTGCATGCAATGCCACAGAAAGCTGACTGCAGGCATGCAGCAGGAAATGGTTTAGACTGGAGGTGTCAAACTCAATTTCATCGTGGGCCACATCAGAATTATGGGTGCTCTCAAAGGGTCAGATGTATCTGTAACACTATATAAATGTATCTACCCTTTATCATATAAATAATTCCCTCTGCATTCAATTATTACTGGTTTTAGTAATAACTTAAGACTTGAGCTGTGAAGGGCAGGTGCAGACTGGTACGGAGCCCACTCACGCTTCTGTAGCAGATGACACATGTCTGCAAAAGAGGGTCACACACCACTGGTATGATCCACAAAAAACGTTATTGTACACTGCCACATAGAACATGGTTCTGCCATAGTGTTCTGTCTGAGCAGTGCTCATTTTCAACTGGTATAGAATTATTATTGTCATAATAATTATAAGCAGATGTCCACACCCCCCCACCCGCATTACTTCAGATGTCTAGAGCCCCCCACCCGCCCTTATATCACAGTGTACCCCCCTTATCTTGTACTGCTGCCGGGAAAAAGCTGGAGATGGAGCTGGGAAGCAGAGAGTGCACGGTCTGGACGAGGACCTGAGGGGGGCTGGAGTGAGCTGTCAGAGTCTACTGAATGGTGAGATCAGGGGAGGCAGGGACGAGGGGGTGTTGCGGTTTCACAGAGAGTTGCAAGATCTGTAGGAGGAGTTCTGTCCTCCTCTCTGCTGCTGACTGTTGAGATGGGATGGCAGGGACGAGCCTGTCAGCAACTGTGTTATAGAAGTGCAGGATCTAGGATCAGAGAGTTCTGTCCACCTCTCTGCTGTCAACTGCTGAGACAAGGTGGGGTGGAGACAAGGAGGGTGCTGCTGCTGCAGGAGAGGTGAAATAGCCTGGAGAGCCAGATTCAGGCCATGGGCCTTGTGTTTGACACATGTGGTTCAAACCATGCATACGCTATAGGATTTGTTGAAGACTGGGGACATGCTATAGGAGTTGTTGGAGACCCTCTCAGCAAGGTCCACTATAAAAGAACAGAGGGAAAAAAATGAAGAGGGAAAGGACAGAACAGGAAAAATAAAGACAGTGTAACAGAAATAAACCAAGCCATTTACCTACTAGATGTGGAAAGAAGATTTTCCTTCCCCGACCTTAGTAAATACCATGGTAAGGGAAACACTATTTTCTGTGGGGGCTTCAAGGGAAAAGGGCCAGTAAATGGCAAGGGGCCACATATGGCCTCCAAGCCACAGAACGACCACCCAAACTATAGAATAATTGGTGAATAATTATCTGAAAAAACAATTGTATATTAGCAGTCTGATGTAGGATGCATTTGTGTCCCGGTCCACAAAATACAGTGCCTCGTACAAGCTTATCAATATTCTAGCAGTTTTTTTTCATCTTTATTCTGAAAGCACAGAATGTTTACACAGAAAGGATCATGTCATAGTCACTTGCCATCAGTTTATTATCATTTTAAGTATTCTTCTGCTATGTTAAGGGGAAAGTAAGAGCTTCCAACTTTTATGATTTTTTTTTAAATTTATAACATTGCTTTTGTTTAAAAGGGATGCAGAGTAAAAGTAACATAACCTATATAGACATGATGTCATTATGCTGCTCCCATACTCCAAAGACATGCTGGTAGGTTCATTGGATCCTGTCTAAATTGGCCCTACTATGCGTATGTATGAATGTAGGTTAGAGAACTTAAATTGTAAGCCCCCTGAGGACATGCCCTGATATGAATGTTCACTATGTAGGTAAAGCGCTGTGTAAATTAATGACGCCATATAAGTAATATATAAATAAATAATAAATATGTAGACACTAAAGTCATTGCCATTTATCACAGCAATTATTTTTCTTTGATATTGCCATTATATACTTTCATTGTCTAGCAACTTATATTGTTCCTGCTATCAGAACAACTATCTGAAAACTATTCAGCAATAGTCATGTCTGGGGAAGGTGTTAAATGATTCTGGAGAATGTTCAGTTCCAACTTAATCCACAATCTCCTTTAAGGCTGAACTTTGGCCAAAAATGTTTTAATGTTTTTTGTCCATTTGCACTGTGAAAAAAAATGAAGTGCATGGCCATTGCTGCACTATTTCATAATACTCTTACCTAGGTTTTAGGACCAGAAGTTCGACGTTGACTGTACTGTATGAGGGAATGAAATTAAGAGTATTATGTAATGCAGTAGTGGCTGCATGTTGCACACACTGCATTAGTGTTCATTCATTTTACAGTGCAAATGGCCAAAAATGTTGATTTTGGCCTAAGTTCAACTTTCAAATCAGGATTCCTATGACTTAACAATTTAGAGCTGGACGAGCAACTGAAAGATTGCTGTTCATATCTGTATAATATTGTCATTTGTCAATAGTACATTTATTGGTCTTTGGATGTGAAGGAAACAGTCATGAGTAGAGCTATCCGGAACTTACCTGCTTAGACCAAAATAACCTATTCTCTACTACTATATGGCAGTGAACAGCTCAAATGAAGAAAAATAGCCTGTGTTGACAGAAAAAATAATGGCAGATTATTATTTTATTAAACGTTTCTAAATTAAATGCAGTTGTCATCAAGAAATAAAATAAAAGTCTCATATTTACTTACTTACTAGTCAGAAAGGAAAAAGGATGTAGAATGGCAAATGTTGGTAACATATGCATAAATTGCAAGACAGATCAAGGAGCTCTCCAAAATTCTAACACTGGAAGTAATATTCTGCTTCCTTCCTTCTGTTTTTAATGAATTCAGCATTGTGCTCACTATCATACTAAAATGTTGCTGGTAATAGGCGGAAGTAAATCAATTGCAGTACAGTACTAAAGTTTATTTTAATATACTAGGAAATGTTTTACCTTTTTAGAACAAGGTCGTTTTGAAATAGGGAGCAAGATGTTGACTGTAGCAATTGTTTGCATGTGAAATTCCATGTTAAACATTTAATTTATATTTTTATAAATACATTAGGCACAATTATTAAAGCTTGAACACAAGGTTAAAGCGTAACTAAATCCAAAAACAATAAATTAATGTATTGTAGCTTAACAATCATTGGATGTGGTGGTTGCCTTATGCCGCATACACGCGATCGGGATTTTGGTTGGAAAAAGATATGACGGCTTTTCTGATGGGATTCCGCACAAGCTTGCCTTGCATACACACAGTCACACAAAAGTTTGCTGAACTTTCGACCGTCAAGAATGCGGTGAAGTACAACACTACAACGAGCCGAGAAAATGAAGTTCAATGCTTCTGAGCATGCGTCGAATTGTTTCCGAGCATGAGTAGGAATGTTGCGTGTCGGAATTGCTACAGACGATCGCATTTTCAGATAGGAACTTTTTCCGACCGAAAAATTGAGAACATGCTCTCAATCTTTTGCTGGATGGAATTTGGCCAGTAAAAGTCCGATGGAGCATACACACGGTCACATTTTCCGACCAAAAGCTCTCATCGGTCTTTTGCTGGCCAAATTTCCGATCGTGTGTACGCGGCATTAAACTTTTTTCCAACTTTTATTCCTTTATTGTAATCTTGTGATCATCCAGTAACACATCTCATGTCTTAGAATGGCTACATTCACTTCTCCACTGGATGTACGGTAGAGAAGCATAGCCACTAGTAGATTTAGAGCCGAACTCCAGCTATTACTTTTTAACCACTTGCCGACCGGCTCATGCCGATATATACATCGGCAGAAGGGCTCTCCTGCGTAAACTGACGTACCGGTATGTCAGTCCGTAAAAGCAGGGTACTGCGGACTCGATGTCCGCTAGCGGCCCACGATCGTAGCAAGGAGAGGCAGAACAGGGGAACTGCCTATGTAAACAAGACATTTCCCCATTCTGCCTAGTGACATGACAGGGATCTACTGCTCCCAGGGATTGGGAGCAGTGATCTCTGTCATGTTTCAGTAAGCCCACCCCCCCTACAGTTAAAGCACGCTGAGGGAACACACTTAACCCCTTGATCGCCCCCTAGTGTTAACCCCTCCCCTGCCAGTGTCATTTTTACATTGATCAGTGAATTTTTTTTTAGCACTGATCAATGTAATAATGTCACTGGTCTCCAAAAAGTGTAATTTGGGGTCAGATTTGTCCGCCGCAATGTTGCAGTCCCGCTAAAAATCGCAGATCGCCACCATTATCGGTAAAAACAATAAAACAAAGTCCCTAAATCGATCCCATAGTTTGTAGATGAGAAAACTTTTGTGCAAACCAATCAATATATGCCTATTGCGATTTTTTTTTACCAGAAATATGTAGAAGAATATATATTGGCCTAAACTGATAAATACATTTGTTTTTTTTTTTGTTTTTTGTTTTTTTTAATTGTCGCTCTTTTTTTGTTTAAAGCGCAAAAAATAAAAACCGCAGAGATGATCAATTACCACCAAATGAAAGCTCTATTTGTGGGAAAAAAAGGATGTCAATTTTGTTTCGATACAGCGTCGCACGACCGCGCAATTGTCAGTTAAAGCAACACAGTAAAGTATCGCAAAAAATGGTCTGGTCATTAAGGGGGCAAATTCTTCCAAGGCTGGAGTGGTTAAGCAGTTCCAGGAATACTTTTTTTCTTTTTGGAATAAGGGTTTTACATAGTTGAAAAATAGCTGACGATCGTAAGCACCCCTATCAGTTGTAAATGGTTTGTCCCAACCCTCTAGCTGCCAATTTTCATGGACAGCTTGATATGTTCAAAAACAACAGACTTAGGAGGCAGGATCATCAGGTAGTAAACTACATTACAGGGAGACTCAGGAAAACAAAGACTGCTGTGTTAAAACTACTGACAGGCTGTATCATGTAGATCATTTTGGATTGTGGTGATAGTCAGTGCTGGGACAAGGCCATTTGGTGCCCAGGGCGAAGATGTCAAACTGCGCCCCCCCCCCCGTTTTTAATAAAGAATCAATGTTGTTTCAAAACAAGAATATATCAAGCAGTGGAACAGCCGCTATGATCGTTCCTATTGTGTAGAGAATAGCCGGCTAAAAAAGTTGATATCTGAATGATGCCTGTAGCTGCACCCAACATTCAGATATCCCCACACAAAGTCAAGGACGTCGTATGAAAACCGGCGGGCGGGAAGTGGTTAAAACGCATTTTTTTTTACACAAAGTTATCCGTTTATACAATATTTCTAACACATAGCATGCACATACCAAAAATGACACCCCAAAATAGATTCTCCTACTCCTCCTGAGTATAGCGATACCACATGTGTGAGACTTCCACAGCCTGGCCACATACAGAGGCCGAGTACAGCCGAGTATGGCTGGGTATGGCTGAGCATGGCTGGGTATGGCTGGGTATGGCTGGGTATGGCAGAGTATGGCTGGGTATCGCCGAGTATTGCAGGGTATTGCGGGGTATTGCAGAGTATGGCAGGGTATCGCCGAGTATCACAGAGTATGGCTGGGTATTGCAGGGTATTGCACGGTATTGCGGGGCATTGCGGGGTATTGCAGAGTATTGCGGGGTATTGCAGGGTATTGCAGAGTATTGCGGGGCATTGCGGGGTATTGCAGAGTATTGCGGGGTATTGCAGGGTATTGCAGAGTATTGCACAGTATTGTGGGGTATTGCAGAGTATAGCACAGTGTTGCGGGGTATTGCAGAGTATTGCACAGTATTGTGGAGTACTGCAGAGTATTGCACAGTGTTGCAGAGTATTGCACAGTATTGTGGGGTATTGCAGAGTATTGCACAGTGTTGCGGGGTATTGCAGAGTATTGCGGGGTATTGCAGAGTATTGCACAGTGTTGCTGGGTATTGCAGAGTATTGCGGGGTATTGCAGAGTATTTCAGGGTATTGCAGAGTATTGCACAGTATTGTAGTGTATTGCAGAGTATTGCACAGTGTTGCGGGGTATTGCAGAGTATTGCGGGGTATTGCAGAGTATTGCACAGTGTTGCTGGGTATTGCAGAGTATTGCGGGGTATTGCAGAGTATTTCAGGGTATTGCAGAGTATTGCACAGTATTGTGGGGTATTGCAGAGTATTGCACAGTATTGTAGTGTATTGCAGAGTATTGCACAGCGTTGCGGGGTATTGCAGAGTATTGTGGGGTATTGCAGAGTATTGCAAAGTGTTGCGGGGTATTGCACAGTATTGCTGGGTATTGCAGAATATTTCAGGGTATTGCAGAGTATTGCACAGTATTGTGGGGTATTGCAGAGTATTGCACAGTGTTGCGGGGTATTGCAGAGTATTGCGGGGTATTGCAGAGTATTGCACAGTATTGTGGGGTATTGCAAAGTTTTGCACAGTGTTGTGGGGTATTCAGCAGTGGTGGTCACTGGTCATTAACCTCACCTCAGCCTCCTCCCCTCCCCCAATCCAGCCATTTATTAATCTGTTTTTAAGCCTGGTTTCACACATGTGCGGTGCGAATTGAAGCTCAGGTTTCACTGGGGAGATAACAATCTCCTGTTCAACGGATTCATTGCGTTTTTGCTCAGGATTAGAGAGCAGGGAGAGGGGGAGGGAGGGGGAGGGAGAGGGGGAGGGAGAGGGGGAGGGAGGGGGGGGGAGAGGGGGAGGTGTAGTGAGGAGAAAGAGAAAATCTTTGTTCAGAACGCAATGCATCTGCGAATCAGATGCGTTCCCATAGGAGATAATAGGCTTGTAGTTCGCACCGCAATGCCCAAAAAACGCACACGTTTTTTGTGCAATGCGCAGTGTGAATGCAACGCACATATGTGAACCAGATGCATTCATATGAATGTATTTTAAAATGTCCTGCGAATTAGATGCGGTGTAAGCCGCATCTAATTCGCATAGGTGTGAACCCGGGCTTAGTGTTTACTTACACAAGTTCAGACTCAGAAGTTATGAGTCTGAACTTGTGAAAGTAAACACTAAAAAACAGATTAATAAATGGCTGGATTGGGGGAGGGGAGGAGGCTGAGGCGAGGTTAATGACCAGTGACCACCACTGCTGAAGATCTGAGTCAGAACACTGGCACACATGACACTGGCACTGCACTCTTCTACCTTCCAGATTGAATCCAGCAGCCTGAGCCAGCCAGCCAGGCAGGCAGCAGCTCCTCAGCTCGGCTCCGCTTGAAGTAACAGACAGCGCGCCGACACACCTCACAGCTCCCGCCTCCCTGCGCTCCTCTGTGTCCTCCCACCTCGCCTCCGGCCGTGAGTGATGTCACAGCGCTGGCAGAGACTACGGGACTCCTCCGTAGGGGAGTAAACAGTGTAGTTGTGTGCTGAGGGAAGGGAAGGGAGGATCATGCAGGAGCGCACAAAGGCAATTTGTACAGTGCCGCTGGGCGCTGTACATGCACTGTAAGACAGTATTATTGTACACACTGGCGTGGCAGAACTTCACCTGCAGGCTGCGCCCCCCCCCTATACCAAATGGTACCGCCCAGGGCACGTGCCCCTTCCGCCCCTGCCTTGTACCGGCCCTGGTGATAGTTACACATTAAGTGTTTTTATTTAAGCCATGTGACTGGTTTTCAAAACTAATTGAACCTAACTGAAAATAATTGGTACTTTAAAATAATAATTATGCTTATCCTGGTGCGTTAGCTTTGTGATTTGAGTCTAATCTGTGTAAGGAATAAATGTTTCATTGGATGAAATGAATATTATAGGAAAAGGGGAAGCACAGAGTGACTTAAAGCAGTGGTCATCAACCCTGTCCTCAGGGCCCACTACTAACAGGCCAAGTTTGCAAGATAACTGACATACATCACAGGTGATATCATTTGCTGCTTAGTGATTGCAGTATTCTAGTCTGCATCTCCCCAAGGTAATACATAAAACCTGGCCTGTTAGTGGGCCCTGAGGACAGGGTTGTTGACCACTGACCTAAAAGACCAAGGCAAACTACAGATAGGTAAGTATACACATCTTTTTTACATCGGTTAGGCAGTATAGATAGCATGAGCAGGAGGGGACATTTTTAAAACTAGTTAGTGTTAGGCTGAAATTCTAATTTAACACTTCATTCACATAACCCTAAACACTTAATCTGTCAGTCTAATGCCCCGTACACACGGTCGGATTTTCCGATGGAAAATGTCCGATCGGAGCGTGTTGTCGGAAATTCCGACCGTGTGTGGGCTCCATCGGACATTTTCCATCGGATTTTCCGACACACACAGTTGGAGAGCAGGAGATAAAATTTTCTGACAACAAGATCCGTTGTCGGAAATTCCGATCGTGTGTACACAAATCCGACGGACAAAGTGCCACGCATGCTCAGAATAAATAAAGAGATGAAAGCTATTGGCCACTGCCCCGTTTATAGTCCCGAGGTACATGTTTTACGTCACCGCGTTCAGAACGATCGGATTTTCCGACAACTTTATGTTACCGTGTGTATCCAAGACAAGTTTGAGCCAACATCCATCGGAAAAAATCCTAGGCTTTTGTTGTCGGAATGTCCGAACAAAGTCCGACCGTGTGTACGCCCTATAACACTAACCTAATCCAACCCCTAAGCTAAATCTTAACATTTATTGATGTGTACTTTGCATATCCCACATCATGTAAAGCAAACATCTTTGTCAATAGTGTATAGGAACCACAATGACAGTTGGTATGAGACACAAGCACCAAAAAAATAGAGAAGGGATCAAAATGACCCCAAAACCTAAACTGACCTTCTACTCTGAAATCACTGCCCAAGAAACCAAGGCAAGCATGCACTTGACCTTACCCGTAGATCTCCCTGTCCCCCCTCACCCCACTCTCCCCCCCTATATTTTCCCCTTCCCCCAACCCTCCCCCTTTTTTTAAAATACTCTTTCCCTTCCCTTCCTTTTTCCCTTCCTTATCCTTCAGCTGGAACCCTCTTGGTCCAAGCCTTATTTGTATCCTCTTTCTGTTGCTATAGCAAAAGAGACATACACTAATAACTGTGCAATCCCAATACATGGTGACTACCTTTAGCTATATCATCTCCAAAATATATAATCTTAGCATACTGTACCATGTTCTTCTAAAAACAGCTGCCAGATGTCCTCCTAATCTGTCAGGATAGACTAACCTTGTTATAGACCAATGTTTCTGTGTAGCACTACCCACACAGGAGCTGCTTGGTAGATTGGGTCCTCTGTTCTTCTGCCATGACTCTGAGAGCAACCTCAGCCCCACTGACACACCAGGTAAAGGATGTTGCATTGATAATGGGAGCACAAATATAGATACCCTGCACACAATTAAGGTTCAGTATCAAAAAGCAAACAGACTGGTTAGTGGTAAATGAACCTAATATATTGTCATGGGCTGCAGTAAATAGCAGTATGCTCATAAATAAGTAAGTAAAGGATTAGGTTAATCACCGTTCACTAGACAAAATGTCCACCAGTCTATAGCAGCAAGAATGGAGTTCTACGCAGCTAAATTAGAGTAAACCTGGTAATGTTCAAAACCAGCAATAAGTAATGGTATTTAAAAACAGTAACAGCAATGATAATCAATACTGTGATAACTTCTCTGTAAACAGGAGGCTATATCCACTTTAGAGTGCACTCTATAAGAATGGCAGTGATTAAATTTAATGTGATTGTAAAGTCAGAAGATTTTTATCTTAATGCATTCAATGCTAAGATAAAAAGCATTTTGTGTGCAGCATCCCCCCTCAGCCTCCCTAATACTTACCTGAGCCCCATCTCTATCCAGCGATGTTGCATGAGACACTCAGCTTGCCGGGACTCCCCTCCTCATTGGCTGAGACAGTGCCATTGGCTCCCGCTGTTGCCAAAGTCAGTCAGCCAATAAAAAGAGACCGGGGGCAGGGCCAGGCCGCTCCATATCTGAATAGACACGCGGAGCTGTGACTCGGCTCGGGTGCCCCCATAGCAGGCTGCTTGCTGTGAGGGCACTCAACAGGAGGGAGGGGCCAGGAGCACAGAAGAGGGACCCAAGAAGAGGAGGATCCAGACTGCTCTGTGTAAAACCACTGCACAGGGCAGGTAAGTTTAACATGCATGTTATTTTTACCTAAAAAAAAATGACTTTACAATCACTTTAAGACTCCCTAAAGAGCTACCTCTTACTATGCACAATAGGCAAAGTACTTGTGAAGCAGCAATTCAGGGGGAGCAGTCTTTTGCTCTAGTTGTTCAACCAGCTAGTGTTGGGGACCAGTCTTTACGGTGGTTCACATGAGTACAGTCCCAGCAAAATCTGCATGCAGAAACATAATGCTACTAGTTAGATGGCCAGTCCCTATGTGCTTGGTCTCTGTTAGAAGCAACCGGTTAATGACAGCAATGTCCTCTCACCAGTCCCAGCAATACAGCAACAGGTGCCCCACCGTTCAAATGTCAGTTTTCTACTGGATCTTTTTGGAGCGACTCTGGTCCTCATCACATGGCCACAGGCTTGTAGCAGGTTGATTTATACAGAGGAGCAGCGATGTGCAAACCTTGGTTTCCTCGCAGCACAGAGAGATCCCTTGGTATTCATCCTGTGAAAATACAGCTCTCGCTCTGCCTTATACCGAGCTTGCATTGGGAATTGTAGTTCTATAGTACATTCATACTTCAGACAAATTTTAGTTGTTTGAATTACAATAGTACTGAATTTCAACGAATCCGAAACAACAACAAAAAAAATTTGGACAGAATTTGAATTCGAATAGTTTTAGTCGATTCAAACAGTTTTTGAATTTGAATAGTTTTCCAATTTTCAAAGAGAATAAAATAGAATAGAAAATAAAGGAATAGAATAGAAAAAATAGAATAAAATAGAAAATAATATAACAGAAAATAGAAAAATATAATATAATAGAATAGAAATTAATAGAATACAATAGAAAAGAATAATAAAAAAAATTGAATCAAATAAAAATAATATAACCATCTTTTGAAATTCGAATTTCAAATAGAATAAATTTGAATACATAAGAAAAGAAAAAGACTAAAAAAGAATAGAATAGACTATAATAGAATAGAAAAGAATAGAATTAGGAAAACAATAGAATAGAATAGAAAGAATATAGCTATTTCCCAAAATTAAATTAGACAAATTTGAATAGACTAGAAAATAATAGATTAGAATAGAATAGATAATACCAGAATAGTATAGAAAAAAACAATAGAATAGAATATAAAGAATATAACCATCTTTCGAAATTTGATTTTCAAATAGAATAAATTTGAACAGAAAAGAATATAATTTAAAAGGATAGAATAGAATAATAAATAACAGAATAGAAAAGAATAAACAAATAGAAAAAGAATAGAATTAAAAAAAAACAATAGAATAGTATAGAAAGAATATAACCATTTCCCAAAATTCAAATAGAATCAATTTCTATTGAATAGAATAGAAAAGAATAAATTAGAATAGGAAGATAGGTATATTCCTTCTATTCTTTTGATTTTTTTATATACTATTCTGTTATTTTCTATTCTATTTTATTCTATCCTTTTTTTATTCTATTCTATTCTGTTCTTTTATTTACTATTCTATTTTATTCTCTTGGGATATTGGAAAACAATTCAAAGTCAAAAACTTTGAAAACTATTAGAATTTGAAAACTATTCAAATTAGAAAACTTTTCGAATTAGAAAACTATTTGAATATGAAAACTATTCGAATTCAAAAACTATTCGAATCCAAAAACTATTCGAATTTTGAAAACTTTGAATTTGAAAACTATTAGAATTTGAAAACTATTTGAATTTTAAAACTATTCGAATTGAAAAACGATTCAAATTTGAATTCCAAAAATTTGAATCGATTTGAATTGTATAAACAAAATTCAAACGGGTTAAACTAATTTAACTAAATAAATTTATGTAAATAACGAATCGAAATGAAACACATTCTAGACATTTCTAGTTTATTGACTCACATAGCACGATCCTTACATACATATCCCTTGATTCAGTGCTGCCTACCGTCTATTCTCTTAAGCTCCTCCTGCTTGTCATAGTTTTTCTACCCCCACCCCCCACCCCCACCACCACCAGCACAACCCACCACCATCACATTGTGGTCATCATATTACTTTGTGATCCTAACATAATTTTTCTGCACTACTATGTTAGTATTGTGTTAATCTTCTCACTTTTGTATACCTTGAAATTTAAAAACCTAAAACTCTTTATGAAAGAAAACCAAAACTGAACTGAACAAACAATGAAGTTACATTTTGGGAATGTATTAAGAGAACTAGGCATGGTAGAAATTTAAAAGTTCTGTTCTGTTTAAACCCCTTAGTGGTACCACCTAAACCTTCATTGAAAGCTGAAGGTCTACAGGCAGCTTTCTGTGTAACCTCAAATATGTAGTAAAAGGTAGAATAAAACCCAGGTAAATATTGTTCACCTAAAATATAAAATAAGCTTATCTTCTGAGGACAGGTTGTCAGTTTTAAGTGCAGTAAAAGGCTTGTAAAATGTTACAAACCTTTTCGACTAATTGCATAAAATCCCAATCCATGCCTTACGTTTCTAGCTAGCTGGTATAGCTGTATAAATAGTGATTGATAGCATTTTGGGCAGTTTAATATTCGGTAACCCCCTGAGTGATGAGAGGGAATAATAGGAGGAAAGAGGAAAAGAAGAAGGAACAGCAGGAAGGATAACAGGGCACAGCAGACAAGCTGCTGTACTTGCACATCTTTGAAGCAAATGGACAGGGAGGATTCTTTGCTAGAAAAGAATTGGGCTCTAGAGGCAGCAGAGATGACATCATTTCAGATATTAAATAATAACATCTCATAGGCTGTGGAAGATCTGACATTCTCCCATGTATGAGTGGTCAGTAACAGCTCATAGTTTGTTTACATACATTGATATCATCCAGTTTAGGAAGAACCAAAAATGCTGACGCAACACCACCACTCCTAAAACTTCTCCTGACCCCTTGAGAACAAGAGGATGGGTCTGGTGTCTTTGGGTGGTAGATTTGGTAATGCACAAAGTTCATTTACTACATAGAAAGAGCAGCAATATAGCTCCTAATCTCCTCAATCTGTCCTATATTCAGTTTTATACTCTACCTCTAACTCTCGGTCATTAACAGACCTTGATACTGACATGGGTCTTCCATCTGAACTTTATTACACTGAGCAAGAAGATTTGAAAACTAGTGGGAGCACTTATATATGGCAAATGCACTTTCTGTGACTGGAACAAATCATGATTGTGATATTGTTATAGCACCAAATAAAAGCAAACCCAAGCATTGTAAATATTTCTAGATTGTAAGCTCCAACGAGCAGGGCCCTCTGATTCCTCCTGTATTGAATTGTACTGCAAGTGTACTGTCTGCCCTCATGTTGTAAAGTGCTGCGCAAACTGTTGGTGCTATATAAATCCTGTATAATAATAATAATAATATGACTGACTGTGGAAGAGATAAGCAGCTGCATACTGACGATGTCACCAATTGCGTTGTTTATTGCACAAATTGTGATAGCCTTTTGTGTGTATATAAGGTTCCCTTTGCTAACGCATCCACCTTTACAATTCAACCCCAAAGGGTGAAAAGCATTACAATTGGTGGCCCCTAGGCTGGAACTTGTTGCTGCAGCTTTGTGCAAGAAAGTAAGCAATTCATGTGGTCATCGGTTATGTGCGGCTATTTGTCTCTTCCGTGATATGCTTGGAGTAAGGACAGCTCCATTTTGGCCTGGCACCTAAATCTGGGGATGCAGCAGGGGGTGTAAGCTTGGCAGCAGAGGACAGTTCCGCATTATGTCATGACTGCATGAATGTGACTGTTTTATCTTAATATCATCTAGCAGTTTTAGGAGGAATTAGCCAGCATTATATGGTACTCAGAAATTGGAAATCGAGGTACTCCTCCAATGTAGTCTTCTGATAAAGTACTTTACCTTACTCACTATAAGAGTGGAAATGGCAGACACACAAGTGGTTGGGATGACATTCAAGATATCATGAGAGGATCACTAAACGTTACTAGGAAATTGTATTTTTTCTCTTGCCCAATCCTCCCCCAACAAATTTGCAGAAATCTGCCTCGGGCAAATTGACGCATATTGGGTCGCAGAAATCCATTCAGTCATCTGAAATGTATTCCATTTAGCTTTTATTGTATAAACAATTTTTAACATCCATAAGACAACTGCAGAGGCAGCTCTCTAATTAGGCAAATTAGACGGTCGCCTAAGGCCTTGCACTCACAAGGGTCTCGCGGCCGCCTAATTTGCCTGTGATCAATCACTGATGTCACGGCCTCATCACAGAGTGTCCCGGTCCGGTGGCAGCAGGTGCGGGGAGAGGGACAGTAGAGGCCTCTAGGTGGCGGCAGCAGCTGGATGACAGCACCCGGCTCCAGGTGTCATCTCTAGAAGGCATGCGGGCGGCATGTCCATGTGGGACCCGCAGCTGAGCTGCTCCTTCAGCCTGCGCTGCTCACCCGACCTCTTCGCACCTGCCTCCTATTCGGTTCAGCAGTCGGGGCCGGGGGGCCGCTGAAACTATCCAGCTGAGCTGTCCCATGACTGTGAAGAGGAAGGTGCTCCACCTCCAATGTCCTTATGCTGCCTGGCCGACCGGAGAGAACATGAGTGCCCGTGCAGCCTCCCTGTGTGCCTGAATAGGGGGAGCGGTGGGGAGACTGCACATAGTGGAATAGATTTTTCCATATTCCTCCTGTAGCCGCTGAATGTCTGCAGGATCGAGAGGAGGAGAAGTGATCATTCGCGGCTGCATGGGGGAATATGGAAAATCAATTCCACTATGTGCAGTCTCCCCACCGCTCCTCCTATCTAACTTCTTCTGCATCCCTGTGCTCTCCGGTTCCTCCTTGTGCTCCCTGGATCTGCCCCTCCTTCTCTCCAGCCCCTCCTTGTGCTCCCTGGCTCCTCCCTCAGTGCTTTCCAGCACCCCCTGCTTAACAGTCCAATTCTTTCTGCCCCCCGGCTCTCAAGCTCCCCCCAGCACTCAACAGCCCCCACCCCTCTTGTGCTCTCCACCTTTCCCAGTGCTCTCTTCCCCCAGCACTCTCCGGCCCCCACCCCCCCAGCACTCTCCAACTCCTCCCTGCTCTCACAGACTGGGACATGGGGCACAGGAGGGGCTCCAGACAGGGACAGGGCTAGGCATCTCTCTCACCTCCCTTTCCCTCACCCCCCTCTTTCTCACCTCCCCCTCTCTCTCCCCCTTCTCTCTCTTACCCCCTGTCACCCCTCTCTCTCCCCCCTCACTCCCCCTCCCGCCTCTCTCTCCTTCCCCCTTTCTCCCTCTCGCCTCTCCCCTCTCCCTCTCTCCCCACCTCTCTCCCCCCTCGCTCACCCTCTCTCTCCTCTCTCTCCCCCTCTCGCTCACCCTCTCTCTTTCTCCCCCTTTTGCGCACCTCTCTCTCCCCCTCTCGCTCACCCCCCTCCCTCCCCCTCTCCCCCTCTCGCTCACCTTCTCTCTCTCTCTCACTCACCCCCTCTCTCTCCCACTCTCTCTCACACCCACTCTCCCTCCCCCTCACAATCTCTTGCTCCCTCTCTCTCTCTCTCTCCCTCCCCCCTCTCTCTGTTCCCCTCTTTCTCTCTCTCTCCCCCCTCTTTCTCTCTCTCTCTCTCTCTCTGTCTACCCCTATTTCTCCCACCCCCCTTTCTCTCTCCTTCCACCTCTCTATTCCTCCCCCTCTCTCTCCCTCCTCTCTCTTTCCCTCCCCCCCTCTCTCTCCCTCCTCCTCTCTCCCTCTCTCCCTCCACCCCCTCTCTCTCTCCCCCTCTCTATCACCCTCCTCCTCTCTCCCTCCCTTCCCTCCACTACCTCTATCTCTCTCCCCCCTTCCTCCCTCCCCCTCTCTCCCCCTGCGCTGTGCTGGGATCCCCCCACTCTACTTCCTCTGTGGATGAGGAATGATTCAGTGACATCCCCTCCCCATTCTCCCGAGACACAGGAAATTCTTACAAGGGTTGCCACCTTGCTGGGTTCCAGACGTTTTATTGGCTGCATATGTCTGGTGGGTGAGGAGGATGCCCTGGAAGTGATGCTGATGAACTGTGTGCTAGAGCCGTGCATCTTTTTGCAGCCATTTTTATTGCTTGATTTTTTTTCCCCATTATGGCATGAATGGGGCCTCATGTGTAAGTTTTGCCTAAGGCCTCACAAAGCCTAGAGCTGCCTCTGACACAACTGTAAATGTAGCACTAGCCTTTACAACCGATCAAGTATTCAGTTACAGCTTGTAACTATAAAGGAATTTTTATTAGTGATGAGTTTATGTGTTCTCATAAAAGAAAAATTCATGTAAATGTAGTGTGAGGAGTGGATACCCTAACACAATTAGCAGGCATATGAGGATTGAATTGTTACAGAAACATGACCCCAACGGTGTATGTACAGGTCAAAGTACCTTGTTTCATTGTTGATATTAAAGTAATATTAAACCCTGAAAATAAAATACAGCACTTTTGAGGTTTACTGTGCTTTTTTTTTCAAAGCATGTAGTTCCTTTGCATTCCAAATGGTAAAAAGGACTCTCCACCAGTTCCTGCTTTAGGGTGGCTCCACCCCATTCCAGGGTTCCATGGAGCCACTGCGTGCTTCCGACTGTGGCTGTGACACAATTAAATACTAGAATGATTGCAGTGGAAAGCCACTCCCCTGCTCTTCCTTCCACCAACAGCTTGATTGACAGCAGCTTGAGCCAGCACCGTTCAAATACATAGTACCCTGTGATATGCTCAGTGTGTGGGTTTCCCTACATGGAATTTCAGGGAAGCAGCGAAGAGAATGCCAATACTCACTTTTAAAATTAAGTGTTGACCAAGAATATTAAGTAAAAAAAAAACACCCATGGAAGCTTTCCTTTTTTTACTAAGTGGATTTAGAATAGAATGTAGTCAAGCACCAGGCAACCCAAACTAAAGCTGGCTATACATAGTCAGATACATAGGCGTGCGCACAGGGTGTGCTGGATGTGCCTAGGCATACCCTAATCAGCCGGAGTGCATTAGCATACTTCTCAACTGAAAGCTGCTCATGCCAGTTTTGTCCCAGCCTGTGTCACAGTCCCTGCCCTGGCCATTAGATGTGTGTACTGTCGGATCCTGAAATTATCCCCCTTTTCCCATTTACAGCATTGTAAATATTTCTAGATTGTAAGCTCTATCGAGCAGGGCCCTCTGATTCCTCCTGTATTGAATTGTATTGTAACTGTACTGTCCCCATGTTGTAAAGTGCTGCGCAAACTGTTGGTGCTATATAAATCCTGTACAATAATAATAAATATAATAATAATAATATGACTGACTGTGGAAGAGACAAGCAGCTGCACACTGACGATGTCACCAATTGCGCCGTTTATTGCACAAATTGTAATAGCCTTTTGTGTGTATATAAGGTTCCCTTTGCTAGCGCACCCACCTTTACGATTCAACCCCAAGGGGTGAAACGCATTAAAATTGGTGGCCCCTAGGCTGGAACTTGTTGCTGCAGCTTTGTGCAAGAAACTAAGCAATTGGTGTGGTCATCGGTGTGCGGCTATTTGTCTCTTCCGTGATATGCTTGGAGTAAGGACAGTTCCTTTTTGGCCTGGCACCTAAAACTGGGGATGCAGCAGGGGGTGTAAGCTTGGCAGCAGAGGACAGTTTCGCATTATGTCATATCTTAATAACATCTAGCAGTTTTAGGAGGAATTAGCCGGCATTATTTGGTACTCAGAAATTGGAAATTGATGTACTCCTCCAATGTAGTATTCTGATAAAGTACTCTACCTTACTGACTATAAGAGTGGGAATAGCAGACACACAAGTGGTTGGGATGACATTCAAGATAGCATGGGAGAATCAGTAAATGTTACCAGGAAATGGTATTTTTTCTCTTGCCCAATCCTCCCCCAACAAATTTGCAGAAATCTGCCTCTGGCAAATTGACGCATATTGGGTCACAGAAATCCTTTCAGTCATCTGAAATGTATTCCATTTAGCTTTTATCGTATAAAGTTTTTAACATCCATAAGATAACTGTAGAGGCGGCTCTCTAATTAGGCAAATCAGGTGGTCGCCTAAGGCCTCGCACTCACAAGGGCCTCGCGGTCGCCTAATCTGCCTGTGATTAATCACTGATGTCACAGCCTCATCACAGAGTGTCCCGGTCCAGTGGCAGCAGGTGCAGGGAGTGGGCCTCTAGGTGGCGGCAGCGGCTGGATGACAGCACCCGGCTCCAGGTGTCATCTCTAGAAGGCAGGCGGCATGCGGGTGATATGTCCATGTGGGACCAGCAGCTGAGATGCCCCTTCAGCCTGTGCCGCTCACCCAACCTCTCCACACCTGCCTCCTATTCTGTTCAGCAGTCGGGGCCAGGGGGCCGCTGAAACTATCCAGCTGAGCTGCCCCATGACTGTGAAGAGGAAGGTGCTCCACTTCCAATGTCCTTATGCTGCCTGGCCAACCGGAGAGAACGTGAGTGCCCGTGCAGCCTCCCTATGTGCCCGAATAGGAGGAGCGGTGGGGAGACTGCACATAATGGAATCGATTTTTCCATATTCCTCCTGCAGCCGCTGAATGAATTCAGCGGCTGCATGGAGGAATATAGAAAATCAATACCACTATGTGCAGTCTCCCCACCGCTCCTCCTAACTTTTTTCTGCATCCTCGTACTCTCCAGCCCCTCCTTGTGCTCCCTGGCTCTGCCCCTCCTGCTCTCTAGCCCCTGCTTGTGCTCCCTGGCTCTGCCCCCCTGTTCTGCAGCCCCTCCTTGTGCTCCCTGGCTCCTCCCCAGTGCTTTTCAGCACACCCCCTCCAATTCTTTCTGCCCCCTGCTCTCAAGCTCCCCCCCCAGCGCTCTCCAGCCCCCACCCCTCCTGTGCTCTCCACCTTTCCCAGTGCTCTCTGCCCCCCAGCACTCTCCGGCCCCCACCCCCCCAGCACTCTCCAGCTCCTCTCTGCTCTCACAGACTGAGACATGGGGCACAGGAGGGGCCGAAGACAGGGACAGGGCTAGGGATCTCTCTCACCTTCCTTTCCCTCACCCCCCTCTTTCTCACCTCCCTCTCTCTCTCCCCCTTCTCTCTCTTACCTGCTGTCACCCCTCTCTCTCCCCATCACTCCCTCTCTCCCCCTCCTCCCTCTCTCCCCCTTCCTCTCTCCATCTCCCCCCTCCCTCTCTTCCCTTCTTCTCTCCACCTCCCCCTCTCTTTCCCTCCCCCTCTCCCTCTCTCCCCCCTCTCTCTCTCTCTCTCTCTTTCTCGCCTTCTCTATCCTTCCCTCCTCTTTCTCCCCTCCCTCTGTCACCCTCCTTTCTCTCACCCCCTGTCTCTCTCACCACCCCTCTCTCCCACAACCCTTCTCTCTCCCTTACCCCCCTGTCTTTCTCACCTCCCCCCCTCTCTCACTCCTGTCCCCCTCTGTCACCCTCCTCTCTGTCACCCCCGTTTCTTTCTCTCTCACCACACTCCTCTCTCTTACCCCTTCCCACCACTCCCTCCCTATCCTCCCTCTCCACCACTCCCTTCCTCTCTTTCTTCCCCCTCTCTCCTCTCCCCCCTCCCCTCTCTCTCCCCCTTTTCTCCTCTCCTCCCTTCCTCCTCCAATCTCCCTCTCTCCCCACCTCTCTCTCCCCTCTCTCTCCCCCTCTCGCTCACCCTCTCTCAACCCCTCTCTCTCCCCCTCTCGCTCACCCCCTCTCTCCCTCCCCCTCTCCTCTCTCTCCCCTCTCACTCACTCCCTCTCTCTTTCCCTCCCCATCTCTTTTTCTCCCCCCTCTTTCTCTCTCCCCCTCTTTTGCTCTCTCTCTCCCCCTCACCCTCTTTCTCTCTCTCTCCCCCTATTTCTCTCTTTCCCCCTCTCTCCCCCCCCTCTCTCTCTCTCTCTCTCCCTCCCTCCACCCTCTCTCTCTCTCTCCCCCCTCCCTCTCCCTCTCTCCCCCTGCGCTGTGCTGGGATCCCCCCATTCTACTTCCTCTGTGGATGAGGAATGATTCAGTGATGTCCCCTCCCCATTCTCCCAAGACACGGGAAATTCTTAGAAGGGTTGCCACCTTGCTGGGTCCCAGATGTTTTATTGGCTGCATATGTCTGGTGGGTGAGGAGGGTGCCCTGGAAGTGGTGCTGATGAACTGTGTGCTAGATCCGTACATCTTTTTGCAGCCATTTTTATTGCTTGAATTTTTTTTCCCCATTATGGCATGAATGGGGCCTCATATGTAAGTTTCGCCCAAGGCCTCACAAAGCCTAGAGCCGCCTCTGGACAACTGTAAGTATAGCACTGGCCTTTACAACCGACCAAGTATTCAGTTACTGCTTGTAACTATAAAGGTATTTTTATTAGTGATGAGTTTATGTGTTCTCATAAAAGAAAAATTCATGTAAATGTAGTGTGATGAGTGGATACTCTAACACAATTGGCAGATGTATGAGGATTGAATTGTTACTGAAATATGGCCCCAACAGTGTATGTACAGGTCAAAGTACCTTGTTTCATGGTTGACATTAAATGAAAATAAGACACAGCATTTTCGAGGTTTACTGTGCTTTTTTTTTTCAAAGCATGTAGTTCCTTTGCATTTCAAATGATAAAAAGGACTCTCCACAAGTTCCTGCTTTAGGGTTCCATGGAGCCACTGTGTACTTCTGACTGTGGCTGTGACACAATTAAATACTAAAATGACTGCAGTGGAAAGCCACTCCCCTGCTCTTCCTTCCACCAACAGCTTGATTGACAGCAGCTTGAGCCAGCACCGTTCAAATACATAGTACCCTGTGATATGCTCAATGTGTGGGTTTCCCTACCTGGAATTTCAGGGAAGCAGCGAAGAGTGCTTTGGAGCAAATGCCAATACTCACTTTCAAAAGTAAGTGTTGACCAAGAATAATAAGTTAAAAAAAAACACCCATGGAAGCTTTCCTTTTTTTACTAAGTGGATTTAGAATAGGATGTAGTCAAGCACCAGGCAACCCAAACTAAAGCTGGCTATACATAGTCATATACATAGGCGTGCGCACAGGGTGTGCTGGATGTGCCTAGGCATACCCTAATCAGCCAGAGTGCATTAGCATACTTCTCAACTGAAAGCTGCCCATGCCAGCTTTGCCCCAGCCTGTGTCACAGTCCCTGCCCTGGCCATTAGATGTGTGTGCTGTTGGATCCTGAAACTACACCTGCCCTGATGCCACTGTGGGGGGGGGGGGGGAGAGGCTGGACTGTGGCTCCCAGTGGCTGCAGGGCTCTGAGCTAAGGCAGTCTCTCTCTCATAGCCCAGAGCCAGTACTGACAGTTCCTGCCTCCCCACGCACAGATGGGAGAGGAAAGATAGATCTGGCTCTACTCCTCCTCCTCCCGCCCTCTCCTCCTGTGTCTGGCCTTCCCACACTCCCTGGCAGTGTTGTGCCTCAGAGAAGGAGATGTGTGGACGGTAAGTTTAAAGCCCAACAGCCAGAAGAGGAAAGATGCAGCCTTATGATCCACCCATCCACTGTGAGTGAAGTTTCTTTCTTTCTTTCTTTCTTTCTTTCTTTCTTTCTTTCTTTCTTTCTTTCTTTCTTTCTTTCTTTCTTTCTTTCTTTCTTTCTTTATATGTTTCTGTATATAATTCAGCCAGTTCAGCAGGAATCAGTCACATTTCAATCCATCTATGGGCAGGCTGGTTGCACTGAACTCGATCAACTTCAGTGCAACCAGCCTGTGATTTTTTTTTTTTTGGTGCAATCACTGTCTGTGTCTATAGCTTCCAGCAGTGATCATTGAATTCAGAAGGTGGGGAAATCTTGAATCGCGTGATTTTCTTTTCAACTTGTGGTGGAAGAAAAGAAAATTGTATAATCTGTGAGCTGTTTAAGAGTGTGTGTGTCTGTATATGTATTTATTTATGTAATATATATAATTTTTTTTTTTGGGGGGGGGGGGGGCACACCCAAATGCAGTAGGCTGTGCACACCTATGGTCAGATATATTTTTTTCTGCCTTCAGTTTAGGTGGAGTAGAATGGATTATTTTCCATCTGAGCTATTGTATCCTGCAGGCAACACCATTAGTTGTCAGAATACCAGAACCACTGGCTCCTTTTATTTTTTTCAGCTAGGATATAGTGTGGGAGGGTGGTAACAGGCCCACTCACACAGAAAATTTTAATAAGTAATCACCTAGTTAACCTAACACTAACATCTTATCTCTTCTTTAATCTACCTTAATCTTTAACCTATCCTTTGAAATGAACCTTTAACACTTAATTTACCCAATACCCTTAAAAACAACCCCTCATTTAACCCTGAAATCCTTAACATTTAACCTTCCCCCCAACACTTAACTTTCAACCCATCCTTAAAATTAACCTTCAACCCATATCCTATGCCTTACAAGGTACTGATTAAACTTTCCAAAGTGGTTTGCCTGTCACATCTTCAACACTGCAGTTATTGAAAAAAGGAGTCTAATGTCTATTGATACCTAAATTGTTGCACACAAACACCCCAGAGAATCTTACAAGGATAATGTCTTAAAAAAGGAAAGCAGGTTGGACAAAGTTGTCTTTGTTTCCAATTGACAAAGCAAAGGTGAATTATCACCATGACTCCATGACTATTGGAAGCTTGACCAATGACTGGAGGTGTATGTTGGGAGAAATAGGGATTTTCTGAATTCTGCATAGATAAACATATTTAATATTGTGTAATGATAATAAATATCTGCTGTCTCCCCAATTTAAAATTCATGGATTAGGATTTATTTTGAAATGTATCAGTATAGTAAATAAAATAGGGGCTACAATTTCTGTACTGTGGTGAGTGGAATGCAAAGCATCCTGGAATCCTGCTCCAGTTAAAGAAAAAACTTACTATTACAGAATGACTCATTACTTATTATAATAAGATACCTAAAATTCAGATATAAGTGTCAACTCCTTCTTCCACCACAGTCAGGCTGGAATAGTGGTCTGTTATACAGGGCAGTGAAAGGCCGTATTTTTCTGCTTGTAAAAGGGTAACTCAAAGCCCCCCCCCCCCCCCCACAAACTCACAAACAAATTTTCCTTGAAAACATAATGTTAGGAAAAAATACAGTGAGTATGAGACATGTTAGAGGTAATGGTGTATGACGGCTATTATCGTGGGGGAAATAATTATAGCTTAAGGGGCCTTCTCCTATACTTGATTGTGCATGAGGCAGGAGACATCATTCTATCTTATACAATATCTGTCACATGCTTGTGTATGTTAACAAGAACATGTCTGAGTTTCTACATTCTAAGCTTTTTTATACTTCAGCAGAGACAGCTGCATTTATGAAAGCTCTTTCCCACATTTCACACGTAAATCAAAGTTTTATGGGCTTTGCCCTACAGCAAATGTTGCAACACAGACATTACAACCCAGTACTGTGTTATTTTTTTATCAAAGTCATTTTGCTGTAATTGTGACTTAAAGAAAAACTCTGGCAGAAACAAACTTTTCTGTAGCCTTTGATTGCAGTGATCCATCATATAACTGATAACGGTCCAACATTATTTGTTATTGTTATTTGTTAACCACTTCAATATAGGGCACTTACACACCTTCCTGCCCAAGCCAATTTTCAGCTTTTAGCGCTGTCACAATTTGAATGACAATTGCGCAGTCATACAACACTGTACCTAGACAAATTTTTTATCATTTTGTACCCACAAATAGAGCTTTCTTTTGGTGGTATTTGATCACCTCTGCGGTTTTTATTTTTTGCGCAACAAATAAAAAAAGACCGAAAATTTTGGAAAAAAAACACGTATTTCTTTGTTTCTGTTAAAATTTTTTGTGAATAAGTATGTTTTCTTCTTCAATGACGGGCACTGATATGGCTGCACTGACAGGCACTGATAAGGCAGCACTGATGGGCACCGATGAGGTGGCACCAATGAAGTGGCACTGACAGGCACTGATGATGGGCACTGATAGGCGGCACTGATGGACACTGATAGGTGGCACTGATGGGCACTGATAGGTGGCACTGGTATGCGGTACTGATGGGCACTCATAGGCGGCACTGATGGACACTCATAGGCGGCACTGATGGGTACTTATGGGTGGCACTGATAGGTGGCATGGATGGGCACTGATGGGCACTGATGGGCACTGATAGGTGGGCACTGATGGGCATAGATGGGCACTGATAGGTGGCACTGTTGACACTGATTGGTGGCACTGATGACATTGATGGGTGGCATTGCTGGGCATCGCTGATTTATAATGGTGCCAGTCAGTGCCCATTTGTGGGCACTGATTGGCACAGATTGGGCACAGACTGGGCACATCGGGCACATGTGGATGGCCATGGGGTACATACCTGGCCATTCACATGTTGCCGCTTCCCTGGTGGTCCTGGCGGCTTCCCTGGTGGTCTAGTGCGGGCATCCGAGGGGGGGCTGTGCTGATAAACAATCAGCGCAGACCCCACTGTCAGGAGAGCCACCGATCGGCTCTCCTCTACTCGCGTCTGTCAGACGTGAGTGAGGAAAAGCCGATCAATGGCTTTTCCTATTGACATCGTGATCAGCCGTGATTGGACACGGCTGATCACATGGTAAAGAGCCTCCGCCGGAGGCTCTTTACCAAGATCGGTGGAGGGGTGTGTCAGACTGACACACCCCTCCACCGATCGCCGTGATGCACGCCCCCATGGGCGCACAGCGGCTGTTATCCTGAAGGACGTCATATGACGCCCAGTCAGGATAACTGAACCACTGCCCGGCCGTCAATCTGCTATAGGCCGGGCGGGAAGTGGTTAATCACACAAGCTTCCTGTTCCAGAACTGAACAAATACACAACACCCCACATTACACTACAAAACTTGATAACATTATAAATTGTTTAGTCAGTCAGGTTGAAGTTGTTTTTACAGGCTTCTAGGTGTCTGTAGCTGTGTGGTAGGGCTAGATGCATCATCCTAAGTAAGTCACTTAGAGGTAGTTGCTAACCAAGATCTGACCAAAGGATTTTGAACAGGGACTAACCTACTCAAGAGCCAAGTTGTTTCTTCCTCAAGGCTATAGGTTACTGGACCTAATTGACTGTTCATTTGCACAATAAGTGATAGATATGGGGTTATACATTAACTTAGTTGGTGGCTTCCTTATACTCACCCACTGACCACCAATGAGGGTACTTGCCTTATCCATGACCTATCATCACTTTTGCAGGCAATTCGCCAGTGGCAGTATGAGGAGCTGAATTACGGTGTTATAGAACAATAGTTGTAGCTTTGCTGAATAGGAGTCCCTCATGTTGATGTGTCATGAGGCCAGTTTTCAATGTCTGGTTAAAACATTTCATAGCTCCATTGGCCTATAGATGGTATCATGGTGTTAAGATGCTCTATTCCTTTTGATCTAAGGAAACTCTCAAATCACTTTCTAGCGCAACCCCCCCCCCCCCCCAAAAAAAAGCTGCTAAATTGTTGTGCGTTTCCCCTGCACACCTGAAGATAACATACCTTGCTCACCCAACACACCTTGAGGTATTTCAAAGAATGTATTAGGCCAAGCATTAGTCTAAAAGAAGAAAAGATTAGCAGGTGTACTTATACAAACAATCAATAAGACAATAACGTTACTCTGAGAGATATTGTTAAACATCTGCAGTATTCTGGCTAACAAAACTGAACTGCATTTAACTAGCAACAGTATATAAAGAGTCTGAACTTGCTATAAAAGTCCCAATTTTATCACACTGGCCAGTGAAAAAAAACATTGGTTGGCAAACTTGGGGCCCTTGAAGAAGGTACAACAGATTACCTTGTGCAATGTTAGTCTCTCACCAGATCCAGAGTGTACTTTTCTGGGTCTCTGGTCATGCTCTGATTCAGTTTAAGTCCTCAGATAGTGATAGAAGTTGCTGTGATTTCCCTCTTTCAATCCCGATGAGACAGTTATCTTCCTTACAAGAATTGGTTGTGCTCTTTAGTACAGTCTGATTATAGCAGGAATCCAAATCACACTTGACACCCATCTATGGAGAAAGTTCTGATCTCTGAGGCAAAGCCTTGTGTGATGAATAGTCTCTCTCTTCTCTGAAGTTGCTACCGTTTGTGGTCAGTTATGGCAGGGTTACGTTCACCCAGCAACCCAGTCTCTTTTTCTGACCCCCTGCTAGCTTTTGCACTGTAGACACTCCATAGATGAGGATTGTAAAGATGGCTTCTGTACTTCTGTATTAATGAATATTTAGTTTTACTCTGTCCACACTTCAGAAAAATAATAGAGCAGCAACAATGGGAGAAGTTCCGCAGCTGTTATAAGCTACAGTCCAGGTTACAACTTTATCATGTAAGAATTCAAACCGGCAGGGTGGTGCTAATTGTTTCAGCTTTTTAGATTCTCCCTCTTACATTGATAGCATCTGGGAAAACAAACTCTAGCCACTACATTTGTGGCTGATTTAAAATACTGTTCCAGGGCTTGTACAGTAGCTGTGTATAAAGACTCTGCTCCCAGAGTTAATAAAAACTATGGCCTTCTGAATCTATTGAGTTAAGCTGCAAGGCCCTCTGTCTCTCAGGTGAGGCTTTATCAAGGCCAGATGCTAGTAAGCAGATTGACAATTGCATAGTTGCCAAAATTGTAAAAAAAATTATTGGGCCACTTTTTTGGCTGTAGTCTTATTATAGCTTATTATAATTAGAGGGCGGGGGCATGCGTTTGTAGGCGTGACATAGCAAAAAAAAAGAAATTATATAAGCTGCAGTGAAAAATGGGCGTGTTTACGTGAACAGTGGGCGTGGCTTATGTGGGCGTGGTTCAAATGGGGGTGTGGTTAGAGTCTGAGATGAATGAGAGATGGAGAAAGAAAGGGGAAAAGAGGGAGGGAGGGAGAGAGAAAGAGGGAAAGAAGGAAGGAAGGAGGGAAGGAGAGAGAAGGAAGGAAAGAGGGATGGAGGGACAGCAGGCCCAGTTCCTACACCACAATAGAAACGTGTATTCCAGAGTTTAACAAATCAGCAGACATAGATACTCCAAACACCTGGTGTTAGCGCTTCAATCATCCCGGCACCATGGCTGTTATGGTGTCAGGATGATTGAAGCGCATTATTTCTATTATTGCAATGAAATAGTTCAACTCACCATAATGCAGAATCAGTGTTAGCCCTGAGCGTGTCACTTGCCACGTCGCCTGCCACCAGATGCCATCAGGTGCCCCCAGCGGAGTCCCTCCTCACATCTGGTGTCCCCAGCAGCGGAGTCCCTCCTCACATCTGGTGTCCCCAGCAGCAGAGCCCCTCATCACATCAGGTGTCCCCAGCAGCAGAGCCCCTTCTTACATCTGGTGTCCCCAGGCAACAGAGTCCCTCCTTACAGCTGGTGTCCCCAGGCAGCGGAATCCCTCCTTACAGCTGGTGTCTCCAGGCAGCGGAGCCCCTTCTTACATCTGGTGTTCCCAGGCAGCGGAGTCCCTCCTTACATCTGGTGTCCCCAGGCAGCAGAGGCCTCCTTAAATCTGGTGTCCCCAGGCAGCAGAGTCCCTCCTTACATCAGGTGTCCCCAGGCAGCGAAGACCTCCTTACATCTGGTGTCCCCAGGCAGCGGAGCCCTCCTCACATCTGTGGTGTCCCCAGACAGCAGAGCCCTCCTCACATCAGCGTCCCCAGGCAGCGGCGATCTCCTTCATAACAGTGTATCATGTCCCCAGCAGTAGCAGCTACAATTCCTTTCACGTGTGTTCAGTGGAGAGGGGCGGGGCCGTGCAGCCAATAGGCTTCAGTGTACAAGAGAATAGTCCACTGTACACTGAAGAGAGCAGCCGATTGGCTGCCCCTTCCCTCTCCACTGAACACAAGGGGAAAAGCGGTGGCCATCTTTTTGTAGCCCGCCGGCCGTTTTTTGCCTAAAACATTCCCGATTTTCCCGGGCACAAAAGCAAAATCCCGGGAGATTAATCGGGAGGAGCTCCAATCGGGATGAGGGTCCCAACATCGGGATTGTCCCGGGAAATCGGGACTGTTGGCAAGTATGCAATTGCTCATGCCAGAGATCCCAGGACTCTGCAGGCTCGCTAGCATGCTGCAGAAATTTCTTTTGGAGACTGCACACAGGGCTCAGGTGTCCTTGTCACCATTGTTGTGTCTCAGCAGTGCAGACAGACAGTTAAGAGATCACCCTATTTATTACTCAAACAATCTTTGTGCTCCAAGTCCTCCTACTATCTTTTAAAGCTCTTAAAGCATACATTTCATAACAGTTTCTTAATATGTAAATTGTCATGTCTACCCCAACGCCGGTGGTCAGACACTATAGCTAGCTACTGTGTGCTTCACCTAGAGCAGCCCCCTTTCCCTTAAATCAATCAGGCCTACCAGTACTTGGTTTCCCCCAGGACTTATAAACAATGCTATAGTGCCTGGCCACCACACCAGGGCAGATGTGAACTAAGCAAACAGACAACTTGCAGTTAGCAGACAGATAGTGTGATTCTATGACAGTCCAGGTAAAAGGCAGGCTGAGTTCAGGGAATAGTCCAATATCTGATCCAAGTCATACACAGGGAAATCCAAACTAGCAAAACAGGGCAGACAAACGGGGGTCTCGATCAGGAACAACACAGCTATCACTGTCTATCACAAGCAAGGGACAGAGCGTTTGGCTTGCTTATAACAGGTGACTGACTATATCAATCACCTAGCAGATGGACACAGACAGGGAGAATGCAATAGCCAAAACCCGGGTGCTGGAATGAGGAACAGGAGCACTTACTTGATCCTTACATAAATACACAGAATTGAACAAATGTACACCAGTAGCCTACAACAACAATTAGCCTCCTCCATAGGTACAGTAGAGAGAGTGAACAGTATCACCCTAGGACAGGATGTGTGGTACTCGTAAGAAGATGAAAATAAAGGGAAAAAAACGGAAAGTTGTTCAGCACACACATCTAAAGACTGGTAAGATGCAATGTATTAAATGTTGGGTTTTGGGTGTAGATACAAAGTAGACAGAAGCAGTGGAAGATAAAATGTTTGCTTTAACACTCTATTCCATGATTTCACAGTTGCTAAATATTTTATAAGTGCTTTTCCCTTAATGATGTGATAAGTGGCGCTTCCCATCTTGTAATGCAAAAGCAAGGATTGGTACAGTTTTTTCGAAGCAGTAAATTGTATATACTGATATGCTATGTTTACAAGCCAGCAGAAACCTCTTGATAAGCGCTTAGCCTCGGTTAGCTGGAAATAAATCCTTTTCTATTCCATTGTTAGGTGGCAGATTCTTCTCACTCAACTTTTTCCACTTTGACAAGTCCAGAATTTATCACGCTGAAACCATGTCAAGTGGAAAAAGGCTCAGTGCATGTCATTCTGGTGTTCTGCAGCTACTGTATAACAATATCATAGATAGTTGTACAGAGGTTTAAGTGGAAGTATTCAGTGCAAAAAAATATTATATTTAAGCATAAGATTAGTAGACAGCAGAAGGCTGGCTACTTCTGGCTTGTCATACAGTAGTAGATGAAATGGGTGTTAGGAACAACAGCAGCATCATGCTGCATGCCCATCTCTGCTGTTGCTCAAGGACACCTCCAACTACATATTTTTTATCTCAGCTTTATCAAACTGTACCTTTGAGTACCTTTGACAAATAATAAGCCTTATTTGTTTTTTATTTCCACTTAAAAGTACTATACCCATCATCTTCCTTCATTTGTATCTCTTTCTTACAATGGCCATGTTCTTGACAGAACAATTTTGTGTCTAGTTTGAATAATTTTGGAATAAAAAAAACAAGGGGTACATTTTGCAGAAATACTGGACATGGAAATGATCATGTGTGAAAACCTAACAATCTTTAGAAAACATTTGCTGTTCCAATAGTATTTGTTATGTGTGCAGCTGATTTTCACAGATGTCATCTCTTGTTAATATTAGTTCATTAGATATGGTTTGAATATTCAAGAACAACAGTACACTAGGTACAAAAAAAATTATTGATGACAAATCAATTGGGCAATATTAGTCAAAAAAATTTCCAGCAATTTATTCTCAAGAAATGCTACCAGTATAAATGATTATTCATCACACAGGACATGTACAGTATTAAAGTTATCTGCTACTGTTCAAAGCAAGATGACCAGAAAAAAATGACCAGACTTTGGATGAGCAAATCTTCCTGAGTATAGTATATGAACAATTGCAGATCTTACTCGAAGTTTGCGGTGAACCCCACTGAAGTCTAGCTCAATGTGTAATTAATTGCATGGTAGGTAGGTAGTTAAAGCGGAGCTCCAGGGTCCCTCAGAAAAAAAATGTCAGCTGCTGACTTTTAATATTAGGATACTTACCTGTAGAGTAGTTAGCGTAGAGGTCCTAGGACAAGAAGTATGTTAATTGCAGGATTCCCAGGTAAAAATAGAGGGAAAAATGAATGTAGTCACCATATCCAAGGACTAGTAAGAATGAAGAGCATATTTTTTGGATAGAGTAAGAGAGGGTTTAAACCTGTCAGATCTTTTTGCCATCTGAACTATATTGCAGAGATTTCCCTTCATTTTCTGCCCAATAGCTAAAACAGGATGTGTAAGAAGATCCCTCCAAAGTAAGGAAATCCCTGGTTGTTATCAGAACTAATGTCCCCATTGGAAGCCATCCCAGCTATTCCCGTTAATTCATAATTTTGTTTTTTCTCTCACATTCACTCTCCTTGATAATGATAGATAAACAGGGTGAATAGAAAGGATGAATATCTCAAAAGTGGGCACAGACAGCAATAAAAGCCTGAAAGGTGTTCTAATTCCTCTCCCTCCAGAACTAAACAAAAAAAAAAATTCACCTTAGTTATACTTTAATGTATCCCGCAATGTATAACAAAGTCTTATAGGAGGTTATCTCTTTATGTGTCTCTTGCCAGGATCTCTAATGCCGCGTACACACGAGCGGACTTTACGGCAGACTTTGTCCTGCGGACTTTTCGACGGACTTTACGACGGACTTTCCGAATGAACGGACTTGCCTACACACGATCAACCAAAGTCCGACGGATTCGTACGTGATGACATACGACCGGACTAAAACAAGGAAGTTCATAGCCAGTAGCCAATAGCTGCCCTAGCGTCGTTTTTTGTCTGTTGGACTAGCATACAGACGAGCGGACTTTTCGGGCGGACTCGAGTCCGTCGAAAAAGATTTGAAACATGTTTCATTTCTAGGTCCGTTGAACTTTTGGGGAAAAAAAGTCCGCTGGAGTCCACACATGATAGAATTGTCCGACGGACTCCGATCCGCGGAACCAAGTATGCCATAAAGTCCGGTCGTGTGTACGTGGCATAATGCATCCTGGCCTTCAAATAAAGATGTTCCCATATAATGGTAAGCAATTTTTTTAAAAGAACAGGAAACTTTTGAGATACACTATATTGTCAAAAGTATTGAGACACCTGCCTTTACACGCACATGACCTTTAATGGCATCCTAGTTTTAGTCCACAGGGTTCAATATTGCGTTGGCCCACTCTTTGCAGCCATAACAGCGAGGTCAGGTCAGGCACTGATGTAGGATGAGAAGCCCTGGCTCGCAGTCTCCTCTCTAATTCATCCCAAAGGTATTCTATCAGGTTGAGGTCAGGACTCTGTGCAGGCCAGTCAAGTTCCTCCACCCCAAACTTGCTCACCTATGGACTTTGCTTTGTGCACTGGTCAATATTATTTGGTGGAGGGGGATTATGGTGTGGGGTTGTATGTCAGGGGTTGGGCTTGGCCCTTTAGTTCCAGTGAAGGGAACTATTAAGGCAGCAGCATACCAAGACATGCTGGACAATTTCATGCTCCCAACTTTGTGGGAACAGTTTGGGGATGGTCCCTTCCAGTTCCGACATGATTGCGCACCAATGCACAAACCAAAGTCCATAAAGACATGGATGAGCAAATATTGGGTAGAGGAACTTGACTGGCCTACATAGAGTCCTGACCTCAACCTGATAGAACACCTTTGGGATGTATTAGAGCAGAGACTGCAAGCCAGGCCTTTTGTCCAACATCAGTGCCTGACCTTACAAATGTGCTTCTGAAAGAATGGTCAAACATTCCCATAGACACACTCCTAAACCTTGTGGACAGCTTTCCCAGAAGAGTTGAAGCTGTTAGAGCGGCAAAGCGTGGGCCAACTTAATATTGAAACCTACAGACTAATGCCCCGTACACACGGTCGGATTTTCCGATGGAAAATGTCCGATCGGAGCGTGTTGTCGGAAATTCCGACCGTGTGTGGGCTCCATCGGACATTTCCCATCGGATTTTCCGACAGACAAAGTTGGAGAGCAGGAGATAAAATTTTCCGACAACAAAATCTGTTGTCGGAAATTCCGATCGTGTGTACACAAATCCGACGGACAAAGTGCCACGCATGCTCAGAATAAATAAAGAGATGAAAGCTATTGGCCACTGCCCCGTTTATAGTCCCAACGTACGTGTTTTACGTCACCGCGTTCAGAACGATCGGATTTTCCGACAACTTTGAGTGACCGTGTGTATGCAAGACAAGTTTGAGCCAACATCCGTCGGAAAAAATCCTAGGATTTTGTTGTCGGAATGTCCGAACAAAGTCCGACCGTGTGTACGGGGCATAAGACTGGGATGCCATTAAACTTCATGTGTGTGTAAAGGCAGGCATCCCAAAACTTTTGACAATATAGTGTATGTCTCACTAGACTCCACACCTGGGATGGCACTGCTCTAACAGTATCAAACCAAATATGATGAGTGATGTATGCTAAATGGAAAATGTGCAGCAAATATGTTTAATAAATTGGACAAAGCTAGTTATTTAAAATTATGCCTCACAATAAATTAGGAAAATTGTTTAGCTTTTCTAAATACATATTTTCAAACTGTACACAGAATAAATATTTTTGGTATCCTGTCCTCTCTCTGCTCGTGATGTGTGCTCCTTATACGTGGCTTTCTGGCCGCGATATCCCTGAGGAGTACTTCGCACCTCCGAGAAATGTTTTTTTCAGGCGCTGGCTTTTTCTCTCTCTGGGGGAAGGAACACTTTTCTCACTCTTTTTATTTCCAAGTTGTTGGTAAGATGAAGCTCTAACAGTGTGACCAATTCATTACTTGATCTGCCTCCCCTGTGTCTGATCTGTTATAGGTTGTTATAGCTTTACATATTTTGTGCATGATCATTGCTCATTATCTGCCATATAAAATGACCCTGTTCATTCCCAACACAGTAAATGGAAAAATGCAATCTTACTTCCTAGAGATTTTCAAGAGAAAATAAATGTGTTGTTTTTTACCTGCCTTTTGAACTGAATAATTGATTTAATTTATGCACCACAAAAGCAATTCTCATTTTTAAAGGGTCGGTTATTGGAAAACTGCAATTTATATTTTGGGTTGAAACTGCAGAGATGAAAGATAGGTGTAATTTTGTGGCATCCATAGCTTTGCAATAAAAGTGCACTGATCCTTCAAACCACCCAGCAGTTGTTTATGTTCCTTAGGGTCCTGAGTAGAGAAATTTCTTATGTTGAGACCCCATTCTTGAACATCTGAGGCAGGGTCACATTTACCTAGTTAGATTTGCAGCTGGGTGCTCTGCCAGCTGTTTGCCCACTCTGCTCCTCCAGCTTCCCCACGCCACTGGGCTCTATTTAATTTGCTGTATAGTTAAAGTTTCTGTGACAGAGCAGCTGTGTGAAACCCCTTCTCACACCCCACCCCCTGGCAGCAGCGGCAGTGATATTTACAGGTACAGTGGAGGAGGACAAATAGGAGAGCTACTCACCCCCCGCATGACACAACAGCACCCAAAATACACTGGGACAGGTACAGACTGTCCCCGGGTTACAAACATCCAACTTGCAAACGGTTCCTACTTACAAACGGAGGGAGGCAACAGGTATTGAGAGGAAATTTACCCCTTGGAAGAGAAATTCACTCCTGTAGGTTATCATGGGAAAAAGGTGTCTCCACTGAAGCTTTATCACAAATCCTTGTTTCTACAACAATCCAAATTTTTCAAAATCCAATTGTCACAGGGATAGAATGTGAGGTGATATCTTCTGAACAGGGACAGAGACAGCAAAACAAAAATACGGGGGTGTTAACCCTTTCCTATGCTATTTTTTGGCTGGAGCTACACTTAAAAAAATGTACCTGTTCAGACTTACATACAAATTCATCTTAAGAACAAACCTACAAACCCTATCTTGTTTGTAACCCAGGGACAGCTCAGTACAAGTGAATAGATGTTAATGGGCTGTGGACTTTTCACCGGCAAATCTGCATAAATTGGGGCAGACAGTGCTGGGAAACCAATATGTGCGGACCTGCTTTTGAGCATGCCTATACAGAGAACAGAGCCTGGGTGTTCTTGCTGTGTCCTTAGAGCCAGATGACAGAACCAGTGAGGACCAGAGTGAGAGACTGAGCCACAGACAGTTGCTGTGTCTTGGGATAAGAGTTGGGGAGACCTGTTGCCACGTGTGCCTTTATCAGTGAGGACATGATTGACGAGGACCTGAGACTTTTGGGACAGCCGACCACCAAGTGATCTGGACCGGATTTGTTGTGAGCCAGGAGTGGTAAACTACTAACTAGCTTAATCCCTCGCCACACACAGTGAATGCCAATATAGACTGCGCCTTACTGCAGCCCATCAGCCATTCATTGCACTGTCTTAAGGGAACAGCTTCACGTTTACCACCCTACAGAAGGGCCCCAATGATAGCCAACTAATATTGGCAATTAGGCACCCTCCGGGGTACCCTTTTGTTAGGAATGCATATGGCCACCTACTGTTGGGGTTTTATGCATTGTGTGTACACAAGGACCTTTATTTTTCTTGGGGGGGTTAGCTAATGCTGATACATTTAACCCTGTTTACATTGATTAAAGTTTGGTTTAGCATTGCTGCAGTATAGTGAATTGCCATAATATGTTTAAAGATGCAGGGCTAGCTAGGATGAACACTGGTTCATCCTGGTTAGCCCTGCATCTTTAAACATGTTCAGTTGCCTGCCTACTGGTTTATGCCTTGGTGAACTACTACCTAGCTTAATCCCTCGCCACACACAGTGAATGCCAATATAGACTGCGCCTTACTGCAGCCCATCAGCCATTCATTGCACTGTCTTAAGGGAACAGCTTCACGTTTACCACCCTACGGAAGGGCCCCAATGATAGCCAACTAATATTGACAATTAGGCACCCTCGGGGGTACCCTTTTGTTAGGAACGCATATGCCCACCTACTGTTGGGGCTTTATGCATTGTGTGTACACAAGGATCTTTATTTTTCTTGGGGGGGTTAGCTAATGCTGATACATTTAACCCTGTTTACATTGATTAAAGTTTGGTTTAGCATTGCTGCAGTATAGTGAATTGCCATAATATGTTAAAAGATGCAGGGCTAGCTAGGATGGACACTGGTTCATCCTGGTTAGCCCTGCATCTTTAAACGTGTTCAGTTGCCTGCCTACTGGTTTATGCCTTGACTCTCCTTATTACAATATGCTTACTTTATCTAACACCCAGCAGTTGGTGGCCTATTTCCTGAATACTGATATGGTGTGGTAATATACCAACGCTTAAGGCCTGCCATACACAGTACAAATTTCTTTCCTGCAACCACGAGTTGCAGGAAAGAAATTTGTACCATTCCCCCTTTAACACAGACAGTATTGACAGGGTAAACAGGAGGGGGTGGGGGCAGGGGAGGCCATCCCCGCCAGGAAAAGACAGTAATTATTGTTGGTGGCTATAGCAGCCACTAGTGATAATCACAAGAGAATCCAGCAGGCTGGTTGTACCCAAGTTGATCAATTCAGCCTGCCCATTAACGGTTCAAATCTCAGATGGTTCCTGCTGAACCGGCCCACATTTAAACCATGTATGGCAGGCCTTAGTTACACCAAGCATCTCCTCTGGAGGTAGTGCTAAAGATTTTTGATGTGTTAGATATTATAGATAATATACTAAGGAGGTGAAATAAGGTGGGTATGAACAGGAAGGAACTGTGGCAGAAAGATTTTACTGCTAAAGGCTGCAAAGAGCCATAAGAAGCCAAATGGTGATGTGTCCCACCATACTTCAGCTATAATTGAAATAACACTTTTGGCTGCACTGACATTTTAGCATAACTTGAATATTGCATATAGTGCCTGTGACAGTAATGTGGTGAAGCTTCCTAAAACTCAAAATTTAGTTTTTCCTAAAGTAAAAAAAATGGAATACAACTGTCACCTGAGAACATCTGAAGGGCACCTCAAGGTCATGTATTTATTAAAGATCTCCATCAGGTAGGCACCCCTTGTGATTGACAACAGGCAGTGGTTAGATCATTAGCCAATAGACAGACTGCTATTGGATATAGAATCCGCCTACTGCCTGCTGTCAAGTACAAGGCAAGAGCAGACCTGATGGAAGACCAGTTTCTCAGATTCCCCATTAGGTTCCCCCACCCACCCTCACAGCATCACTGGTTGCTAGGAGCATCCTTAACAACCGTTGACAGGGAGAGGTCAGTGGCAGCAAATATACCACTCTGCTACACTGTGGATAGTGACAGGCACTCTGCCTGCCTCGTAAAGTTAGAGTAGGTCTTAATTACCTCCAGTTTTCTCATCTACCAGTTGGAGGTAATTATTTTTGTATTTGGTATTAATAGAGCCACATTGCAAAAAGTTACCGAAATGGGCTGTAGAGATGTTTGAAACTGATGCAGGCCATTTTAAAGAGCCATAGCATCAGAGAAGTGTCAGTAGGGCTTTATTAAATTTCCCCACATGTCTATTATAATCAACAATGGCTTCCAAAACCCATGACCAACATCCTGATCTCTGTATTTCATTGGCAGTCAGCCCCAAACATTACTAGCCTGTTGAGAAATCAATGGCACCTGGGAAGATTAAGATCCATGTGATATGACTTGAGAATTACTCAGACTTTTAGCTGGCTGACTGCATGTAAGTGATTTACAGTACACAGTACAAACGACCTTATTCCTCCAATCTCACTGCTCATGATTCCAAACAGAAGCATAATATATAAAGAATTGCCAAAATGGAAAATACGGACAATTGCTATTGCCAATGATAAGGCAACTAAAAATAACTGACAGAGTAATGCTAAGCAAAATATCTTTGAAGAACCATTGTGGAATTGTCAGGGGCCAGCCAGGGCAACTGAGGTGAATAACGAAATCATGAATGCAACATAGTAAAGTTGTGGCATAGAAATAGAGGTTCTAATTGTTACGTAGAAGAGCACTGCTTACTAAGGAGCCAGCAAGCAAACTGTGCTACTATGTCTGTATTTTTGGCTTGTATATGGGCAGTTCATACAGATAGTGTATTAGACTGAGAGAGGGGGGCTGTGCATTGCACATTCTGTTTATATTCAGCCGAAAGGTGTGCGTAGTAAAAACAAATAAAATTGTGTTGTTGCAGCTGCATGCAGTAATCAGATTTAATATAATAGAGCAGCTAAGTATTACTTCTGTTTTCCCACTGGGAGATAAAGACTCCTTCTTGGGTGCCTCAGCCTTTGCTTCTTTTCTAGTTCCCAACACTTCTGCTCTAATGTCCAATTAAATTGTGAGAAAGTAAACATCTTCCAGAACTAGAGTCACCACTCCCATGATCCAGCTCTTTACTTACTCACCCTCCTCTGTTCCTGTATCTTCCTGCAACTGCCCCACCACAACACTGCAACTCGCAGCTCCCTTACCCCCTTTGCTTCTGCCCCAGTGCCTGCCTTGCCATACCCACTCTCTGCAGCAGTGCCTGCCAAGCCTTTCAAATCTGAATTTAAGAGACTCATCCTTCTTCAATTCACTAAGCTGGAATACATGTGTTATTTGTCATTTTGCTAATTATTTTCAGTCATGTTAGTACTATTTTATGCATTCATTGATAAAAAAAAGGTAATTCTGGTAAATAACAATCATTTTAGCTTAGCATATTGAGCCCTTGAAGAAGATTGACATTAGCACAAAGCCTCGGAGATCAAACCACTATGAGTTGGATATGTAGACACAGCATCTTTTTTTTCCAAGATTGGTAGAGGTTACAGTATATTAAAATTCCTGTGCCGAAAGTAAAATTTGGGAGCTTATGAATTATGCTGTATAAAGAGTAGGCTTTTGGGGGTATTGGTCCTGGTTCACAATCCGTCGAGTTACTGACCTGGAATAAACACGCATGCAGTAAAGCCTGAACTCCTGTCCATTATACTGATGAAAATAAAAATGGTTTATTAACCAAGGGTTGATTAAGTAGATTTAAAAGCTCTTAAAATACCCTAAAACTGCTATTACAGCAAAATGTGGCAGTGCTTACCTTCCCTACCAACATCCTTCCTTCGCCACTCTACTCTCACTCACAAGACATCGATCTTTGCCCACTCCACTCCCACTGACACCTTATGTCTTCTCAGTCACTTCACCCCCTGCTTACAATGCATCTCTTCCCAGCCATCTCACTGAGATCTGACACAGGGGCGGATCCAGAGCCCAGTCTCGGGAGGGGCACTGCCAGAAAATTTTGCGGGCAATTTATCGGGGCAATGGCTGGTGTTGGCGCTTCAATCATCACAGCGCCATGGTTGATATGGTGTCAAGATGATTGAAGCTCATTATTTCTATTATTACATTGTTATATAGAATTAAATAGTTCAACTCACCATAATGTAGAATCAGTGGGAGCCCTGAGCGTGTCACTTGCTACCGTCACCTGCCACCAGATGCAGCGTGTCACATGCCACTGTTGGCTGCCACCAAATGCGGATTGTCACTTGCCATGTCACTTGCCACATCCCCTGCCACCAGATGTGTATTGTCACTTGCCAATGTCGTCTGCCACAAGATGCGGATTGTCACTTGCCAGTGGCTGTGTCCCAGAGTGAGGGTGGGCAGTGAGAGATAATGTAATCTCTCTGTTGCCCACGACTGCACAGTGATGGCGGTGTTCTGTCAGAAGCTGAGCTGTGGTGATGCAGGTTGAGAGATGATGTCAGAAAGCCGCTACTCATCAGAATATGCAACCAAAGTGATGTTGCATTGCAGCCATCTTGGTACACCCCCACTTGTCAGCAGTAAGCCTAGAGTTAGAAGTTGGCAAGGGGACATCTTTATACACCCACCGGAGTCTTGCTTTTCACAGTTATTTTTAACAGTAAACTCAGCTTATTTAGTGAAATATAAGTTGAGTTTACTGTTAAAAATAACTGTGAAAAGCAAGACTCTGGTGGGTGTATAAAGATGTCTGCTTGCCGACTTATAACACTAGGCTTGCTGTGGACGAGTGCGGGAGTACCAAGATGGCCGCGATGCAACGTCCCTTTAGTCACATATTCAGAAGGGGAGCGGCTTCCTGACAACACCTGCCTGCTCACTCAATCACACGCCAGCCTGACCGCCCTCCCGCTGGCATGATTGCTCACTCACCGGCCTGCTCACCAGCCTACCCATCCACTCGCTCACCCGCCGGCCTGCTCAGTCACCCACCGACTCACCCGGCCATTATTTTCTCGGGGGGAGCAATTGCCCCATTGCCCCCCCCCCCCCGATCCGCCCCTGACTGACAGGATGCTTGTGAGTACAGACAACAATAAAAAAAGAGGCACTAACCCTTTCATGCTCTGTTCAAAACAAAATTAAGAGCTCAACTTTAATACATGATATTTCTTCCTATTAATTGTATGTAAACATATTTAGGTCATTTAAATCAGGTGCCCTATGTCTGGTTCTAGACTTTGAGAGGAGAGGATGTTTATGTGTATTGGATATCTAACCTAAATTAACTTATGTTGTAAATGTTTATTAGGATGATATGTTGAAATTGTTCAGTAGTGGTTAAAACAGTCTGTGAGTCAGCTCTTGAGTCATAGTACAGCTTGGATATGGTGCTGTATTTATCTCTTCTAGGTCATTTGAGTTTTTTAAAGGAACTGTCCATGATTAACAATGCTATCTCCTTATTTGATAAAACTTAAAGCGGACCTTCAGTCATTTTTTCAACTTTCCATTTATTAAATCTTCTGTCCTTGTTGTTTTAACTTTGGATAGTAAAATATTTTTTATCTGCCAGTAAATACCTTATACAGCCCACTTCCTGTTTCTTGTCTGGTAAAAATCCCAGGCTTATGACATCATGCACAGCTCTCTCTCTCACTCTCGTGAGAGTTTGCCAGGAAGTGAGGGGGGGTTTGTCATAAGAGGGCCAATGAGAGCTGCAAAGCTGGAGGTGTACCTCTGTGTGTCTGTGTAAATACAGGAAGTGAACAGACAGGAGCTTCAGCTGCCCACAGTTAAAATGGTTGCAGCCAGACTCAGTGGAGAGAGATTTCTGCAGCATATTTGGCATGTACAGAATCACAGTATATATAAAATAATATGCAAAGTGGTTGGAGGGAAGCTTCAGAATGGCAAAGATGTTTTTATTACAAATTATGTGAGCAGATTGCAGTTCTTCTTTAACCACTTGCCAACCAGCCGCCGTACTTATACGGCGGCAGGTCGGCTCTCCTGCGCGAACCAACGTACCTGTATAAAATAAAATGAAAAATATAAGTGCAGCGCTATTAATCTATCATGTGAAATAACCAGTGATATCAAATTATATTCAAATAAATAAATCTAAATATTAATGTGTACAATTAAAGTTCGTATGCTGAAAGTTTTCTGCGTTGAATTATTGTGACTTCTCAATCCATATATCATCCACCACTGTGAAAATCATGTCTTCAGAAGATTATGTGCACACCTTCACCAGCCGTTATACCTGCTCACCTCATACATGAGTCAGACTCAAAACAATTCCTTTCTTTCAGCTATGGTCTCTTCCACATCCGACCAGCTACTCTGTATTCACTTTCCATTCAGTAGCCATCCAGGGGGATCGCAAGAAAGATCTCTCTTATATACTGCCCCACTGCTTCTTCCCTTCCTCCACACCAGCGTTATTACTCAGTATTCCTGATAGGATATGGCTCCACATTCATGCAACAATAAATAGAGGATACATAGTGCTTTCCGTCTGCAACATTTATTAAAAGATATTCAGTTAAAACCAGCTCTGTATAGTCCTGCTCACCACTGTGGCTGCATGACCTCATGAGCTCGGCTCCCCCCCTCTACACGCATATCTGCCCTCTGATTGGGCTTTCTCATAGTACCTGTATGTCAGTCCGTGCATGTGAGATTGCGGGCTAGTGCCCGCTGCGCGGGACTTGATGTCCACTGTCCACTGTCTGCCCACGATCGCTGTATACAGAGGCAGAACGGGGATCTGCCATTGTAAACAAGGCAGATCCCCGTTCTGACAGGGAACATCTCAGAGATCTGCTGCTCCCAGTGATCGGGAACAGCTATCTTTGTCATGTCCCAGGCAGTCCATCCTCCCTACAGTTAGAACACGCTGAGGGAACACCTTTAACCTCTTGATCGCCCCCTAGTGTTAACCCCTTCCCTGCCAGTGTCATTTATACATTTGTAGCAGGTGTCTCGTTTCTCCCGTGACCCCGCCAAGCTGGCCACCGTGATGTACACAGGCTTTCCAGCCTGAAAGAGGGAGAGAGCTGCCCATCATATCTGCATGGGCTTTTTCACCCCCCTCCTTCTCCCTGTTTCACAGACTCACTGAATCTATTGTAATGCGACCTGACTCACACAGAGCTGTTCACTTTGCAGCCTGCCCTGTGTCCCTATTGGCAGGAAGAAGAAAGCCAATTAAAGGAGCAGTCACAGGAGCCAATGAGAGGAACTTTAACAAGCTGCAGGAAGCAGCTGCAAAGGACTCTGGAGTATGAACTTCCAGCACAGAGCGGCCCCATAGCCTTGTATAGTGACTGAAACTACCAAGACCAACATTCTCTGTGGGAGGAAAGTAAAAGACTCCATTTTAATTCCTGAAGAGATTCTCAGTGACCAGGAGACAGTGAAAGAGATCAGACCTAAAGGAGAGATGTTGTCTCCCAGATGATCTCCCCGCCAGTCGGGACATCAAGCCTGAGAGAGGGGGATTCCAGGTGCATATCAAGGCGCAACTGCACCGATGGTGAAGCGTTCCAGTGTGTGGTTACTAGTCGGGTCACCAGGATTTGGTGATAGGACATTTTGCTCATCTGCAGGGAACAGAGACACTGCACCATAGAAGGAGTATGAACACTTTATACAGACATCGTTGCTGGTAGTCATCTTGCTGACACTTGTAGTGCCACAGGGATAAGGGATAAGGCTATCCATTTCTTGGACACTATATACAGACATCATTGTCCTCTCATCTTGCTGAGGAAGATCCTGTCTATTTCACTTGATAAGTTGGGCCAGTTGTGTTGTTTGGCCCTGCTATCCAGGAGTTCAAGTGCACCAACAAAAGTAGCTAGCTGAAGATACCAAATTTAATCCTTTTTTCAAAAGGACTGAAGCTACTAGTGCCATATGGATCCGTACACACATATTCAGGGCTCTGCATATGCATAGGGTGTGTGGGACAGTTCATCTATAAAGTTAAGCCATTACTTTTTGACTTGAATAAAGTGTTTAACTACTTCCCGTCCGGCCTATAACAGAATGATGGCCGGGAAGTGGTTCTGCTATCCTGACTGGGCGTCATATGACATCCAGCAGGATAACATGCAGGTAAACGGCATTCCTCGATTTGATCGGTGGCTCTCCCTGTCAGGGGGGGGGGGGGGGGTCTGTGCTGATAATTGGCACACTGATTATCAGTACAGCCCCCCATGTACCCATAAGCTGCCAATCGGTGCCCAGTCAGTGCCTCATCATAACCCCCTGCCAGTGCCCAATAAAGTGCTATATACTCTGAACAGCAGCAGTATACAGGTGGTCCCCGGGTTACAAACAAGATAGGGACTGTAGGTTTGTTCTTAAGTTGAATCTGTTTGTAATTTGGAACAGGTACATTTTGTAAGTGTAGCTCCAGCCAAAAATCATCACCCCTGTAACATTTGTTTTGCTGTCTGTGCCCCTGTTCAGAAGATTTCACCTCACTTTCTGTCCCAATGACAATTGGATTTTGAAAATTTTGTGTTATTAGGGAAACAAGGATTGGTGATAAAGCATCAGTGGGGAGACACCTTTTTCCCATATTAACTCTTACAGGAGAGAATTTCCCTTCCTAGGGGTAGATTTCCTCTCACTTCCTGTTGTCTCCCTCCGTTTGTAAGTAGGAGTCATTTGTAAGTCAGATGTTTGAAAATAGGGGACTGCCTGTATATACTATACGGCCTGCCCTATACACTCTGTGGAAAATTTGGCCTTGGGTGCTGGTGGTACCAGATAATGTAAGCCCTCACAGTTACTATTAGTGGGCGCTGGAACGGGCCCTGCTGTGAAGAATTATATCAAGAATTGTAATTACACGCCCCTGTTAAACAGGAGCAGAAAAATTGGGCCTTAGACGGTGGTGGCATTTTATTCTTCATGATTGTTTTGATTTTCACCGCCTGGTGATTGAATTTGCACAATTTATTTATTATGGAAGATGGATTGATCTGGACTAAGTAGGTTTGTTAGCGCCACGTATGTTTAGTTTTGTATTTTTCTTGTGCTGTGTGGGAACACTGATTTATGCTAGCTGCATCTCCTTATACCTATATTAATTTATTTTGGTTGTGCGCATGAGTTTACCCCTACTCTGTTTAAGAATCACATGATCCTCAACCATCTCCTCCCAGCCACGTACAACTCCATGGGTTTCTGGGGACAGTAAACAATCCCTTGAAGACTGCTGCTGATGCTGAGTGTTATTCTCCTCCTCCTCCTCTTTTTCCTGTGTGATCGGTGGGCCTGCAGGAATAATAGTACCCGGATAAAGGGGGCCTTGAGAGGTAAGGAAGTCCTCCTCTTCCTCCCGCTGTTCTGCCTCAAGTGCCCTGTCCATTATTCCACGAAGCATGTGCTCCAACAGGAAGACAAGAGGGACAGTAACACTGATGCATGCACTGTCACTGCTCACCATCCTCGTGGCCTCCTCAAATGGTGACAGGATAGTGCATGCATCCTTGATCAGTAGCCACTGGTGTGGCGAAAAAAAGCCAAGCTCCCCTGACCCTGTCCTGGTGCCATACTCACACAGGTACTCATTGATGTCCTTCTGCTGCATTTGCAGCCGCTGCAGCATTGCCAGCGTTGAGTTCCACCTGGTGGGCATGTCACAAATGAGGCGGTTCTTGGGCAGGTTGCATTCTCTTTGAATGTCAGTCAGCCGAGCACTAGCATTATATGACTGGCGGAAATGACCACAGATTTTCCTGGCCTGCCTCAGGAGATCCTGTAAGCCTGGGTACCTGCTCAAGAACCACTGCACCACCAAATTCAGGACGTGAGCCAAACAGGGAACATGGGTCAAGTATCCCTGTCGGAGGGCGTAGAGGAGGTTGGTGCCATTGTTGCATACAACCATTCCTGACTGAAGTTGGCATGGCGTCAACCACCTCTGAGCCTGCCCCTGCAGAGCTGACAGAATCTCTGCCCCAGTGTGGCTCCTGTCCCCTAAGCAGACCAACTCAAGCACCGCATGGCATCTTTTTGCCTGAGTGCTTGCGTAGTCCCTTGAATGCCTACGGAGCACCGCTGGTTCAGAGGAGAAATCTGCAGAGGAAGAGGCCATAGAGGAAGAAGAAGAAGAGGAGGGGGTGAAGGGGAGAGCTGTGGCAGAATCACCACTAGCATTTTGGAGGCGTGGTGGCGGAACAAGCTCCAACAATACTGAACCCTGTCCTGCATCCTTCCCAGTTGCCAGCAGAGTTACCCAGTGCACCGTGAAATAAAGGCAATGTTCCTGTTCATGCCTGCTGGACCATGAGTCAGCAGTAATATGCACCTTACTGCTGACCTCCCTGTCCAACGAGGCCAAGACATTGCCTTCCACATGCTGGTAGAGAGCCGGAATGGCGTTTGGGAACCTGCCACTGAGGTACCGCACATTCCACAAATTCACGAAAAGGGGCAGAGTCTACCAGCTGAAAAGGCAGCAGTTGCAGTGCTAGCAATTTGGCCAAGCTAGCATTCAGATGCTGAACATGTGGATGGCTGGACCATATTTCTTTCGACGGTTTAGCAAATAGGATAGGGAAATTTGCCTGCTAAAATCTGATGTTGGTGTACCGCTAGCAGATTGGCCGCAAGTACTTGGTACACCTATTTCTATACCTTCATTCCTCTCAGTGCAGGTTTCTGAGAGGACTGGAGGTATAGTGGGGTTGTAGATCCCAGCTGATGAGGAGCAAGGAGAGGTCCACCTTGTTCTTTAATGTGGGTCTTTTAATAAACCCTTTCACGACTAAGCCTATTTTTGAAATTTGGTGTTTACAAGTTAAAATCCGTATTTTTTGCTAGAAAATTACTTAGAGTTCCCAAACATTATATATATTTTTTTAGCAGGGAATCTAGAGAATAAAATGGCAATTGTTGCAATATTTTTTATCACACGGTATTTGTGCAGCGGTGTTTTAAACGCAACTTTTTGGAAAAGGGACACTTTCATGAATTTTAAAAAATCCAGACAGTAAAGTTACCCCAATTTTTTTGTATAATGTGAAAGATGATGTTACGCCGAATAAATAGATACCAAACATGTCACCCTTTATAACTGCACGCACTCGTGGAATGGCGACAAACTACGGTACCTATGAATTTCCATAGGTGACGCTTTAAATTTTTTTTACGGTTACCAGGTTTGAGTTACAGAGGAGGTCTAGGGCTAGAATTATTGCTCTCGCTCTGACGATCACGGCGATACCTCACATGTGTGGTTTGAACACCGTTTACATATGCGGGCGCGACTTCCATATGCGTTTTCTTCGCTGCGCGAGCTCGCGGGGACAGGGGCACTTTAAAAAAATTTTTTTTTTTTTTTATTTATTTTATTTATTTTTTTACTTTATAAATTGTGTTTTAAAAAAATTTTTTTTTTTTTTACTTTTATTGCTGTCACAAGGAATGTAAACATCCCTTGTGACAGTAATAGGTGGTGACAGGTACTCTTTATGGAGGGATGGGGGGTCTAAAAGACCCCCCATCCCTCCTTTACACTTCAAAGTATTCAGATCGCTGAAAACAGCAATTCTGAATACTGTGTACTTTTTTAAATTCGGCGCCATTGGCAGCCGAGTAAACGGGAAGTGACGTCATAACGTCGCTTCCGCGTTTACAACAAGAAGGCTGGAACGAAGCCACTCACAGCTTCGTTCCAGCCCGCCCCCAGCTGCCGAAGGTACCCGATTGGACACCGGGCCTCCCGATCGCACGGGAGGCCCAGTAACAGCGGCGGGAGGCGGCGGGAGGGGGGATGTCCCCTCCCGCTCCTCCGGTATAACAACCGAGCGGCTTTTAGCTGCATCGGTTGTTATACATGGGTAGCCGATCGCCCGCTGTAAACAACGGTACCGGGATGATGCCTGCAGCTGTGGGCACCATCCCGGTATAACCCCGGAAAGCCGAGTACGCATATCTGCGTACTGTCGGCGGGAAGGGGTTAAATGCTGTTGCCAACGGACTACATAGGAGGTCATCATATGTCTGGTCAAGCATGTGGTGCCCAAGCGGTTGCTGTTTTGGCCACGCTTAATACGCTTCAGACATATGATGCAAACAGCAACGGTGCGATCTGCTGCACACAAGTCAAAAAAGGCCCACACCAAAGAACTTTTCAAAATATGCAGGGAGTCAGCAGCGCCCTGCACCTGCTTAGCTCTGCGGTGTGATGCAATAGGGTGGCTGCCCTTACGCTGCCCCCTGGAGGGCATTCTATCTCGTTGGAGATTTGCCTCCTCCTCTCTTCTATCAGGCACCCAAGTTGAGTCAGTGACCTCATCATCCCCTCACTCCTCTTTACTGGAGCAAACTTGGCAGTATGCTGCAGCTGGGGGAACATGACTGCCAGTTCCTCGACCTTCTTGGGCACCCCTCTCTCTAGGCTGATGTTACTTCCTTCCTCAACCTGGGTACCATCATCCGAGCTTTCAAAATGCTGTGCATCCTCCTGCAGCATGTACCCGACACTGTGGTCGAATAGTTCGGGGGACTCCTCCGTGCGTGCGGGTGACAGAGGATGAGGAGGATGAGGACGGCTTTGTTATCCATTCCACCAACTCTTCTGAATGTTGTGGCTCAATAACACGGCCAGCTGCAGGAAAAAAGAACAAGCGTGCCTCACGGCCACATGCTGAGGATGCACCGTGTCCACAACCAGCACTGTCGACTGTAGACACAGAGCCTGCTTGGCCTCTTTTAGTAGCCTGTGAGCGTCTGCCTCTCCTTGGTGGCCTGCAGTAAATTTTGTTTAGCAAAAAAACACTACACTGTATTGTGTACTGTGTACACCACCAGGAAAGTAGTAGCAACTGCACTAGGGGTGCACGGTACTGTGTACACCAACAGAAGTTTAATAATAACTATGGGTGCACTGTATGTATTGTGTACACCACCAGGAAAGTAGTAGCAACTGCACGGTACTGTGTACACCAACAGAAGTATAACAACAACTATGGGTATACTGTATGTATTGTGTACACCACCAGAAAAGCAGTAGCAACTGCACTAGGGGTGCACGGTACTGTGTACACCAACAGACGTGTAATAATAACTATGGGTGCACTGTATGTATTGTGTACACCACCAGGAAAGTAGTAGCAACTGCACTCGGGGTGCACCGTACTGTGTACACCAACAGAAGTTTAATAATAACTATGGGTGCACTGTATGTATTGTGTACACCACCAGGAAAGTAGTAGCAACTGCACAATAGGTGCACGGTACTGTGTACACCAACGGAGTTTAATAACAACTATGGGTGCACTGTATGTATTGTGTACACCACCAGGAAAATAGTAGCAACTGCATTATGGGTGCATGGTACTGTGTACACCAATAGAAGTACAATAACAACTATGGGTGCACTGTATGTATTGTGCACACCACCAGGAAAGTAGTAGCAACTGCACTAGGGGTGCATGGTACTGTGTACACCAACAGAAGTTTAATAACCACTATGGGTGCACTGTATGTATTGTGTCCACCACCAGGAAAGTAGTAGCAACTGCACTAGGGGTGCATGGTACTGTGTACACCAACAGAAGTTTAACCACAACTATGGGTGTACTGTATTGACCACCAGAAAAATATGAACAACTGCACTATGGGTGCACAGCACTGTATACTGAGTACACCGCCTGAAGTATATTAGAAACAGTACACCAGGAATGGCCTACAGTCAGATATAGCTAAACTGGATACAGTGGAGATATATATATATATATATATATATATATATATATATATATATATATATATATACGAGAGTTGTATATATATATTAAATACACTGCAGCTAACTGAATCACCTGCCTGCCTAAAGAATATTAGAAACAGTACACCAGGAACGGCCTGCAGTGAGATATAGCTAAACTGTATGCAGTGGATATATATATATATATATATATATATATATATATATATATATATATATACACACAAGACTATCTGTGCATATATATATATATATATATATATATATATATATATATATATATATATATATATAAAATACACTGCAGCTAACTGAATAATCTGCCTGCCTGCTCAATCTAAATGACACTCTCTCTCCGTCCACGCCAACGACACACTACACAAGGCTGACATGCAGGCTGCCTTATATAGTGTGGGGTGTAGACTTAGTCCCCCTGAGCCATGATTGGCAAAAGGCACCCCGCCTTTGGCCAATTATGGCTCTCTTAGCTGAGGGCGCTGTGATTGGCCAAAGCATGCAGGTCATGGTGCATGCTCTGGCCAATCATCATACAGCAATGCGCTGCGCTCCCGCAGTGCATTATGGGCCGTTACGTGCCGCTCAAATTTGGCGCGAATGGCCCATAATGTTTCAACGAACGGGCGAACAGCCAATGTTCGACCCGAACAGAAAGCTCATCCCTACTGCCAAGGCCTGGTAGATGAAGTATGGTGTCCAGCAAGGTCATGTAAAGAGAAAGTACAGTGTTTTTGGTACGCATTTTGAGGTTTATTGCAGTGTTTTAGTAATTATAGTTATTTTAATGTGACATTCACAATTGTACATGCAGGTGATGTTTTAGCCCTTTTAATAAATGTAAAGATTCATTAATTAGCGGGTAGAGGTGGGGTAGATCAGCAAGGACACTGACCCTGCCTCAGCCTGGCTTCACATTGCTGTGGGTTAGAAATCGTGCGAGTTCAGCTTCAGGGATGCAGTCAGACTTCGGGGATGATTTGACAGACATCTGTGCAGGTTCATGCACAGATGTCTATACAAATTGCCCCCCGAAGTTGCCAAAAGTAGTACAGGAACTATTTTTGGGAGTTTGGACGGTGCCATTGCCGGCAATGGCACTGTGATTTGACATGTCAAATCGCATGCCAAATCGTACCAATGTGAACTTAGGCTGAATGCCTAAATTTATTTTGCAGTCTCTGGAATTTGTGTAGACTTCTCTGGGCTTTGTGTAGACTTCTCTGGGCTTTCCCCTTCTTATATTGCAGGCAGTTAGCAGGGGTTTTCACACAACGGCCCACACTCTCATCCGCTCGTTTCCAAAAATCAATCCAGGAGTATTTATTGTTGGAACTTGGATAGGAGAAGGGAATAGTGGGATACTCCAACTTAAACTAATTACAGATGAGAACAACTCTTACTCAGCCTCACCAAGTTAATTGTGATAACAGACTTGGTGAAATGGTTTATTTCAGGACACTCTCTAGCATCCCCTTTGACTGACACCCATCCACAGACTTTACTAGCTGAAGGGGTGACCCTTACAGGACAGGCCCCATGACACAGATCTGTACTCACTGCAGGCCAATTATTCCTGGCAAGTCTCCCTTCCAGTCAGCTCTGCAGGATATCCAGGGTGCAGCTATACTCAAAATTTACATCCTCAGGTGAACCCCCTGAGGCAGCATGGCAGCTTCTACAGGGGAGAGTCAGCCACCCCCTCTCTCCGGGACCCTGCTCTCCAGCCAAAAACCCTAAGCACATGTGCCCTTGCATATATACAGTCACCCAGCATTCACTGAGGCACTTTCCTCAGCCAATCACCAGGGCTGTAACTATGCCTATGCTCTCATTTGTCAAGTTTCCTCCCACTGTCCAATATGCCCCCCTATTGGACCAGTGTGAAACATTCAGACAACATGAGCAGCATCTGAACACTACGAGCAGAGCCTACCAATGGATCTCTTGCTCCCTGGTAGGCAGAGAGCATCTAAATTTACCTGGCAATCTTCCTGATAACCAGAAAGACCTAGCAACTATACTCTCTTCTAGCACCTACTTAGGAGGGTGCTACATTTATAAAAAAGGTACTTATAATACCCAAAACATTTGCTTTATTTAATCAGTTCAGAGATTTGCTTACCTCTGAAATCCACTACTTTGCATAATCATACTTTCCACTTTTGAACTTCAGAATGAGGGAGACTTCAGGGAGGAAGTAATCTGTGCGCCACAATGTGGGTGTGGCAAAACTCTTTACAGTGGGAGAGGCTTAAGGAGTGTGGTTGAACAAAACCTGGGCTACCTATAAAATATGCTTTGATTGCTTTGTCTGAGCCTGCCTTAAAGAACTTCAAGTTGAAGTCCAGCCTGAGCACATTTGGCTGGGCTTCTCTTACGGGTTACAGGAGTGCAATCCGCTTTGCACTTCGGTGACCTGTTTTCAGCAGAGTGGTCTGAAGTCCGACGTCCCACAGATCAGTCCAGGCACCGCGTCATCCCGACTCTGGAAGTCTGGATCTGCCAGGTGATTGACAGGCGGTGTTCGATGGCTCGGGTCTCAGTTCTCTATAGCTGCAAAGGAAGGGCCAACTCAATATTGAACCCTACGGACTAAGACTGGGATGCCGATAAAGTTCATGTGCATGTAAAGACAGGCATCCCAATACTTCTCTGCCCCAGTAATGTTAAAGCTAAGCATACAACTTCAATACCAGGCACTTTTAGCCCCTTCCTGCCCAGGCCAATTTCCAGCTTGCAGCAGTGTCACACTTTGAGCCCAGGTTAACATTGATGCTATTTGTCATGCGATTTGACATGTCAAATCACATGCCAAATTGGTGGCTATTGCCGGCAATAGCACTGATTCCCAAAAGTAGTTTCTGTACTACTTTTAGAGACTTCCGGTGCAATTTCAATAGATCTCTGTGCAGGAACCCGCACAGATGTCTCTGAAATTGCCCCCGAAGTCGGACTGACATGCGGGTATGAAATTGTGCAAATTCAGCTGAACTCGCCCAAATTCAGTCCCGCAGCAGTGTGAACCTAGGCTAAATGACAATTGCACAGTCATGCAACACTGTACCCAAACTTCATTTTTATCATTTTGTTTACATAAATAGAACTTTCTTTTGGTGGTATTTAATCTCCACTAGGTTTTTTTATTCTTTGTTAAAAAACACCATTTTCTTTGTTTCTGTTATAAAATTTTGCAAATAAATAATCTTTCTTCATGAATTTCGGCCAAAATGTATTCTGCTACATTTCTTTGGTGAAAAAAACCCAAATTAGTGTATGTTGTCATAACGGCTTATCTCATTTTTTGAGACCCAAAAGGATAGTACAAATACCCCCCAAATAACCCCTTTTGGAAAGCGGACAGTCCAAGGTATTTAGTAAGAGGCACGGCAAGTTTTTTGAAGTTGTCATTTGTTGTCATAAGTTTTGGGGTTTTTTTACATACTGTCACCAGTGCAGTACAACGTCATCATATAATGAGTGTGGCGGTGATCAGGGACACTGACTGGTGACAGTATGAAAAAGTTTTTTTTTTTTTTTAATTATTTATTTTCTTTTTTTTTAATACACTTTTTTGAACACTTTGACCAGAGCAATACAATGTTACCATGGTTACATTGTACTACTCTGAGGAAGTGATCAGTAATTTTTTTTTTTATACACATTATGTTTGCATATAGCAATCAATTTCATTGCTATATGCAAGCATTTTAATGAATGAAATGTATTCATTTGTTTGTTTTGTTGTGATTAGCTGTGATTGGCCAGAGCTAATCACATGTTATAGATGGGCTGTGTTTGGCCCAGTCTGTACCATGTGATCACAGTGACCAATCACAGCTAACAACACAATTGTATATGTAGCACCCTCCTCAACCTCCAGAGGCCTCTTAACAGGAAAACTGTGGGAGAGAGTAGGGCACAGGACACCCCTAGGCAAATGCAATAGCAAATTAGCAGACCGGCAGATTCCTCAGACAAAATGTAGAAAAAGGTAGACAGCAATACAGAAAAAGTGCCTTTAAAGCGGAGGTTCACACAAAAATTGAACCTCCGCTTTTCGGAACCCTCCGCCCCTCCGGTGGCACATTTGGGACCTTTCAGGGGGAAGGGGGCTGCAGATACCGGCAAGACAGGTATTTGCACCCACTTCCAGGGCATAGACTCCCATGGGTGTCTACGCCACTTCCCGTCCCCCGCGCTGTCTGCTGGGGCACACACGGGTCCCAGAGATAGAAGGGACCATGCGGATTGCGCACACCCGACTTGCGCATGTGCAGTAGGGAACCAGGAAATGAAGCTGCAAGGCTTCATTTCCTGAGTCCCCTACCGAAGATGGCGGCGACAGCATCCGAGGACCGAAGGACGGTTCGGCCTCGGGTGCCGACATCGCCGGACCCTGGGACAGGTAAGTGTTCTTATTTTAAAAGTCAGCAGCTGCAGTATTTGCAGCTGATGACTTTAAAAAAAAAATTTCGCAGGACTCCCGCTTTAAGCTGGACCCAGCGATCTGTATTTCGTAACAGCTGTCTACTATAGCCACAAACTCAACTCACAGCATCTCACTGAATTTCCTTGGATGAGTTCTCTCTTGAAGCTTCCCCAGCCACTTCATAATCCCTGTATGACATCCACCCAGATCAATGATCAATCATCTTGTTAATGACCCGGGCGGGAACCAGTTAATCAAACCATAGATTATGCCATTTTCTTTTCAACCATGGGTGGAAAGAAAGAAAACCCCATCAACATAGTCAGTTTTGATGGTGGATACCCACCCGCTGCGCTATTGTATTCTGACAGCGAGAGATTTCCCCGCTGTCACAATACAATGATAACTGTTGGCAGCTATAGCCGCCAGCAGTGATTGCACACAAAAAAAAAAGAAAGGCTGGTTAAACTGAAGTCAATCAATAAATCGACTTCAGTACAATCAGTCTGCCCATAGATGGATCGAAATTTGGCCAGCTCCTGCTGAACCGTCAATCCGTCTATGGCCGGCCTTACACTCTGACGACACAATCTTTGCACAATCAACTTCAGATTTAACAAAACTATGAAATATGAGGCAACCTATCCAATGGATCTGTATTCAGTCAGGCAAACCCCTACCCTACATTGTTGTTGGCAGATCTAAAGAATATTGTACAGTCATATTGTGAGGAAAATCCACGAACCAGTACACTAATTGTGTTATCTGGATTTCTTGTATGCACAACAAAATGATCCAGCACTCGATGGGTTAAAAGGGAAAACAGTCTCACAAATAGCAGCAAAACGTAAACATAAACAGTTTATTCTATTATATTCATATAAAAACAATTCAATTGTCAATGCGAGGAAGTGGGGAGGAATGGAAAGGTCCCCAGAGCAACGGGGAGCTGACGACAAACAAGGATGGGGAAAACCCTAGCAGAAGGGGAGGCGCCAATGTCCCTGCTGTGCTCATCCGAACAAAGGACCCGCTATGGTTGTTGTCCAGCTGAACTGGGTCCAGGCCCCACTGTACCAACTGTGATCCCTTTCTATCCACACATGGCCACGTTTTAGCGCTGGTGACATTTGCTACCCACCACTGGATTTCTTGTATGCCATTATTTTCATCCACTCCATGTACTTTGATGTTGGATGTGATGATATATATGCGCATTTATTGGCGCTCGGACATTTGTAAGGAACACTGAAGTGGGAAGGCTGTTACACGTCAGGTAACCTACTGTAGGATGGCTCTGGTGACAGCGATAAGCATTAAATTACATTAAACTCTCAGGCTTAAAAAAATATATATATATATTCAAATATATATTCTTAATGCAAAAAGCCCATTTTTTTTCTGCTGCTGTGATCCAACTTCCTGTTAGAGGGTGGCTACATTCTAGGGACATGTGGGGAGGTGAGTGGCCGGTGAGGCACTGGCTAGTATCAGAGCCAGATACACACAGGTTACATATACCTTGAACGTTAGAATAAGAGCAATAATTCTAGCACTAGACTTCCTCTGTAACTCTAAACATGTAACCTGTAAAAATATTTAAAGCGTCACGTATGGAGATTTATAAGTACTGAAGTTTGGCGCCATTCCACAAGTGTGCGCAAAATTAAATTGTGACATGTTAGGTATCCATTTACTCAGCGTAACATCATCTTTCACATTATACAAAAACATCGGGCTAACATTAGTTTTTTTTTTTTTTCTTCTTTTATTCATGACACCCCCCCCCCCAAAAAAAAAATGACAAATTATCATATATTGTTTTTAAGGTAATTTCATATATTTTCAAAATCTGTACTCAAACAGGTGGCTTAACGGACAAATTACTGAAGTTTGACTTCCAACCAGTAATTTCACAGTAAATAGATAAATAATACATTATTATGTTATAACATACAGCATAATAATATAATATAATATAATATATAAATATATATATATATATATATATATATATATATATATATTTTATATTGACATAACATATCAATATATGATTTATCTTGAATATAACAGTACCTTTTCAACAGAATCAGTTTCTCCCTCTTAAACAGTGTGAGAAAAACATGGGATTGTGGGTAAATCTTATACCCATAAACATGTTTTTTCCTTGTAGTTAAGAGGGCTGGGCTGGAAGGGAGCATTTGACTTTTGGACACATGACCCTTCTATGACACTGCAGTGAGAGGCGTGCCTACACTGCAGTGTTTTTATTGGACAGCTGGGACCAATAGTTACCATTGGTGCAAGACTCCAAGCTGTTCATTGAGCTCAGTGCCTCTGACAAGAAGTGAGAGGCACTGTGAGCTCAACCTCTCAGTCTGCTGCAAACAGAGTGTGTCAGCTTGTATTTAAAGTGGTCGCTCTGTATGTAGTTTCTGACAGGCTGTGCAAGGAGGAACCATAGGTCGTAGGACCTAATTTTTACCAGTGGTGGGGTAGGACCTAGGCTACATACCCCCCAAATTTGGGGTCTCTGTGACCCCAGGTTGCCGAGCTACTACCCTCGAAGCTCGATTTTTATTTTTTTTTATTTTTAAAGTTCATGGCAGGTGAGGCCCTGCCTCACCTGCCTCCCCTGACTGCACATCCCTGCTACATTCATTCCCCATGGTCCCACTGTATGAACGAACTTTCTTGCTTGCCCCAAGGATGGACTAAGAACTACGGACTATGGGATGTGTAGTGTGCATAGATCAGTGCATATGACTGCAACTAAGGCCCCATTCACACTGATCGTTTTGTAGCTTGAAGCTCTAAAACATTGGAGGAGAAAAAATCTATTATTCTCTATGGAGATGGTTTAGTAGCCCTGAAGTTCTGGAGCTTTCTTTGTAGCTCGAATCGGGCAGATTTGAGTGTTTTTGGCACGTTTTAATTCCCAAAGAAATGAATGGAAACGTGCCACTTGAACGTTTTTGTGGCATTTGCACGTTTTGTTGTGCGTTTTTGTGAGATATTCTGGTCAAATGAAAAAAAAATAGTAATAATACTTTAGTAAAATAAATGCACAAATAACTAAAAATCACCATAAATAAAATAAATTAATACTATGTTATAATAAATAAATAATAATTAAACCCTAACCTTAAAACATGTAATAAAATTATTATTATTAATAATAATAATAAAATATTTAACACCCAAACACGAACAAAAAAAAAATAGATTAATAATAATTTATTTAGTTATTTTGTGTTAGGGTTAGGCTGTTTAGTTATTTATTATAATTTTATTTTTTTAAGGGTTAGGGGTTAATTATTTATCATTACTTAGTATTCATTTATTAAATCTATTTATTTTCATCCATTTGTGTATTTATTTTACTTTTTATATTCATTTATTATTAGTAGTAGTAGCAGCAGTAGTGGTATAAACACCCTAACCATAACAAAATAATAAATAACCCTAACCCCATTCTAACCGTAGCAAAAAAAAAAGAAATAATACATGAATAATAATAATAATAATAATAAAAATAAATAAATAAAAGCTAATGTAAAAGTTATTAGCTAAAATATTTGTGAGTTTGGGAGCTCACAAATGATGTTGCAAAAGGCTCAAAGTACACAATAAGAAACTATGGTAGATTTAAGCCCCATACACAGTATCAGATTTTCTGCTGATTTTTGTCTTCAGATTTACCAAAACCATGTAGTGCAATGTCCTGCCTGATTGCACACAAATTGAAACTCCTAAGGTTTGACCTCATATTATATTTTTTGGGAAAACTGATGGAAATAAACAGCAGAAAATCTGATAGTGTGTATGGGGCTTAAGATATGTAAATATTATTTTTGGAGAAAAATGAGGTTGTTTAGTGTCACTTTAACTGCTTGTATTTCTTAGCAGGCAGTGGTGATGTCAATTCTCCATGTGGTGATCTGCCCACATAATATTCATCCAAATGATTGCTGGAATTTGTATTTCAGAGGCATGCACCTACGTTAATATTTGTGAGATCCAGGGTGCCTGAAAATCCCTGTCACAGACTGAGGAGTTGAAAAAAAAACTTTAGAACAATAGCGATGATGTCCATATTGATACAAATAAAAAAGTAAGACAAAAATAAAATATATAAGAAATACAAGCTATTTGATGTATACATTAGAAAAAAAAAAAAAACAAAAAACAATCTGCGCATTACAGAGAAATGCTTCACAGGATTAAAAAAGAAGTTTTATTTACTTGCCTGGAGTTCAGATTTAATACCCAGAGCTTAAATACTTAATTGAAGAATAAAATATTTAGTTAAATCTGGCTTACTTTTTGATGCTTAAGCTTTACATGTCCCTGCAATCTCCCTCTTGACTGGAAGTTTTGTTTTGAATATTAATAAAATATATTTCAAAGTTTCTTTTTCTAGCTCAGCACAAACCCTTGCTGAACAGAAATGTTGGCAGCTTTTTCTAAAATGGAAAACACTGGCTGCCCATTTTTTGGGTTTTATGGGAAAATGTAACCGGTGTCTTCTGCTAAACAAATTGTAATAATGAGATTGTAATAACGTTTCCTTCTCCAGAAATTTTTTTGTTGGCTAGTCCCCATTATATTCAGGTTATTCCCAATGCCACCAAGTCATGCTCCTTTTATACTTTAACCACTTCAGCCCTGGAAGATTTTACCCCCTTCCTGACCAGAGCACTTTTTGCGATTCGGCATTGCGTCGCTTTAACTGACAATTGCGCGGTCGTGCGACATTGTACCGACGTTGTGTGCGACATGTACCCAAACAAAATTTTAGCAATAAAATATAGCAAATTTTTTTACTTTTTGCTATAATAAATATCCCCCAAAAATATATAAAAAAAACTATTTTTTTCCTCAGTTTAGGCTGATTATATATTCTTCTACATATTTTTGGCAAAAAAAAAAAAAATCCCAATAAGCGTATATTGATTGGTTTGCGCAAAAGTTATAGCCTCTACAAAATAGGGAATAGTTGTATGGCATTTTTATTATTAATTCTTTTGTGTTAGTAATGGTGCCGATCTGCGATTTTTATCGTGACTGCGACATTATGGCGGACTAATCGGACACTTTTGACACTATTTTGAGACCATTGTCATTTACACAGCAATGGAAGTAAAAAAGTATATAGGGCGCACAGGATTAACATAGTCCAGATAATGTCTCTATTTAAGGTTGGCAGTCCACAATAAAAAGGAGAATGTTGGTAAGGATGATAAGGATGAAGGGATGGTAATCTTCAGCAAAAAGGGCTGCAGCTTTAAAAGACTGAAGCAGGGTCTATAATGACATAAAAAACAAACAAAGGCGCCTCTAAGTGCGGAAGATAAACAATTTTAATGCCCCAACTGGGTTAAAAAACACTTACAAAATAGGAGTTGTAAACAGGCACATCGTGGGTAAGGCTGCATTGGAAGGGGTCACGGTCGGAGGAAGCCTTCAGAGGGGATGGATGTGGTCACTGACAGCAGCGGTGTGGAACGCAGGGAGCTGCTGTGAAAGGCACCCAACATTAAAAGTAAGGTAGCGACTAGTAAACTTAGGGCTAGACCTCTGCCTCCGGGCCACCATATGCCCACGTTCCTAGCAATTTCTGGGATGTATCAGTGCCGTAAGCCCCTCTGCAAGACCTGTCGGTTTGTGATACATGGCCAGAAAGACTTTCACGTTAAAGGCAAAACATACCCAATAAAGGGCTTCCACACATGTTCATCTGACCATGTCATATACTGCCTCACATGTCCCTGTGGTCTATTTTATGTAGGGCGCACAATCCGGCCAATACGCAAACGGTTTGGTGAACACCGTCGGTTCATCGAAGGTGGACTAGATAATCATAGTGTCCCTAGACACTATCTCCACGTCCATGACAAGTCCACTAGTGGCCTCAGAGTATGGGTTATTGAGGCAATGCCAAAAGATCTCCCCCCAGCTGAACGCTACCGACGACTATGCCATAGAGAAATGTATTGGATATTTTTATTAAATGTTCTAGCCCCTGGAGGGTTAAACGAGGATTTCGAAGTTAGTGCCATACTTTGACATAACATTCCTTTTTCATAGATATTTATCTAGGCTCCCTCTTTTAAAGATCCTCCATTATTATCATTATTTTTATTCTTCCATTTTTAAACACCCCCCTTTTAATTTAAGGGTGTTCTGATGTCATATTTTACACACTTTCATATGATAATACTTTGATATTACTAATGTCATGCATGTCCCTCTCTGTGCTAAATCTTTACACTGACACTATCTTGCTTGCTCCATTTTGTTATGTGCATGCAAGTTCCATGACCTGTCCTTTCTAGACATTAGATAGTCTCACTATTATACAGATCTGCTTTTATACTCTTATTGCTCCAATCCTTCATTTATTTTATTTTATCATTATATTTTTCTTCTCTTTTATTGCTCCGTTTTTAAGCATGCTGTTGCAGGTGTTTGTTTATATCTATATGCATTTAATGGACTCATTGTTATCAAATGTTGTTGTCCCCGCCCCCTGGCCAATCCACTGCCAGTGTGTGTGTATATATATCCTCCCTAGTCATCAGTGTAATCATAGGTTGAAAAAGGAACAAAACGCGTCCCTTATTGATGACATCACATCCCCTTTCTGGCTGTTTGTTTGCGGTTCAGGCTGGTTACAGAGCCGCTCAGCGGATGACATCACTTCCGGGTTCGCCGTCTCTACACGCTGACGACGCCGGCTTCACAGCAGCTTCCTGCGTTCCACACCGCTGCTGTCAGTGACCACATCCATCCCCTCTGAAGGCTTCCTCCGACCGTGACCCCTTCCAATGCAGCCTTACCCACGATGTGCCTGTTTACAACTCCTATTTTGTAAGTGTTTTTTAACCCAGTTGGGGCATTAAAATTGTTTATCTTCTGCACTTAGAGGCGCCTTTGTTTGTTTTTTATTTACACAGCAATCAGTGCTATAAAAATGCACTGATTACTGTGTAAATGGCACTGGCAGGGGAGGGGTTAACCACTAGGGGGCGATCAGGGGGTTAAGTGTGTCCTAGGGAGTGATTCTATCTGTGGGGGGGAGGGGCTACCTAGGACATGACAGTGATCACTGCTCCCGATGTCATGACACAAGGCAGAATTGGGAAATGCCTTGTTTACAAAGGTATCTCCCCGTTCCACCTCTCCACACCGCAGTCGCAGGCCGCCGGAGAACACAGAGTTCCCGGGACCCATGGGCACACTCCTGAGGTGTGCGGCGGGCGCGCACATGCCCGAAAGGCAGCAAATTTAAAGGGACATACCATTTGCCTGCCTGTGACATTCTGGCAACGTACATCTGCGTGCGGCGGTCAGCGCGGTTAATTTGTAAAGGAAGTGAGGGGAAGAGGTGCCAACTTACTAAATCCTACTGGTTTCAGGTGTATACTGGATAAGGTATAAAACTTACAGGTCCATGGGGTGGAGTTGCCCATCAAAGATAATAACGTCCTGGGGTGCTCTGATGCCACTCTGCGGGTTCTGGTATCGATCCCTCGGCCGTGGAGGTGTTGATTTCAGTCACCCCCTCATTTTTTTTACAAACTTGTGTATAGAGGCACTGGACACCCTCTGAGGATGGCTGCCTCCTATTAAAACAAAGGGCATCACTCTATTTGGAGCGCCGGAATTCTTCCCTTTATATTCTTTAAATTGTACCTAATGGCAAAACTTTGTTATTTTAGTTTTTGACAGAGTAGGGAATGCCTTAAAGTGGCAATTTAATTAAACATTTCATAATGTCATATTTAATCATCAGCCACATTCACTGACCCTTAAATATAAAAGATTATCTTTATTGAACTTTGCAAATGAGAAAATCATATAACTCCCAGAGCTTTACAATGTATTAAGCAGATGAGTCAAGAGTCTTTAACAGTTCCTAACACAAAACTTAATAGTTCCTTTCTATTCCACCACAATCACTCCTTGTGGTTCTTCAGCCCACTGAGCTCCTGGTCTCTCTCTAGACCCACTGATTCACTGTTACTGAATCCCTTGAGCTCCTCCATTCTTCACGGTACTATCCTCCTCAAGCGTCACCCCCGCTTCTCTGCTGGGTTCCCTGCTCTCCGTCTCCACGCTATGTATGTTTTCGGTGCTGTATTATAAATACCTTTGTAATAAATGTTATAACCTCTAGTGGTTGCTGCTGGGATAAAGCGTCCACATCTAGGGGGATGCAGGGGATGGCTCTGATGCATGTTACTCAGGCAGCCGTTCTGTAGTGTCATTATAGAGCCGCAGCACTGGGGGACATGTCCTGATGGAACGGAAGCAAACATCTCCTGCGTTCCTCTATGATCAGTGCTCTCTACTGCAGCCGCATGCTTCCTCTAGCGTTGGCTCCTGTCACACTGATGCTCGGGCAAAGGGGGTGGATTCAGGGGCAGAGCCGGGGGGGGCGGCAAAATTAGGTTTCGCCTGGGGTGTCAAAAATCCTTGCACCAGTCCTGCAAAAGACAAGTCTGATCTTCTCCCCTGAGCAGTGAGACTTGATGGCTCTTCTCCACATTGGTAGTACACATGACAACACAGTCTATTAGAAGTATAGATGTTACTTGCCACCTTCCCACGGAGCCAGACGAAATCCCAATGAAGCTGAGGCCGGTTGTTAAGGGCGACTGCTGTAGAGATAACGCCTTAGCCCCATGTTGGGCTTGCTACATTTGGCACCCAGTGGTCCCAGGCCTCCTTTGGTCTAATGAGAACCTCTAGGGCCAGAGATAACTGACATCCCTTTGCGTATAGTGAGTTGTGAGACATGGTGGGTACAAGATGATTAAAGTCATTGGGTGCCAGACACTTCTTGAATGCAAAAGAGAGTTTATTTCTCTTAACAAACTTTTGAGGGAAAGAGGGTTAGGGCCAGGACACCCTTAGGTAGTTGCAGGTTCAATTGGCAGACTCCGACTTTGATAGGAGGACAGCCATGCAGGGAAAGGCATCCAGCAAGACTTCTCATCTGCATGTGCAGGAATGCTGTCTCCTATGGCAACAGTCTTTAACAGTTCCTAACACAACCCTCACTTTTGGTTGGACTGCAAGCCGCAGTCCCAACCCTGCGCTGCTCTCTTGCTTCTGTATAGGCCCTCAGACAGCCTAGCAGCCAGATGTGCCCGGGATAGGCCCAATCTCCGGCCTAGCAGCCCTGGCAATACAACACACATCCACCCAGACAGCCATCCAGGTGGCACGGAACATAGATCACCTGTCTCCACCCGAATATATAGGCTCTCCCAGCAGGCCAAGGGATTCAAGAAAACCCCTGCCCATTGGCTGAGATACCCCATATACCCATAACCTGACCTTGCGTTGCCCTTCTCATATCTAATGCCACCAAGTACCCGACCACCTAGTGGTAGAAGAGAAAGGTGTAACAAGGCCAAACTTAGGGAAGAAATCAATAGACCTCTAACAATCAACCAGGATAATTATTCCTGGCAAGTAAATTTGTGAGCAGCAACCCTGTCTAAACTCCATGGTGGTACATTACCTTCATACATTCTCTGCATTAGGGTAAAAAAACATTTGTGTGCCTCTCCTAAATACATACCTGAGCCCAACCTTGATCCAGTGCTAAGCCTGAGAGCAGCAACTCTGCTCTCTCTCCCCCTCCTTACTGGACTCAGTGAGAGCAGCGGGAACCATTGACACATGTCAATCAAATCCAGTGACAAGGGAGCAGGGTCAAACTGCACTGTGTGTGTCAATAGATGACACTGTGCAGCTCAGGATCGAACCCGCACGAGTATGCCCATAGCAAGTGGCTTGCTCAGAAGGCAGAAGGAGCCAGGAGTGCCAGCGGGGGCACCCCAGATGAGAAGGATCGGGGCTGCTCTGTACAAAACCATTGTACACAGCAGGTATGTGAAATGTGTTTGTTATTTAAAAAAAAATAAATAAAAAAGGAACCTTTACAATCACTTTAATATGTACAGTCTGGAGGAAACAAGGGAAAGGAGAGACCTGAATAAAACCTTTAAAAACATCAAGGGGGTAAATAGGGTTCAGGATGGCAGTATTTTTAATATGAAGCCAAGATCTAAAACACGGGACATGACCTCAAACTAGCAGGAGGAAAGTTCAAAACTAATCTTAGAAAGTGTTATTTTAGTGAAAGAGTAGTTGATGCTTGGAATAGCCTTATAGCAGAGGGAGTGAGACAGTCAACAGCAAGTGAATTCAAACATGCTTGGGATAAACATAGAGGTACACTCAGACAATAAAAAAATAAGTAAAAAAAAAGTATATATCTGTTGCAAGGTCCCGGGGCCCCAAAGACCAAATGATGACCTCAAGGATTAGGGAGAGCTGACATCCTTCCTTGTAGAGTGGGTTACCGGGCATGGTGGGTGTGATTCAAGAAGAATAATGGGCGCCAGTCACAAATATTGCAACAGTCAATAAGTAGTAGGTAGTTGTACAGAACTCTTGGTAACACAGAACAGTCCTTTTACTTATCTCACAGTATCCCAATGTAGATCTCCACTCACTGAACTCCCAGTCTCTCCCTAGACTTCCAGATCCCAGTCGTCACTGGATCCCCTGAGCTCTTCCACAGCTATCCCACTGTATACTCCTCAAGCATCACCCCCACTATCCTGCTGGGTGCCTGGCTTGGCACTTGCTGATGCTTTCCCACTTCTTCACCGTCTTGCCCATTGGCTGAGACACCCCATCCATTCATAATCTGTCCTTGCTATGCCCTTGTCTATCTATTATCACCAACTACAATGCCACCTAGTGACAGAAGAGAGAAATGCAGCAATTCTAGAATTAGGGGGAAATCAGTGGATCTCCTAACTTAGCCAGGACAATTACTACCTGGCAAACTAAATTGGTTAGCAACCCTGCCTAAACACCAGGGTGCTACATATCATTAACAAAAAAAACTAGGGTAGACGCGATGAACCACTTGGTCTATTTTCTGTTGTCACTCTTCTATTTCTATGTAGAATGGGTAGCCGGCGACAGTTGGTCTAGGGGAGCAGGAAAAATATTGAATAACCCAAATGACACAAAGTGACTTGTTGAAAAAACACATTAGAAGGAGAATGATTTTGAAATTGAGTTATACAATGGAATGCTATTATCCTGAACTTCTCTCCAGGTAAAGATAGATGTAGTGCCTGGGAATGGGATCAAAGCACAATGCAATGCCCTGAATCACAGATCTTATGCAATGCACCTGAATCTAGTTCATCCATTTTTACAGACAAATTCCACATGTCCTTGGCAGGAAACCTTTTCGGACAAAGTGAATTCAGTTGTTTTCCAGGAATAAGTACACTGTCATTCTTCACAGTGAAACTGCCTCTATGATGCTTTTTTTTTCTCTTTTTTTTTTTTTTTACTGAATTGCTTTAACATATGGTGACAGACAGTCATAAAACTGCTCATAGAGAGTTTCACAGGTTTAAAAAAAAAAAAGACATCAGGCTATGCTAACCTTTGTTTAGTCAGATGTTATTAAATTAGTCAAGGTGTTTCTATTGTTTCATCGCTGATTTCCCTTAGGCCCCTTTCACATGATCGGACCGTTCAGGTCCGCCTGTCAGTTTTAACGGCGGACCTGAACGGGCGCTCCATGTTAGCCTATGAAGCAATGGATGTCAGCAGAGACATATCCGCTGACATCCGACCCCGTCCGATCCACTAAAAGCAGACGGATGGCCCTACGTCCAGATCCATCGCTGGCGGATCGGGTGAGATCTGATGAAAATGGACATGCTGTCCAATTTCATCCGATCCCTCCATAGACAGCAGCGGCGCCTGACAAGCCCCTCCCCGCTCAGTGAGCAGAGAGGGACCTGTCATCCACCGGCTCAGCGGAGATCAACGGAGAGATCTCCCGCTGAGCCGGCGGACCGAGGCGGGCTCCGTGGAAATGAAGTCCGCCTCGTGTGAATGAGGCCTTACAGGTATTATCTTATTGTGCTCACCTTACTAGAAATGTGCTAACTTATGAAAGTCTTAAAGTGATATTAAAGTCAATAACTTTTTTTTTTTAAATAACAAACATGTTATACTTACCTGTTCTGTGCAGTAGTTTGGCACAGAGCAGCCCCGATCCTCCTCTTCTCGGGTCCCCCGCCGGTGCTCTTGGCTCTTCCCTCCTGCCAAGTGCCCCCAGAGCAAACAGCTTGCAGTGTAAGCCTGAACAAAAGTTTAATGTTTTTTCTGCCTGAAAACTTGCACTTGTGATCTTTTTTTTCTGCCTCTAAACTCTCCTCTTGAAAGTCCTAATGTGCATGGACACATAGGATAACATTGATCTGCCTCTACAGGCAGGAGAAAAAAAAGCCACAAAACTCCTGTAGAAGCAGTGCACCGGAACAGAACAGCAGGATGCGTTAGCTTGGTTTTGTACTGGATGTTTTTATATCAAGAAAGCAAGCGTAATAACAGAAACCAGTTACAATACATATTGCACTATATACAGTATAGTGCAAAAAAATACCTGTTGATCCTGCCAGAAATCTTGTGAGTAGATAACTTCCCGTTCTCTTCGCCTTTGCTGACTCTTATCACTTCATCGTCCCTAGCTATCTCTGTGGACTACAAAACACCTACCTCCAATGTTATATAGAAGGGGGGTTGGTCTCTAGTCCTGTCCTAAGGTGACAACACTGCTCCTCCATAAATACAGGACAGGATAAGACTAAAAAAAAAAAAAAAAGGACCACCATAGTCCTCCATAAAAAAAGGACAGCCATCCAACACCAAGTTCATATATTCATCAAATCCAATGATGCAACCTTCTATGCGCATGCTCACTTGTTCATAAAGCCACACTTGGATCCGCGATCTATTTTGAAGATATCTGAAGATCAGGTTGAAGAACTAGTTATCCCAAAAACAAAACAAAAACATTGTAGACTGTTTTTGCATGTACAAACTTGTTTTTGATAAAGATTTTCAAACTGTAGAAAAAAAAAAAAAAAAAGGACAGCCACCATGTCTAAGCACTGGTAGATCATAATATATTAAAGTTTTGTTTTTGGGTTTAGATACACTTTATGGTCTCATTTACATTTGCAGCAGCCCTTGCCACCCCTCTGAAAAGTAATCCACTGTGAATGTCACCTTCTCAATTCCAGTTTTAACCCTTAAAAGCCCACATCATCATGCCACAACCACATGCATTGTATGCACTTGCAGCAAGGCCCCATTTACCTAAGCGGGTCGCATTCAGTAGTGGTACTGCCCAACAAACATGACGGGTATATATTTTTGTTGCAAAGCATTGCAGTCATGGCATGTGTACAACCTTTTAAGGGCCCCCAAGACCCCGGCATGTGTACAACCTTTTAAGGGCCCCCAAGACCCCAGCATGTGTACAACCTTTTAAGGGCCCTGAAACCCCGGCATTTGTGTCCAACCTTTTAAGGGCCTTGAATCCCGGCATGTGTGCAACCTTTTAAGGGCCCTGGAACCCCGGCATATGTACAGTCTTTTAAGGGCCTTAAGGCTGAATCACACCTATGCAGTTTTAGTGCTTTTTGCATTTTGCAGATTTGCAGTACAGTCCATTTAACATTGTTTCCTATGGAACACGTTCTGTAGTGCAAATCTGCAAAATGCAAAAAGCACTAAAAATGCATAGGTGTGAATCCAGCCTCAGAACCCCCCGGCATGTGTACAACCTTTTAAGGGCCCCCAAACTCATCCCCCTCACTGCAAGTGTGAACAAGCCTTAGGCTGGCCATACATTATACAATTTTTGTCTATAGATTTCCTTTAGATTTACCAAAACCATATAATATGAGGTCAAATCTAAACACTTTCAATTTGTATGCAGTCAGGCAGGCCCTTATACTACACAGTTGAAGGTAAATCTAAAGGAAATTGAATTAGAAAATTGTATGGTGTATGGCCAGCTTGAAGGCCTGGTTCACACCTGTGCATTTTCAGTTTTGCAGTAACACGCTATAGTCCATTTAAATGGTTTCCTATAGGTCATGTTCACACCTGTGCATTTTACAGAAAGGGCCAGGGACTTTTTTCAGTTTTTTTGTTCTATGGACTTCAATGGATCAAAAACCTGTATTAAAAAAAGGAAAATGCACCCGGAATATGGCAAACTGCAACCTGCATAGGTGTGAACAAGCCTTAAGGTAGAACTATAGGCAAAAGTTTTTTTTTTTCATTTTGTATAGAGCGAAGGAGGGTAATAACCACTGTGAGATTTTTATTTTTTTTTCACTATCTGTATCCCATTGCGGAGATTTCCCTTCACTTCCTGTCTGATAGCCAAACAGGAAGTGTGAGGAAATCCTTGCAAATTAAGGGAATTCCTTGGGGACCCCATGTCACCAGAACTAGTGTCCCCATTGGAATATTTCCCCTCTCTTACTTTTCTGGTGACAACTCAAAATTTGGGATTTTCTTTTACTTTCGCTTTTTGAAATATAATTGTAAACAGAGAGGGTAAATCTCCCTAATGGGGGCACAGACAGCAATAAAAACGAACAAGCATTCTAATCCCTCTGCACGCTATCCAAAACAAAAAAACAAATGTTTTGTCTTTAGTTATACTTTAAAGAAGATTTCACTAAAAGGAAATATGGCGGATGCTTGCTCCTTCGGAAAGTGCTCAGTCTCCGGCTTCCTCTGACCTCTGCTTCAATACTTTCTGAGTGACTGATCTGGGACCAGCATGCAACTAGTGAGGTCAAAAGAAGTCAGAGCTTCTGGTCTGTATATGTTTTCCAGGACAAAGGCCCAGAGAGTACTGCAGCTTTTGGATTACCATTGCATAGCTCCCAACTGTCCCTGATTCCTTCTCATTTGTCCCTCATTTTGGTCCGATTGATATAGATGTATACAAAATGCACTTTTTATCTATCAAAAAGTGTTTTCCAGTGCTAAACCTTTCATATGATTTCTAAATTGCTGCATTTGTAAATTCCAAAAGTCAATATAAAGGAATAGTAGTGGTAAAAAAAAAGCACTTGTGGGTTTACCCTGATAAGTGCAGTTTTCAACTTAACTGCTTCTAGTTTATATTGCTTTGCCAAATTTAGCTCTATTAAAGAAGTAAGACACAGAATCAGAAAGTTTCTGTATATCAGCTCCGAGCCTTAAAGGTCCCGTACTATCAACTGAACCTGTCGGCTCTTTATTGGGGCTTTTTATAGACTGGTTACAGGATCGCATATTTCAGCAAATTTCCATATAAGGTAACAAGCAGTATAATTTCAACATACATGACGCTGGACACATCTGGAAAGACTTAAGCTACGTCTTACAACTGACACGCACACATTATACATAAAATGAAAAACAACTTAAGTAGAACTCCAACCTATTATTTCCAACCTTATCAATTTCCCCCTTTGACATCATCCCCTCCCCGATTCTGGGTCCTTGCAAACAAGTGAACAGCCGATACTTCAAAGAGTGCTATCCCTGACCGCGGGTTGTCAGAGGAGGATAAGTCTTCTTTATTTACCCTCATCCCTCAAATCCATACCTGCATCTTATAAGCAAAGAGAATAGAAAAGGGGTGATGTCAAGTTACCCTTTTTGTCATTAGAGTTCCTAATACCTTTCTCTTTCCATTCTATCTGTTCGTGCCTTAATCTTCCTATATAAGCAACAGTTTATCACGGTAAGCAGTACAAAAACTAAAATTAGAATAAGTAGCGGATTGAGCATCCAATTAAAAATTGCCGTAGCAGTGGGTGACCATCCAGCAAATACATCATACCAATGATGTGTTGTTTCATCTCTTATTTGTGAGGATAAATGTATTAATTTCCCTTTATCTATAACCGCAGATATTAGATTATTTTGAAGGGTATGTTCTTGTGTCTCTATGTGTTTTCTAAGTATTTCGGACTCATTTAAGATTTGCTGTGAGGGCTCTAATGATATTATAAAAGGAGTAGTATCAGTAAGATTATCTACCGTCCATTCTAGATTAAATATTCTATGTGCATCTGGTTCAAAAAGGAAAGTGTCATTTTGCCATTTAAGCATTTTAACATTCTTTACGCATCCTGAAAAAGGGGCCGTTTTATTTAAACTTTCCATAGTTTCCTGATCATTTGTGACTAAACAAATATGTTGTGGTCCTATCTCCATAAATCTGTTTCCTACACCTGCTGGTAATCTCTGAAACTTACATATGTTAGATTGATGTTTCAATAAGCAAGGTTCATAGACTGGAGAACTTCTTCCACAGACTATTCCCTTATTAGTTTTAGCACATAGACTTAGATCATGAGTCATGTTTTGTGTATCTACAAGTGTCCATAAATCTCAGGATACCAAAATTCAGGTAGATCCTTTCCTATCAGGAGTGGCATCACTATTAACTTACACATTACCTGAACCTCCTCCACTTTGTATACATCAAACCTTCCAGCACACCATCTTTCCTCACATTCAACTTCTTTTCCTGGTACTTCAAACCATGTACTTTCTAAATTTAAACCCTTGAAATAGTTCATCCAAGTGCGATAATTCCCTAATCGTAGCTCATCTCGAGCTCTATTAATTTGAATGTGATAAGATAGTGTAGAAAAAGCACATTGAGTAATGTTTATAAACTCCTGATTTTCTTTCCACAACTCCAGACTGGCTAGTGCTGTGTGATTAACCATAATATTGAGATATTTAGTTAATTGTACCTGGCTAATTTGTGTTTCGAATGTTGTAGGTAACCATTTGCTTGTAATTAATAAACTATCAGCTATGTGACTTCCTGCACGGTTCCACTTATTTTGTATCATTTCCATCTGTATCCCATTCATTATTCCCATTCCAGTTCCTGCAGCTCCCAGAACTGTATCATACCATTCTCGGCGATACCTACATTCTGGTAGCTGGGGAAAAGTTACATTAAATTTGATTTTTGTTTTCTGTTGTGATACCGAAACATTTATGCAAGATCTAGGAATAGGAGTTAATACAGAGGATTCGAAGATGGTGGGTAGAGCGTCTTCTATTTTTATATTGAAACCATAATGTTGCCATTGTATATATCCTCCTGTTGTGTTTTCCCATTTCCTTACTGGTACAAAATACCATGCTGTACAAATATAAGTTGCAGATTGATTGGTACTAAGAGGACCTATTAGATTGAATTGCCCACTTCCCCTTGCTGGTCTAGGACCTTTTCCCTTCTGTGCTATCTCGTATTCTTTTGAATTCGGAGTTCTAAGTAACTGTAGTAATTTGTCTTTTACTTCTCTCCATGTTTCAGATGGACCTAACTTATGACATTTATGTGGTGTGTTATTAAAGGGCCATGTTAAATTGTCCCTCCAATGGAAAGTTATGTTTACTTGTGCTTGTGATTTAGCTTTTAGCCACACTACTGGTGATTCCATATTCTGCATCATATAAAAAGGACCCTCCTGTCCTGACACCGTGAAATTTCCTACCGTATACCATTCGTAGTAAGGATATTGTGTTATACTCTTATCCTGATTTACCCATCTAAGATCAGTACTATTTTCATGAACTGTTACATTGATACCTGGAGTCCATGTATAAACAAACATTTGAAAACATTCAAGCATTATTATCATAGTTAGAAGGATCTTCATTCTGTTTCTCTCGGTTCAAGACTCTTTTTGCAGTTGGATGCGTGGATCCAGGCTGCTTTTCCTTCCAATTTCACTGAAGTGGCTGTGGTCAAAAGCACTTGATAAGGACCTTCAAATCTCGGTTCCAATGTCTTTCTTGTGTGTTTCTTAACATATACATAATCCCCTGGTAGCAGCGTATGTGTACCTGCTATTGAGTTAGGGTCTGGAAGAGAAGAATACACACTTTTGTGGATCTTAGTTAGACGTTGTTGTAATTGTATCACATATGCAGTCAAACTATCACATTGCAATTGCATACTCTGTGGAAAGTATAGACCTAATCTAGGTGCATTCCCAAAAAGTATTTCATATGGGGATAATCCTGTTTTCCCTGTTGGAGTGTATCTTATAGAGAACAAAGCCAAAGGCAGGCATTCTGGCCATGGCTTGTTTAACTCTTGCATGGCTTTTTGTATTTTCAACTTTATTGTCCCATTTACTCTTTCCACTGATCCTGAACTCTGTGGATGATAAGGGGTGTGGAAACTTTGTTGAACCCCTAACATGGTCATCACATTCTGCATGATTTCTCCTGTAAAGTGTGTCCCCCTATCTGATTCTATAGTTTCAGGAAGACCAAACCTAGGTATTAACTCAGTGATCAGTTTCTTGGCTGTGGCTTTTGCTGTGGCTGATTTTACTGGATAGCTTTCGGGCCAACCTGAGAATAAATCGATACACACGAGGACAAATTCAAAGGGGCCGCTCTTAGGCATTTGTATGTAGTCAATTTGCAGTCTCTGTAAGGGGTATTTGGCCCGAACCTGGTGTTTCCGTGGGGTTTTTACTCTCTGTCCTGGGTTATTCAGGAGACAGATTTGGCAGGCTGCACAGTAGTTTCTTGCAGTACTACTGAATCCAGGGGCGAGCCATCCTTGGTTCACAATCCTATACATGGAATTGGAACTGACGTGTGTGGGTAGGTGAACTGCCGCTGCCATTGCTGGGTACAGAGAGGCAGGCAGGCATACTTTGCCTCCTTCCCTCCATACATTGTCAAGGTCTGGTGCTGCTCCCATTCTAACCCACTTATCTTTCTCGCTCTCCCCTACTTGCTCCTGTAATTTACTCAGCTGCTGCCATGTTGGTTCTGGGATACTCACCTCTACCGCTGCTAAGGTCTCAGGGCTTCCTTCCCCTAGAGCTGCCTGTTTTGCAGTCAAATCTGCAAATGCATTTCCTTTTGCCTCAATTGTTTTTGCGCTCGTGTGTGCCGCTATCTTCATAATGGCCACTCGTTTAACCTTTTGAAGATTGTTCAGGACTCTCTTAATCCCTTCTCCTTGTTTTACAGGTGTACCTGCTGCTGTCAGATAACCTCTAGCCTTCCATATATGGCCATAATCGTGCGCTACGCCATAAACGTAGGCAGAGTCAGTGTAAATATTCCCTTCTCGTCCTTTTAAGTATTCTAGGGCTTGTTCTAAAGCTTTTAATTCTGCTTCTTGTGCTGACATGTGGGCTGGTAAGGGCTGTGCGTCAATCACCTGTGTATCAGTCACTACGGCATACCCTGTGTGATATTTACCCTTGTCATCAGCAAACCTGCTGCCATCTATGTACAAAGTGTGCTCAGCGTTTAAAATCGGTGTATCTGTAACATGTGGGAATCCCATTGTCTCCTGTTCCATGAGCTGAAAACAATCGTGCTCATCTATCTCTTTAAACAGAAGGGTGTCAGTTTCCTCATCTCCTTCCTTATTAGCACTATTATTCCCCCTTGCCAAATCTGGTGACTGAAGAGGCAAAAAGATGGCCAAATTTAAGGTTGTACAGCGCTGAAAAGTAACATTTGGAGGTAAGAGTAAAGTACACTGTAACCTTAATTGCCTAGCCATGGAAATGTGTTTGGGCTGTACTTGAGACAAGATTGCATGTATGTCATGTGTGGTGTGCACTACAACTGGATTGTCTAGAACAATCTCTGATGACTTATCTAGGATTATCGACATCGCTGCTACCGCCCGTACACAGGACGGTGAACCTCTGGACACTGGATCTAATGCTGCTGAAAAGTAAGCAACGGGTCTTTGTTTTACATGTGCCTGTGTCAAAACACCTGTGGCGTGTCCAGTGATTTCAGCAATGTACAAATGAAATGTCTTGGTGTAATCTGGAATACCAATAGCCGGGGCAGAAATCAATAACCTTTTCAAAGTGACAAACGACTCATAAGCTACTTCTGTAAGCATATACGGTACAATTTTCAAACAATCGTATAATGGCTGCATCAAAGCGCTAGCGTGTGGTATCCATTGTCTACAATATGACACAATACCTAAAAACATACGCAATTGTTTGAAATTCCGTGGGGGTAACATTCCCTTTATCACTTGAACCCTCTCCTCAGTGAGATGTCTTGTACCCTGTGATATACAATGTCCCAAAAAGATAACTTTTTTCTGACACACTTGCAACTTTTTCTTATTAACCTTGCAACCTTTTTCTGCCAAAAATCGCAACAAATTAAGGGTGGTAGCCAAACAAGTTTCCTTGTCCGGGCAGCATAACAATAAATCATCCACATATTGTAACAACACACAGGAATCTGGTGGTACCCATTCTCCCAACACCGTTTGCAATGCTTGCGAATACAAGGTAGGTGAATGCGCCATACCCTGAGGTAGGCGTGTCCAGGTTAGTTGTCGATTTTTGAGGGAAAATGCAAACCACGGTTGGCATTCTTCCGCAAGCAGGACGGAAAAGAAAGCGTTGGCCAAATCTATAACCGTAAAGTACATACTGGTTGATGGTATTTGTGACAGTAACGTATGTGGATTGGGTACTAAAGGTGTCATCGGGGCTAGTATTTTGTTGACTGCTCTGAGGTCTTGGACCATTCTGTACTTAACCGGACTACCGGCTACTGTTTTCTTTTTAACCGGATACAAAGGAGTATTCGCCGGTGATTTTACCTCTTTTAGAGCTCCACTTTTTAACAAGGATTGGACCTGCATTTCTATGGCCACCTCTTGGGGTGCACTGAGTGGATACTGTTTTTGTTGGGGAAGCACTGCTCCTGGAATCAGCTGTAGGGTAACCGGAGGTATGGGCAAAAGTCCAACATCAGCTGGATGTTTCTCCCATAGTTCTTCCGGAAGGGATGACAAGATCTGATCCAAATCTGGAGGAGATGGACCGGACAGTTCCGATTCCTCCTCCAGGTATTGTATCAGGTTACACATCTCCATGTGTTCTTGATTATCCCCTATAGCTAAGGTGACAGTACCATCTGGGTGATAGGTAATGTTAGCTCCTATTTTCTGCAAAATGTCAGCTCCTAGCAAATTAGTGGGGGCTCCTCTAGATACCAGAAAACGTGAAAGGAACATGTGGTTCCCTATTTTAACTTTTAGAGGTTTTGTCAGCGGGGCGTCGGCTAAAATGCCATCATATCCAGTTATCAATATAGTGTCAGGTGATTCTTGCTCAGGGAGTAGTTCAGAATCAGAAAGTAACGAGCGTGAAGCTCCTGTGTCAACTAAACAAGAAATTTTCTTATTACCAACCGTTATAGTGGTCTTAAGCATCTTTGTTTTGGATCTTTCTAAAACCGGGGCGAGTCATGCCCGTGGATCATCTCCCTGTCGCCTTATGTCACCATTATTGTTGTTGCCCCTGGGCTGGTTTCTTCTCTGATTAACTGGAGAATCAACACCTTCATCTCCTTCATCCCTTATTCTTTTCCTGCAGTGGCGTCTGATGTGACCAATCTTGTTACAGTAGTAACAGGTAAGGGGTTTGCGAGAGGAACCTCTACCTTGCTCTTGGGGACCCACAATCGCATTGATTGCATGATGTTTCCTCCCTTTGGTTTCTGCTAAGTCCGCCTCTATGCCTTGTGCCTTCTGTAACAACGACTCTCTATCTCTAATTGCCCTCCACTCTGGTGTGCAGGCTTTCAGTCTTTCACTTATCTGTGGATTTAATCCTTCCATAAACTGTCTATTGAAGGCTCGGATCGTGACTGGCAGAGCCAAATCCAATCCCTCATCTGCCATCATACTTTCCATAGATAAGTAAAATTCCGATACAGTCTGTCCTGGCATTTGTTTCATGGGTGATATGGACCCCCTCTCCTGTTGTTTTGCCTGACAGAAAGCTTCTAATCTAACAATAAAAGGGGCCCTTGAGTCTATGTGTCTGACATGTCCTGCCTCTAGATTGCCATCCCCGTTAGCTCGGTCTGCAGGTCGGTGCGGACCTATTTCAGTCATAAACTGGTTAAACAGGGTCAGAGTCATTTTGTGTCTGCATAAATCCTCCCCATCCTGCCAGGTTGCTTCATGTGTATTCATTAACTGTGTCACAAATCTACAGAAAGCAGCTGGCTTTGCTACCGGGTCTGGGGCGCTCTGTATTAATGTCATAAGAGTGTCTGCTGACCAAGGCTTCCAAGTCCTTATTTGCATCCTACGAGTAATAGTAGGTGGGGCGTTTGGATGGGCTACTTGTCCAAATTCTGGATTATTTACCTGTACAATGCGTGTATCAGTGCGTACGGGGGCTACAGTTTCTGAATGAGGTTTTTGTGCCCCACAATGCACACATTCTATTGCCCATTCTGGATTCTGTGTTCCACAAACCTGACAAACCCATCCTCTCCCCTCAAGTACAGGATATAACCCTGGCTTATGCGAATTTTGCTCTATGTCAGTGTATGGGGGTGGGATGGTTGAACTAAGATTATTTAAAATTTCAACATTTTTTGTTCTTCTATCTTTCATATCCCAACCATCACAATCTGGATTATATTTCCACCCCTCTTCTTTCGCTCTATTTGAGACCTTAATTAAGCATTGAACCTGACGCATCCATTGCTTCTCTAACACCTCTCCTTGTCTGTCCCTTTTTATTTCACTCCATACATCCGGGTCTAAACCCGCTGCTCCTTTCACCTTAAATTTACGAAGGACATCCTTTAAGTCCCGCGCTTCATCTTTCCCATAGATGTTTTTAATTATCTGTGGCACCGTATAATGCGCCACAATTCCCTGACGGGGTTTCGTGTTCTGCTGGCCCATTCTGACAGTCCGTGCCTAGGTAGCGTGTGGGACACTTAGTGTACAATACAAAATACTAAAAAAGCTACACTAGTTCCTCGTTGCCTTTTCCTCCTAGGGTGCCAGAATACTAAAAACCTCTCCAGGATGAGATTTCTGAAATCGAATTACTTTATATGCTAGCCAACTGACAAATATTATGACCAGACTGACAGCTACAACATATACAAGCATTCCTTTAAGTGACCAGGTATCCGACTAGATCTCCGGGCTTTATGGAGACCTCATTCCCCCTGTATCTGGGATCCCTCTCATACACTCTTATCCCTGCTTTATGGAGCAGACAGGGCTTATACTTTCAACCCGTCTATGGTTTATGAATTAAATTGAATATCAAACTTAAGCGGCAGACCCCCAAAGTCCTCTTGCGAGGTAAGGGCGCATTCCACTGCTCATTGGGATGATATTCTTTCAATTCATACCAACCTAGGCAAGGCTCATTCACTTTCTCAACAAGACAGACAGACAACAAAACAACAATTAATTCCAGCAATATAAACCACAATATGCAGTAATTCTAGACTCACCACTACAGAGGCTGGTGTTTTAAAACCAGGAGAACCATAACTGACAGAACGGATAGGCACAAATCAGGGGAGCACAGAATATAAGAAAAATAAAGCTTTTTCTTACCTGGCCAGGTTTTCAATCTGTGGTTCCCGGAATGCCTGTCCTTTTGTTCCGTCAGTCTAATTCATCCACCTCTTGAAGTATCATCGGTGTGTCCCTACTTCCGGGCGCCAGAATTGATAAGTGCAGTTTTCAACTTAACTGCTTCTAGTTTATATTGCTTTGCCAAATTTAGCTCTATTAAAGAAGTAAGACACAGAATCAGAAAGTTTCTGTATATCAGCTCCGAGCCTTAAAGGTCCCGTACTATCAACTGAACCTGTCGGCTCTTTATTGGGGCTTTTTATAGACTGGTTACAGGATCGCATATTTCAGCAAATTTCCATATAAGGTAACAAGCAGTATAATTTCAACATACATGACGCTGGACACATCTGGAAAGACTTAAGCTACGTCTTACAACTGACACGCACACATTATACATAAAATGAAAAACAACTTAAGTAGAACTCCAACCTATTATTTCCAACCTTATCAACTCAATCTTACCCAATTTTGTACAATTCTTCTTTAAGGGGGTGTGGCAAGGGGTGTGTCCTATGCCTGCATACTTTTACTGATAGGTGTCCCTCATTCCCATCTCAAAAAGTTGGGAGGTATGCCATTGCAGCATAGCATTTTCAAAAGCAGAGTTCACTAATAGCTGTAATGCTTAAAGAAATCACCAAACTCACACATGTCTTGAAAGTATGAATAAGATTGGAGATGTTGGAGGCAGAGAAAGGAAGATACACAGGAAGCACACTCCCACAGCTCTCCTACTGACCCTGTTAGTTGTCTCTGAAAACCTTGCTGCAGTGGGTTATAGAAGGAATGAACGTTCTGATTTTACAACTATTGTTTTAGGTGCTCGTGAATTACTCTCACTTGCTGCATGGAACACCCTGGTAATAAAAACAGAAATTTCCCAACAATTTGCAATTCTTTCTGAGCAATAGCTAGTACTTTATTGTTTTCTGAGGAGCCCCTTTATGACCTGATAGTTAGCAGCTGTTGCAGTTGAATACTGAATCACTTGTAATGGCACAGAATATCAAGAATATCATTACTTTGTTTCCAAGTATGTGCACCTGAGTCTTGTGATCAGTATGAGCAGCATGAGGCTGTGTGATCATCAAATCAAAGTGATCTTTGAAAATAAAATTGTCTCTCTATGTGGTCCTCCTTTCCTCCTACAATTTTAGTTTTACCCATGAGAAGATTATTTTTTTTTATATATATCAAGAAAAACATATATCTTTGCTCGGTCACACTTGCAGCCCGCCCATGTTGCACTTCAGAAAAGTGATCCCTGGTGGATTGCTTTTCAGTGGGTAGTACTAGTTAACAGGCAGTTGACCACCTTTTTTAACCCAGAAGAGCCCATACCACTGCGCTGCAACCTTGGTGAATGCAACCCTTTCAAGCGATTAGGGCCGGGCTGCAACTGCGTGAAATGCGGTTCAGGCTTTTAAAGGTTAAAACAGGTGGTAAGAAGGCTTATGTATTCCCACAGGAAGGAAACCCAGCTATTGAAATATACAATAACAGAGCCATGCTTCATGCATTTGCATTGTACTGTATGATATGAAAAATAGATTTTGCTTTAGTTATATAATCTACACACATATATATATATATATATATATATATATATATATATATATATATATATATATTACTTTTTCTGTAATACTGAACATTCTGAACATTTTAACCAGCAGATGGTGCTCTTGTGCTAGTCATACACTTTGATATCAGATGCTGTGGTGTCTGTTAATGTGGAACCAAATTTTATATACACTCACAGGTCTGCAGCAGTGGAAAAGTAACACGTTTCACATTCTAGAATGTTAAAAGTGGGCAAAAGTTTTGGGGCCCACTTTCTTGGGACTGGGGCCACCTGGCCCTCTTTTAGGTAGTAAGGGGTTAAGGTGATATGGGTAAGAGTAGGCGGTTCTGTCCAGCTAATTAGCTCAGGTACAGGTGAGGGATATCCAATGGATATCCAGGGAAGTTTCTGGTTCCCCAGGGAAGTTTATTTAAGGGCTGCAGAGGGTCTAGGGCGTCCTCTGCAGCGATCTAGGAAGGAAGAAGAAGAGCTCCCTCCCTTCCCGTCGCGGCATCTTATGTGGTTGGGTCACCCCCGGGAGACATATTTGGTGTTGATACAGTGAAGCTGCCCAAGTTCCAAAAACTGGGCAGAGATTATGTGATTTATGGTATTAGTATTAAAGTGTTTCAGTTATATTTGGTTATATAAATATGTTGTTAAACCAATAAAGTGCTGTGGCCATTTCTGCCAAATAAACTGGTTTAGGTGTTTGTTTTATATGGTTGTATCTGGGGATTAGGTGGGGGCGGGTGTGGCCTACAGTCCCATAGAGATAATGTTCGGGTTTTCAACTACCATGGGTTTAAAAAGAATCCTGCAAGTTTTTTTTTTTTGCAGATTCACCTGGAAATTGGTTTTAAAACCATTTTAACTATGATCAGCAGAACTAAAAGGGTTGGTAAGAGGGCATTTGAATAAGCCAGCCCCCTCAATATAAAAGGTGAGAGATAAAGCACCCATAGGGGTGGTCCGAACATGGCCGAGTGAGGACGCGTTTGCACAGAGCTCCCGGCCTCTCCTATCCCATCTTGGCTATTTTCGCTCTTTTTTTCAGAAAATGCTCTCAGCTAAGAAGCGCACATATAGAAGGAACAAGAAGAAGCCAAGCCTGGCACCTGGGACGCCCGCACTGGCAGACTTACAGAGACTTTTCGGCAGATCTCTCCCCGGCTCTCCAGACCTTAAAATGGCGGACCCCTACGCCTCCAGCTCGCAAACCCCAGACCTCATGGCGTCCCCGGCCTTCCTGGAGGGACCCCGCAGCCCAATGCCCTACTCCAACTCCCCCATCTTATTGGAAGCAAATTTGGAGGAGACTTCCCGCCAGCCCTTTATGTTGGGAGCGGATGCCGAGCTGAAGGCTCTCCTTCGTGCATTGCCGACCAGAGCGGACATCGAGGCCCTCGTGGGAAAGGTCGAGGCGGCACACAAGAAAGAGCTGAATGCAGTGAAGCAAGAGGTTCACTCGCTCTCCACGCGACTGTCTTCAGGCGAAACCTCACTAGCGGCCCTGGAACGGAGAGTGACCTCTCTAGAATCGAGCCGGACAGACCACAATACCTCGGCGATAGAGCTACAGCTCAGAATGGAGGAAATGGAGGATAGGAGCCGTAGGAACAATCTGCGGCTCCGAGGCCTCCCAGAAGCTACGGGGCAAGCAGATCTCCAAGCCACAGTGACGGACATCTTCCGTAGGGTGGCGGGGGACCGCCTTCCGGAGCGGGTCGAAATCGATCGCGTCCATAGGGCCCTGGGCCCCAGATCGTCAGATCCGTCCAGACCCAGAGACGTAATCTGCCGTCTACACCACTACACCCACAAGGAGATCATTGCACGTGGAGCCTGGGAAGCGGGAGATCTGGAATTCGATGGCGCGCACGTGAAACTACTTCCTGATATCTCTAGATCAACACTCATCCGCCGAGCCATTCTGAAGCCTCTGCTAGATCTGGCCCGGCGCTGCAACGCCACTTATCGCTGGGGCTTCCCGCTGTCAGTCACCTTTATCAAGGAACAGAGATCCTTCCTCCTACGCTTTCCTGATTCCCTACCGGCTGCGTTTGACTTCCTAGGCACGGATCCGATCGAAATTCCCAATTGGCTGGACTACCTACCTAGAGCACCCGGTCGGCCTACTACAATGAGACACCAGGCACCAAGACCACAGAGAACGCAGAGAGGAGGACGTCGCCCCGATCTCTCTCTCAGGAGAGCCAGCGGGAAGTGTGAGTACACTTTTGTTTGTCACCTCTCCCCCACACCGCAGGAGCGGTTACTATATGGGTTTATGGATAGTTCTTAAATGGCCCCCTTCTGCCATGGCCCCTGTTGTTATCCCCCCTTGAGAGACCCTCACAGACTCCTTGTGCTTGGCCCCCCTTCCCCCAGGAGCCATGTCCTGAACAGGCTCTCTCTCCTTAACCCCTCACGTCACAGATCCCTCATGCTCTGACACGAACCCGTGATCAGTTACAGGTGCCGGAACGGGCTGATTGTGTTTGTCTCAACCCACAGCCTTAGAGGTACTTTTACCCATTCATCAGCCACAATGGTCCCCCTGTGTCTCCCATTTTTCAAGGAGTGCATGATACCCTCCAGTACCACAGACACGGAACTGTCTGCAGCTGCTGAACACAGTTCTCCATGGAAGGACTTGTCTGAACTGGAGTTACACTGGAGAATGACCCAACCTGACTAGCTCAGAACTTCCTTTATATGTGTCTATCCTGAGCTGTGGCTTGTGAGCCAGTCGTGAGGTAACCTTTGCCCCACACTTTCTAGACTTCCTCTCCTTATGTTTTGAGTTTTAAAACTTTTTTGTTATAGTTATGTTTGATAGGAGGGGAGGTCTTGTTGGGGCTTGTCAGACTATGCATATGTCTAGTCCACACTAAGTGTAAGTGCACTCGGGGGGATATTCGGTTTATTGAAGGGGATGCTTGGCTGTGGGGGGGAGGGGGGATTGCTTAGGCTGCATTATGTTAAGGTACTCTGGAGGGGACGGCTCTCCTCTCCCCGCTGGCGTTAACAACTTCCAGTGAGACTGTCCGGATCTGCCACTAGGCGTGTTGATTGGTGGCTGATTGGGGGAAGTCTGCCTTCAGCAGATCACCGACCAATCGCGGAAGGTGACCGCAGTGGAGGAGAGGAGACCCTTCTCTGCCTTTCTAAAGGTTGAGCCCCAAGGATAGCCGGGGCATTTATCTTCTTTTGATTTGTTTTCCTTTTTTGACTATATTATATATCAGTTTAATAGAGCTTCTTAAGTGGACCAGGATGGGAGGGAGTCCCGGGACCTCACCCACGGGCGATATCCATCCACACCCCACGTAGGCCTTTGCATACACCTAGTTTCTCAGGGTGTTATGCATTATAAGTAAGCATTGTCTTACTAATTTAGACTTGCTAGGTGAGACGGCAACAGTGTGAGTAGTTGCTGCTCTAACACCTTCTACTTCTTCCCCCTCTCTTTACTCCCCTACTTTCTCCCCTCCTCTCTATTACCCATGTCCATAACTTTTGTTAATTTTTTCCCCTCACTCCCCAGGAAGACATGGCGGGGGATACCATTAAGGTGACATCCCTCAACGCTAAGGGGCTTAACACCCCGGAAAAAAGGCGCATGCTACTGCATGATCTTAAAAAATCACGTACAGACATTGCGTTTGTACAAGAGACCCATATTAAAACAAACAAATCTCCTGCACTCCAGAATAGAACCTTCCCATATGCCTACCACTCCACGCACTGTAGCGCCAAATCTAGAGGTGCTTCGATCTTGGCGTTTCCAGGCAATGCTGGCAGACCCAGAGGGACGCTACTTGTTTTTAAAGGGGCAGATAGGGGAAGCCCAATTTACGTTGGCCACCCTGTATGCCCCTAATGAACAACAGGCAACCTTTATCAGATGCACCATTAGGAAACTTATGGAGTACAGAGAAGGCCAACTAATCCTGGGAGGTGACTTTAATGCACCACTGGATCCCTTAGTGGACACATCTTCGGGCACCTCCTCTCTGTCACAGTCACATCGAAAATGCATTAGACAATCCATGCATAATGCCCACTTGCTTGATATCTGGAGGCTCCAGCACTCAGGAGAGAGGGACTATACCTTCTTCTCCCCCCCTCATAAGGTATACTCAAGAATAGACCTCTTCTTAGTGCCACATGACCAGCTACACCTGGTGGTTGCTTCCACAATTGGTCAGATCACATGGTCAGACCACGCGCCAATTCACCTCACGTACAATCTTACTGAGAGACCCTCACCTAGGTCTCTCTTCTGGCGACTAAATGAGAGCCTGTTGCAGATCCCGGAGGTGCTGGGAGATGTGTCCAATGCCATGGATGCATACTTTCAGGAAAATGATACCCAGGGTTGTGACCCTGGCATTCTATGGGAGGCTCACAAATGTGTATTGAGAGGTGTACTTATTAAACACGGGGCCACTATTAAAAGGAAGAGAAATTTACAGCTTACCGGGTTGCTCTCTGATCTGGCTACTATAGAATCCCAACAGCCCTCCCGGAACCTGGAGAGGAAGCTGGGGAACATACAAGCTCAAATTAATGACTTACTCCTTTATAAAGCAAAGGCTGCCTTGCAGTTTTGCCGCAAGCTGTCTTACGAGTCGGGAGAGAAATGTGGTAAGCTGTTAGCTAGATCGGTGAAGGAAACTAAAGCAGCCTCTTACATCCCACAGATAACATTACCTGACGGCACGAAGGCCACCATCCCGAAACAAATTGCAAAGGGTTTCAAAACCTTCTACTCTGACCTATACAATCTACCCACCCCCCCCCCACTAGCCTAGCAGACATTGACGAATACGTATCGGCAGCCCAAATTCCCACACTGCCTGAAGAAACTAAGAACCTGTTAGATGAACCAATCACATTGGAAGAGTTACAAACCGCAGTAAAATCCATGAAAATAGGTAAAGCACCAGGACCGGACGGTTATACAATCCAGTACTATAAGACTTTCCTCACGATTCTAGGTCCAAGACTTGTGACATTCTTTAACACACTGGGGGTAAAATCCAAATTCCCCACTGAAACTCTCAAAGCCCATATTTCTTTAATCCACAAGGAGGGGAAAGACCCATGCTCATGTGGTAGCTACCGTCCCATTTCCCTGTTGAACGTTGACCTTAAAATATTTTCTAAAATTATAGTAACTAGGCTAGCAGCCCATCTCAACTCCCTGATCCATCTGGATCAAGTGGGGTTTATTCCATCTAGAGAAGCTAGAGATAATACCATTAAGGTCCTTAACCTTGTCCATTTAGCAAAGGCTAAGAAAATCCCCAGCATCTTTGTTAGTACAGACGCGGAGAAGGCCTTCGACAGGGTGCACTGGAACTATATGTTTTCGGTCCTCCGTCATGTCGGCCTGGGTGACAGAATGCTGAAATGGATTGGCAGCATTTACTCAACCCCATCAGCACAAGTAAAGGTCAATGGTATACTTTCTAATCCTTTACCCATCAGAAATGGCACAAGACAGGGGTGTCCTCTGTCCCCCCTGCTCTTTGCCCTTTCCTTTGAACCCTTCCTTTGTAAGATTAGATCACACCCGGACATATCAGGTCTCCAAGTGAGCAATACGAACTGCAAAATCTCAGCGTACGCTGATGACCTTCTGTTCTCCCTAACGAACCCTAGAATCTCACTTCCCAATCTAATGCGTGAATTCAAAATATATGGGGAGATCTCGAACCTAAAAATAAACTTTTCTAAGTCCGAGGCAATGGGAGTGTCGGTCCCCCATAACATCCTAATGGAGCTTCAATCAAACTTTAAATTTAGGTGGACCTCATCAGCTCTTAAGTACTTGGGCACGCTTATTCCCCCCGATGTGACACAGACGTTTGACCTAAACTTCCCCCCACTACTGAGAAAGACCCGGACATTATTAGACAGATGGCACACAGGCTTTCACTCCTGGTTCGGGAGATGCAACCTACTTAAAATGAGTATCTTACCAAAATTCTTATACCTGATTCAAGCTTTACCGATCCATATCCCACCCTCCTTCTTCAGGCAGACCCATACACTCTTCACCAGATTAATTTGGGCACACAAAAGACCGCGCTTACGCCGCTCACAGCTGATTCTACCCAAATACTGTGGGGGACTGGCAATGCCTGATATTCGCCTATACTACATGGCCTCGCACCTAGGACGCATACTCGATTGGAGGAGAAATAGTACCTCCAAACTGTGGGTACAACTGGAACAATCACAATCTGATGTGCCTCTGGGGGGGGCGCTGTGGTGTGTTGGCGACCTTCCAAGTTCTCTAAAAACTCACCCCCTTATAGGTACCACTCTGAGAAATAGCCACCAAGCCGCCGTACATGCAACTCTCACTTCCAAGACATCTCCCCTCCTCCCCATCTTGGGCAACCCCAAATTCGAGCCGGGTATGGAAGCGGCGGAATTCATGCCCCTTAGAGAAAACGGTAAAGACTGTGCAATTAAGTTTATGTGTGAAGGGAAGTGGCCAACCTTAGAAGACCTATGTAACCCAACAGGCCCGTACCGCCTAACCTTCTGGAAAGCTCTACAATTACACCACTTCCTCCACTCACTTCCAGAACCACACAATTCCGCTCGAGAACTAACGCCATTTGAGGTACTCTGTGCTGAGGAATCCCCTTTGGCTCACATCTTATCACAAACGTACATATTACTAAACACACCAAAGACGCAACCTCACTTGACTTGCCTAACCAGGTGGGAAGAGGATCTAAAATGTACCTTCTCTCCCTCACAGAGGACCCGGATCATCTCCCTCTCCCTCAAATCTTCGCTCTGCTCTAAAATACAGGAATCCAACTTTAAATTGCTCACTAGGTGGTACATGACGCCATCTAGACTAAGAAAATGCTACCCGAATTCCTCTGGTTTATGCTGGCGGTGTGAGGAGGGAGAGGGAACCTTGATCCATATCTTCTAGACCTGCCCCAAGATACAGACCTTCTGGAGCGAGGTTAGGCGAATTACACAAAAATTCACGGACTACGAAGTACCAGACGACCCCGCATTCTTCCTTTTCCACCTATCTCCGGTACCTATTAAGACATATAAAAAATCACTTGTTCGACATCTCCTTAATGCAGCGAAAGGTTGCATTCCCATTCTATGGAAGCAGACCCACCCCCCCCTTGTAAAATCCTGGCTCCGGAGAGTGGAGGAAATTAAGCAGATGGAGGACTTGATACTGACAGCACAACATAAGCAAGAGCTGTTTAAGCAGACATGGGACATTTGGAACATGTTCATATTTTCTGATGAGGGTCAACAACTTCTGACCTGACCCCTCTAGTGGCGACATCTCGACTGGAATGAATGAGAGCTCCCATCCGCCGCCGTGTCTTCCTCCCCCCCCCCCCCCCCCCCACCACTATCAGGAACCCCCACTATGAACTGAGGACTGCCATAGAATATACCTTAATGGTAGCTAATGTATATGCATATAACCGTTATACTTACATATCTACACTATCCTGATCTGTATACCGCTCCTCTACGAATAATATATGTACCATGGTTTGTTCCTCAAATGTAACAATCTGTACTGGTGGGCTCCCTGCCTGTGATTGGAGTGTAATAAACTTTATATTTGAAAAAAAAACTGGTGCACGGTAGCCAATCATCTTCTAGTTTAAGTTTGTTCAATTAAGCTTTGGCAATAAAACCTGAAAGGTGATTGATTTCTGTGCAAAGTTTCTCCAGATTTTGCACTCTCCAGTTTTAGTAAATGACCCCCCATAGTGTATAGCCTCGTACACACGGTTTGATTGTTGTACGACCGAGCGTCTGATTTTTGTCAAAAGGGCATGTGCAGGATTTTGTCTAGCATACTAACTATCCGCAAATTGTCGTTCGACAAACACGAATGTAGTGATGTGCTATGAGAGTATGAAGAAGAAGTTAATTTCGCAAGCGACATCCTTTGGGCCCCTTCTGCTAATTTCATGTTAGTAGAAGTTTGGTTAGCGTTGATTCGCACTTTTTTGTTAAGTTATTTTTTTTTGGATGGCAGATAGCATCTCTAATTTAATTTCTGTTGTTTTTTTTTTTCTGCAAAATAAAAAAAAATTGTAGGATAATACTTGGCTACGTGTTTTTCTTCAAATGATAGTTTGGGAGTAGGCAGTTACATTAAAAACAACGCAATGGAAAATTAACAATGGATACCAACATAGTTGTATCTTTTGATCTTAAAAACTCAGAGATAATGGTGTTGTGGTAACTTCCCCAAAAAATCAAACAACCATAATATTAATATTATTTATATCACTACAAAACAACGGTCTTTTAAAATATGTTTGGCATAACTACATCAGTATCACTAGCAAAGCAGCTTCATTATTATCCCATTAAAGAAGATGAGAATGTGCGCTGCATTTCGACATTTCATCAATTGCCGCGTCACGAATGTTAATTCTAGATTACGATCGGTAGTTTACAAGACCGAACACTTCCCGGTCGTTCCTTGATTCCGAGCATGCATGTTTGTACTTTCGACTTTTGTGTGCCGATTTCTGTACTGACCATCCGAGTTGACATCGTCTTACAAATTTTCTCATCTGATTTTCGTATCGTGTGTACGGGGCTTTAGTGTATTGGAAGCTATGCAGGGAAAGGATAGGGGAACTGACAAACTACAGATTAGTGTCACTTAGGACATTTAATTTACCTCTGAGTGTTAGCTGTTTAGGCAATTAACCCCTTTGCTGTCTTTTCTTGTATTTATTTTTGGGAGTTTTTTTGTCTTTCATGTTATTTTCTGGTTGATTTTTTTTTCTATGGGTATTGGGACATTATTTATTTATCTTTAACCTCTACTGGATGTAACATCACCGAGCACTCATAGATTTATATTTGTCTGATTGTGAAGATGCACAACATATGCACATTTTTATATTACTATTTTAATTGCTAGGATATATATGTTATGTAATTTGTTATGGTGGTATTCACATATTTGCATGCACATAGTACTATGCAATTTAAGGGTAGCCCTTGTGGTACCGTAGTTTAGGAATTTATATTTATTTACTTGTTATTCTTTATCACCTATATGATCTTTTTAGGATGTGTGTATTTCACATATTTACACACATATATAAGTAATATTTCCACATTAGGCACTGGGTAGAGGCTATCAGTTTGTGATATAGGAGCTGAGGCTTGGTGTTGATTGTACACGTAGGGTATAGCCCCTCACCCCTTCTCATACTTCTAGTGCCCTTAGTGTATAGGTAGCGCCATATACCCCTATCATCTTTTGATTTTGGAATAGTCACTATTAGCTACTTCTGCAAGACTTCCCCTTAGCCTGGGTTCACACCTATGCGAATTGGATTGGATTTCTCACATCCAATTCGCAGAGCAGGAGATTGTGACCGGCTCTCTATGGAGCTGGTTCACACATCTCCACAGCAGCTCCGGTGCGAATTGCACAGGGGTCCTGTGCGTCTTTTGGTCCAATTCAGACCTGAAACGGTGAATGGCGATGCACCGGACTCCTGCTGTGAGCCACTGCATGTTCCAGTGTGAACCCAACCTTAAAAAAAATAGCTTTGGTTTTAGGGGTGCTATTTTGTGGTTTTCATTTAAATTGGGGTGTTGGTTATATCTTTAATTTATATTGATACGGCCTTTATTATAGGTTTACCATGGGTGATATTTTGGGGGGGGGGTTTTGTTTTTTTATTTTATGTTGACCCCTTATTTTAAAATTTGGGGTGCTTAAAGGGGAGCATTCATTTGATACTGACCATCTGTTCTTTAAGCTGCCTTTTGATCATAGCTGCAGCTGCATCTACATCATTTGAAAGGAAACAAATTAAGTGCAAGAACAGTATGCACCTAAACAATCTCACATTATATCACTCATATTTAACGTACCTACCTATCCTCATGAATTAAATGAAAGTTAGTCATACACCAGTTAGGCCTATTATCACTGATTAAAATTGTTATCTGTGTTAAAGAAGACTGTCATGCTCAGGGTACTATACTTGATCCAGATCTTAATGGTAAAAGTATGTGGCGCTCATCTAGATGTACCATTCACAATGATAAATCAATTGCAAAGTAGCCAGAAAAAAACTGAGTACTACCTTATCATAACAAATATATGTTGCCTATAGGTGATACAGCAACACATACATACTACGAGGGAATAAGTATAGCCAATATGTCTGTTATATTCACATAAATGATATGCTGCAGTGCATACTCCAACCTTCTCATGTGGAGGAAATAACTAAACAGATCTCAAGTGTTTAAATATCCCTTTGATAAAGTCACGTGCTGTGACGCAATGCGTCAGGGTAGGAGGAGCCAGGTGCCGACGCTTCCCGGGGACGGCCGAACCCGGAAGCTCCTTTCGTTTTGCTGTCAATTGTGATTTGGAACTGTAAGTTACTACATTATTTAAATAAACGTGTATTTGAATTACTTCACCATGGGAGCATCTCCTTCTTATTGTCATTTATGAGAGCGGTGGTGTCCAGTATAGAAAGCCTGACCCACGTATACCTGTTGGAGGAGGTGAACAGCTTCTAGACCCTGCACTTAAGCATTTACCATCTGCTTGATTTGGCCCATTGGGGGCCGCAAATTGAGGTGAGAGGCTGGGGGAAACACTTGTGTGCTGCACCAGGTTGTGAAGTGAACGAATTCAGCACAAAGTCACCTTACTGGCATGCTACGATTTTATATGGAAATCAAAAGTCGCATTGCATGAAGCATCACTTATTTTTGGACTTGATCACTTATATTTGTCACAATTGTTTTTTGATTTTATTATTTTTAGTTTTATAGTTATTTGATTAGGTGGAAGGGATATTAAAGTGTGTCCCAATTTTAATGATCACTATTTTTATATGTGTATTTTTGTCACTTTGTTTTTCACTCAATCACCTAATAGTGTGGACTATTATGTACATTGTATTTATTTATGAAGTTTAATTTATGTCAAGATTTTTTCATCATCATTTTTGTGACCAATTTTCATTCACCAAGTTTATAGAAATATTTTACACAGGTGATTTTTAGTTACGGTTTATCCAGACCAACCACTAGTATTTAAACACTTGAGATTTGTTTAGTTATTTCCTCCACATGAGAAGGTTGGAGTATGCACTGCAGCATATCATTTATGTGAATATAACAGACATATTGGCTATACTTATTCCCTCGTAGTATGTATGTGTTGCTGTATCACCTATAGGCAACATATATTTGTTATGATAAGGTAGTACTCAGTTTTTTTCTGGCTACTTTGCAATTGATTTATCATTGTGAATGGTACATCTAGATGAGCGCCACATACTTTTACCATTAAGACATTGTACATTAGGGTGGGTGAGAACACCCCTTATGTTGGCAGCTGTTCTAATTTTGCTACCATTGTCCATTAAGCTGTGGAATTGTGGTTTTGCGCACTTGTTCTTTGCTATTTTATACTTGATCCAGATGCTCCTGATCCTCATACCTCTAAGGTACCTAAAGGACCTCTGGGGTATATTAATCTGATTTATAAATTTTTTCACATTCACGCCCCCACATCTACATGCCAAAGCAATCTGGAGGCATCACATTCCCAGATCCGATTTAAATACTACAAAGTGACCCATCTGGCCTGAGTCATCACTTGGCGCAGAGATTACGATCACACATTGTGGATCACCCTGCAATCCACCTATTTCATACCACTACGCTGCCTTCTTTGGTTACAAAAAAAGCATCTTGCAGATTTAAATGGCCACCCTCTTGTAGGCCCCACCCTCTGGGTACTTTCACAGGTTAATTCTTCTGGCTAGTTTTTTTCTCTGGCCTTACTCCCGTTGTAGGGAACACAGAGTTCCCACCAGGATTTTCTGACCAGTGCTTCAAAGATTTCCTGTCCCACAGAATGTTTTGCATACAAGATTTTTTCACAGACACTGGCCTTAAACCCACTCAGACCATTCAGCAGCTGTTTGACCCTCCACTTGACCCATGGAGACTCCAACAGCTCCACTATTTCCTTCAACGTCCCATAACATCCTTTGAACACACATGCATGAACTCTTTTCCGTCTGCTCATGCGGTCTCCACTGCATATAAGTTCCTATAGCCTCGTACACACGATCAGATTTTCGGATGAACGTTCGTCCATTTTTTGTTGCATGCTAGTCTCATATCGAAAGCGAAGAGGTTACTCACCATATAAAAATTCTCGTACGACAGAATTCAACTTCAGAAGTGATGTAATGTGTTGAATAGTTTTGTATGTATTCTTTCATTTACGAGCATGCGTAGTCTTGCTCTTACGATTATTTTGGAATGTACTAATTAAAAAAGTACAAAAGAATGTACTAATTAAATGAAAATCGGACGTTGTGTTCACGTATGATTAAAATTTTATAGTCTGCACACACAGCTTTTGTAATACGAAAAATCGGGATTGGCTGTCGAAAGCACCATACTAACGATCCGAAAATCGGCAGATCATTAGTTGGACGAAATTTTACTTCCGATTTTCTTATCGTCTGTACGGGCCTTAACTCTCCCAGAGAAAGACTTTGTCCCTCCCTTTGTTTTAAGGTGGGAACGATGAGGACTTATATACTACCTTTTCACCTACTCAAAAGGCAGCTATCCTATACTTTGCACATTATTCCTGCAATGCCAATAGATACCAGGAGTTAGAGTATAAAATCTTGACCCAATGATACAGGGTCCCTTCAGCGCTTGGCAAGGTGTTCCCTCACATGCCTAATACATGTTGGAGATGCCTGGAAGCAGAATGAACCCTCCTTCACATCTTTTGGTCATACCCCAAACTCCCACCTTTTTGGACCACTGACAGGTAGACCATCAAGCAATTAACAGACTTTGACCTAGGTACTGATCCAGCCAGATACCTTGTATTCCAACCCTTTGGATGCGGGAGATTCCCTCTTCTCTAACACTGTGGTTCCCCAAGATTTCCAAAATCTACTGAATGGAAGGCCTCACAGTGGCGCTCAGGAACACAGAAGAAAAATTCCACTTCATGTTGTTCCCTGGACCTGGTTCATGTGTTCTCTGGATTATGAGGATTTGATGGCTGATGACACATGACTACTGCCTCTAACAACCTTCCTTCTCTGATTGCACCCTCTTCCATCCCTCCCCCAACCCCTTCCCCCCTTCCCTAGTTTTTATATGGTTTCATATCTGTATGTAGGCTAAATAAGCAATATAACTAAACAACAACCGCGCAGCATAAACATGTGTCCCCACATTAAATTAATTAACAAAAGTAAAGGCAATGCAGCGCCATTCCGAAACAATAAAGTGATCATAAATTATTAGTGCAATACACCCTATACAAAATGATTACTAAAGGTGGGCAAAAAAAACCTCAAAAATAGTATCAGTGTGAATACAATGTGTAAAAAACACAAAAACTGCCCAGTAAGACCAAACAATTTAAACTTTTAACTTATATTTAAAAATATATAAGTACCCCCCTAGGGGTTAAATATGCTGCAAACCAGTATATGTGATATGTGCAATAATGTTGTCACCCTCTATGGATACTACAGAGATATACAGCCTAAATGTATAGCAAAACCACTAAAAAACAGCAGTGTGCACAAAAAATGCAATATAACAATAATGGTGTCACCCTCTGCAAAATATTGAAATCAACCATAAAATGCAATGAAAAAACGCAAACCAAAACCCATACAAGTATTACAGTATAATGAAGGAAAACCTCCTCAATGCATACAGATGACATCAGAAGAGGCAGGCCGTCAGGTGATGTCATTGGATGGCCACACCCCTGGCTATATAAGAGATGCCAAACAGCAGGTGACAACACAAAGGAGGAAGACAGCCACAGAAGAACAACTTTTTTTATAACGGGTAACTGGCATTGAGAAAGAAGACAGCAGCAGGAGAAGATAGCACAAGAAGACAGCTCGGGCAGAAGACAGCGGCGGAAGAGACGGTAGCGGGAGAAGACGGCGGCGGGAGAAGATGGCAGTGGGAGAGAGGGCAGCGGGAGAAGATGGCTCAGAGCTATTTTTTTAATAAAGGACTTGTCAAAAACCGACTCTTGTTTTTTTTTACATTTCACTGCTTTTTGAGGTGAATGGGTAGGGGTACGATGTACCCGATACCCATTCACATGGGGGGGCTTGGATTTGAGGGCCCCCTTCTTAAAGGGGGGCTTCCATATTCCGATAAGCCCCCCGCCCAAAGACCCCGACAACCACCGGCCAGGGTTGTTGGAAAGAGGCCCTTGTTCCCATCAACATGGGGGCAAGGTACCCATCCCCCCCATGTTGAGGGCAAGCGGCCTGGTATGGTTCGGGGGGGGGGGGGGCGCTCGTCCTCTCCCTTTCCTGACCGGCTGCATGCCCGGATAAGGATTTGGTATGGATATTGGGGGGACCCCACGCCATTTAAAAAAAAAAAGATTTGTTGTGGGGGTGTCCCCTCTGAATCCATACTAGACCCGAAGGGCCTGGTATGGACCTGGGGAGGACCGCACGCCGTTTTTTTCCCGATTTTTTTTTTTTTTTTTTATTGCCGGCAATTTTTTTTCTTTACATTCAGCTGGTAGCGGGGAACCCCGCTGATAGCTGATGGCTCATTGGTTTTTAAAGACGCGGCAGCCGGCTTCCCAGCCCCCTGCTTAGCAACCAGCTATATACAGTGTTAAAATAAAAAACCCAAAACACATCAAAAATTGCATCACAAACAACACTTGCATTTCTAGTGCAATTGCATTCCAAGTCTATTACCTGCAAATTGCGGGAAAAAAGTCCTGACCCTTTCCAAAAATGCACCAGCCGCAAAACATAGATGTGAACTTGTACCATAGGAAACCATGTTAAATGGACTGTAGTGCGTTTCTGCAATCTGCAAAACTCACTAAAAAATGCATAGGTGTAACCTAGGGTAAAGCCTAGTACACACGGGCTGAATGTCGGGCGGCATATACCAGTTCAATAGAAACCAGCCAACATTTGGCCCGTGTGTACTGCAGCTGGTCTGACAGAAGCCGGCTTCTGTCAAAGGGGCCTGTCTGAAAATGATCTGCCGACCAGTTCCCGATCAGTGGTCTCAGTGGCTGAGAGCGCCGACCGGAGTGTTCTGGCGGGGGCCGTCCCCCTGTCAGAACAGCAGGGAAGATCGGTCTTGAGCTGTCAGGTTTTTTTCATTCAGCCCGCTGAGTTTACCACTGAGTACCACTGACAATAGTCACTAGGAAAAATAGTGATACACCTTCCCTACTCTATACAAAACTAGGATTTGTCTTTTCATACACTTACAAAAAAAAAAAAAGGAATGCTTCAACAAAACCTGAGTTCAAATATTCATATTTGTAAGTATAAATGTTCAGTTTCAAAATCTGAGACATTAATAAATACTAATATACTATTAATTTGTTATTGTTTGCATTGTTTGCTGATTTCCTAACTGATATAAATCTCTCTGGTAAATTTACCATACTTTACTTATGCATTTATAATACACTAGCCCAGGGGTAGGCAACCCCCGGCAGTGGTTCCGCAAGCGGCACTCCAAGCCTCTTTTGCCTTTCCCTCCCCATCAGCAGAGCAGTGCAGGGAAGTGTCAGTGGGACACTAATGCATTCCAATTTCAGAATTCCCCACTAAGGGGGAGGCACTGTGCCGGCACACATTGTAAAAGATGGGAAACATTGTTTGGTCCTCTAACTTTGCTGTAGCTGCGATTGTCAACTTTTGTGATGGGGAAGAAATTGTGTGTAGTTCTGATGGGGGGGTCCCTGTTTCCAGGAGGAGGAGGACTGTCATTGGTCACTGCTAAAGCCAATCACAGTCCTGCTAGCCCCACCCACCATCTGGAGGAAGATGACTCGCTTGGTTGCCGCTACCAATCTCAGAAAGAAGGGATTTCACTGTGATTGAGAAAACCACAATCAGGTGACAGTTTGTGGAATTACTGTTGAGCTTCTGGGAACTTTGTTGAAATTATTCCAGGACCTTTGTGTCACTTACTGCTGAACCCCAGCAATCTGTCTCCCTTTAAGCCAGAGGCAGTATTCAGCGCAATGAAAATAACACCCAACTTTCCCTGTGGCACAGAGCATCCCACTTTTTCTCAGCTGCGGGGGCCCAACTTATGATCCTACACACAGACCCACCACTTTCAGAAAATACCCCTGAACTGAGCTCATCATTGTGCATCCGTTCCAGATGCTTGTACAGTGGGGCAAAAAAGTATTTAGTCAGCCACCAATTGTGTAAGTTCTCCCACTTAAAAAGATGAGAGAGGCCTGTAGTTGTCATCATAGGTATACTTCAACTATGAGAGACAAACTGTGGAAACAAATCCAGACAATCACATTGTCTGATTTTTGAAAGAATTTATTTGCAAATTATGGTGGAAAATAAGTATTTGGTCAATATCAAAAGCCCATCTCAATACTTTGTTATATATGCTTTGTTATCAATGACAGAGGTCAAACGTTTTCTTTAAGTCTTCACAAGGTTGTCACACACTGTTGCTGATATGTTGGCCCATTCCTCCATGCAGATCTCCTCTAGAGCAGTGATGTTTTGGGTCTGTCGCTGGGCAACATGGACTTTCAACTCCCTCCAAAGGTTTTCTATGGGGTTGAGATCTGGAGATTGGCTAGGCCACTCCAGGACCTTGAAATGCTTCTTACGAAGCCACTCCTTCGTTGCCCAGGCAGTGTGTTTGGGATCATTGTCATGCTGAAAGACCCAGCCACGTTTCATCTTCAATGCCCTTTCTGATGGGAGGAGGTTTGCACTCAAAGTCTCACGATACATGGCCCCATACATTCTTTAATGTACACGGATCAGTCGTCCTGTTCCCTTTGCAGAGAAACAGCCCCAAAGCATGATGTTACCACCCCCATGCTTCACAGTAGGTATGGTGTTCTTTGATTGCAACTCAGCATTCTCTCTCCTCCAAACACGACGAGTTGTGTTTCTACCAAACAGTTCTACTTTGGTTTCATCTGACCATATGACATTCTCCCAATTCTCTTCTGGATTATCCAAATGCTCTCTAGCAAACCTCAGACAGGCCCGGACATGTACTGGCTTAAGCAGGGGGACACGTCTGGCACTGCAGGATCTGAGTCCCTGGCGGCGTAGTGTGTTACTGATGGTAGCCTTTATTACATTGGTTCCAGCTCTCTGCAGGTCATTCACTAGGTCCCCCCGTGTGGTTATGGGATTTTTGCTCACCGTTCTTGTGATCATTTTGACCCCACGGGGTGAGATCTTGCATGGAGCCCCAGATCGAGGGAGATTATCAATGGTCTTGTATGTCTTCCATTTTCTAATTATTGCTCCCACAGTTGACTTCTTCACACCAAGCTGCTTGCCTATTGCAGATTCAGTCTTCCCAGCCTGGTGCAGGTCTACAATTTTGTTTCTGGTGTCCTTCGACAGCTCTTTGGTCTTCACCATAGTGGAGTTTGGAGTGTGACTGTTTGAGGTTGTGGACAGGTGTCTTTTATTCTGATGACAAGTTCAAACAGGTGCCATTAATACAGGTAATGAGTGGAGGACAGAGGAGCCTCATAAAGAAGAAGATACAGGTCTATGAGAGCCAGAAATCTTGCTTGTTTGTAGGTGACCAAATACTTATTTTCCACCATAATTTGCAAATAAATTCTTTAAAAAATCAGACAATGTGATTGTCTGGATTTGTTTCCACATTTTGTCTCTCATAGTTGAGGTATACCTATGATGACAATTACAGGCCTCTCTCATCTTTTTAAGTGGGAGAACTTGCACAATTGGTGGCTGACTAAATACTTTTTTGCCCCACTGTATGTGACATCACATACGTCACATACAAGCACATGGGCTGGATGTGAGAGGTGGATAAGCAGGATGAGTGTGCCAGGACAGGTAGCTGTGTCTCATCTCTGCTTCGTTTCACCACTCTGCATATCACACATATCATAGATGAGAAGAGGGTACAGCGGTGGGGAAAATGAGCAGGAGGGGTTCAGAGGTGGGACAGAAGAGCAGGAGGGTACAGCGGTGGGGCAGATGTGCAGGGAGGTACAGTGGTGGCAGAGATGAGAAGGTGATTCAGTAGTGAGACAGAAGAGCATGGGGATATGTCGGTGGAGCAGATGTGCAGGGAGGTACATTGGGAGGGATGAGAAGGGGGTTCAGAGGTGGGACAGAAAAGCAGGGGGGTACAGTGATGGGGCAGATGATCAGGGGGGTACAGAGGTGAGACAGATGTGCAAGAGGTACATTTGTGGGGCAGATGAGAAAGCAGGTTACAGTGGTGGGTCAGATGAGCAGATGGGTTCAGTGTTAGGACAGATGAGAAGGTGATTCGGTAGTGAGACAGAAGAGCATGGGGATATGTCGGTGAAGCAGATGTGCAGGGAGGTACAGTGGTGGGGCAGATGAGAAAAGGGGTACAGTGGTGGGGCAAATGTGCAAGAGGTACAGTGGTGGGAGGGATGAGAAGGGGGTTCAGCAGTGGGACAGAAATGCAGGGGTTACAGTGGTGGCACAGATGAGCAGGGGGGGTTCAGTGTTAGGGCAGATAAGAAGGGGGTTCAGCGGTGGGACAGAAGAGCAGAGGGGTACAGCGGTGGGGCAGATGTGAAAGGAGGCGCATTGGTGGGACAGATGAGCAGAGGGTTACAGTGGTTGGGCAGAAAAGCATGGGGTACAGAGGTGGCGCAGATGTACAGGGGGTTACAGTGGCGGGGCAGAGGAGAAAGGAGGTGCATTGGTGGGACAGATGAGCAGGGGGAACAGAGGTGGGACAGATGTCCAGGAGGTACATTGGTGGGGAAGATGAGAAAGGGGGTTACAGTGGTGGGGCAGATGAGAAAGGGGGTTACAGCGGTGGGGCAGAAGAGCAGGGGAAGAGAGGTGGGACAGATGTGCAGGAGGTACAGTGGTGGGGCAGATGAGCAGATAAGTTCAGTGTTAGGACAGATGAGAAGATGGTTCAGCGGTGAGACAGAAGAGCATGGGGGTACGGCGGTGGAGCAGATGTGCAGGGAGGTACAGTGGTGGGGGAGATGAGAAAGGGGGAACATTGGTGGGGCAGATGAGCAGGGGGTTACAGTGGTGGGACAGAAGAGCAAGGTGGTACAGTGGTGGGACAGATGAGCAGGGGGGTACAGTGGTGGGACAGATGAGCAGGGGGGTACAGTGGTGAAACAGATTTGCAGGGGGGGACAGTGATCTGAGGTGTCAAGGTGCATGAATTGGGGCTGATCTGAGGCGTGAGAGTGCAGGTTGTTAATTTTTACTACTACTCAAGTAGTTTACTGCATTTACTTTATAAAAAATCCTTTTCGTGATTGAGTGTGAAGTTTACATTTTTTTGTTAAAAAATCGGCGCTCTCAATTTCTTTGCAAACATTTTTCGGCACACTGTGCTCAAAAGGTTGCCTACCCCTGCTCTAGGGGCTCTATTCTATCTACTGTGTTTCATAATAGTGTGGACTGTTTTTTTTCTTTAGCAGTGCTATGGCTTTCTTAATTCCAGTTCTGAAAATCCTCCAAATACTAATTAAGGAGACCTATATGTGTATGAGAATGAATTTGTCCATGTAATGAAAAAATTAAAGATCCACTGATCTAGCTGACATTGTTAAATGACCACTTAGGTTTGAGGTGGAGTAATTGATTTTTGTTGTAGAAATGTATTGCACAGGTCGAACCAATCTATTGCACATGTACATGTTGCTATTTGCTGTTGAATTACTGTATGCCTAACTGCTGTGTTCAGTTTGTCAAGCATACAATGACCCTAAAGCCATCTACCAAAATATTATGAAATGCTGTAATTTATTTTTTATTACAAAATAAGAATTTTGTACTTTCTGTTTTTTGAAAAAATCTGGTTATACAACAGCCTACAAAAGGTTAGGACATTGGCAAACAGAAAAAATTGTTGTAAACCAGCCTCCCTATATAACTCCACCTCTACCCAGCATGCCCCAATTTTGTGAGCAAGCAGTCCATAGGGCCAATAATACAGAAGGGTGAGATCTGCGTCCCCAAGTGATATTACTTTAAGTACAAAACAAATCTTCTTTTCTCTTTATTAAGGGACATATGAAATCATAAGTTCTAAAAAACTGAGGGATGGGAAATAGTAACTGATAGATCCAATAAATGTAGGGACTATACAATAATTGAGAATGTGAAAGAATTACCAACCAAACCAAGGCTAGGCGAAGAAAGGGTTATACCAAACAGAGCAAACTGCTATGACCAAGTGGAGGACAGTAGACCAACCTGATGTTTTAGACTAGTCTCACTCTAGAGATACCTCTAAGGGAAGACTAATTCCTGAAGAAAATCATAACGCCACCCAACAAAACTGTAGCACCAACCAGCTAACCATCAACCACAGGTGGAAAACATACTACCTGATAGGAAGAAAAGAAAAACTAGGCCAAGAAAGTAAGTGGTCAACAACAAAAATGTGTTACTTGGCCAAATCCCAGGAAAATAAAGATCCCCAATGGGAAGTTTGGATAGACAACTATGACTAAAAGGGAGACCAGCTGGTCATCAGAGAGGGTTTAAAATGGTATTAAAGGTTTGGTTTAAAAAACGAAAAAAAAAAAAAACATGCTATACTTACCTGCTCTGTGCAGTGGTTTTGAGAGCAGCCCCGATCCCCCTCTTCTTGGGTCCCTCACATCCTGGCTTCCCCCCTTTACCAGTGCCCCAAATAGCAAGCCGCTTGCTATGGGAGTACTGGTGCATGCTTGCTCCTTAGCCCAGCTTTATGCATCCATAAGACACATAGAGCCATGCCTCAGCCCCACTCCGCTCTCTCCTCATTGGCTCACTAGCTGTGGTTGACAGCAGTGGGAGCCAATTATTATTTTTTTGATCAACCAATGCTTTCTGTGATTTGATTGACCGATCCTTCTTGTGATTGAGTGACAAATCCTTCCTGCGACTGATCGACTGATCCTTCCTGGGATCGACCGATCCTTCCTTACTTTTATCCTTCCTGTGATCGACCAATTTTTCCTGTGATTAACTGACCCATCCTTCCTGCGATGGATCGACCAATCTTTCATGCGATTGATTGACCAATCCTTCCTGCGATCAACCGATCCTTCCTTACTTTGATCCTTCCTGCCATTAATAGACCGATCCTTCCTGCGATTGTCCGACCGATCCTTCCTTGTTTCGATCAATCTCTCCTTCCTATCTTTGATCCTTCCTTCATTATTTTTTGCTAATGCTTTTTTGCAATGTCATTTATTCTTTTCCATATAGTATAATACCTGGTTGATCCTGGCTGTTTCTGTGACTAAACTGACTTTCCATCATCCGGCTCTCGCTGCAGCAACTGTATCTCCCTATATCAGGTCACTATAAAAGGTTTAAAAGTGGACAGCATTATACAAGCCCTGCATTGTTCAGTAAATTCTAAAAAAAGGAAATTTGGCTCAGCTTTTACAAATGCATTTAAACTCATTCATCTGTACCAGCTTAACAGTGTGTCTGTCACAATAATTTAATTCAGACAAAAGCCATGGCTTGATGGTGGATGGCATACCTCCAATCATATTATGTATCATGTGAACTAATGAAAAATGTATTCATTCTGCAATGATTGCATATTACTATGTGCGCATGAAACATTTACAAACAAACGTTAGGGGCACCTGCAAATATTTGCTTATTCTTCTGATGAAAAATCAAATATATTTACAAACCTGTCTTGATTATAATCCAGTACAGCCACTGTCAAACTGATTACAGGTAATTTATTTTCTCTGCTGCTCAGTGGGATGCTTTAAAGCAGGAAGATCACAAATGTCTCCAGTACAAGAAATGTGACTAAAACAATAACAATGGCGTGCGATGTTATATTTCAGAATGTTATAGATTGAACATAATGCGTCACAGTAAATAACTACTGTAGGTAGGTTCCCCTACCTAAGTTTTTTTTTATTATTATCTCTCTAGATTCATAATATTTATTTTGGCAATAGGGAACACTTATATAACACCCTACAGGTTGATTGCACTGCAGAATGAGGATGTAAATAGAAAATAATGTTTGAAATATAAAGATGTAAAATATCGCTTTTTGATAAGGAATTTGGTATGGTACATGTGATGTGGGATTGCTTTATCTACATGAAAAACAAATCGTTAATTAAGGGTGGGACGAATGAAGCCTAACATTTTTGTGAACAAAAATTCCCACAGGGATGAGCATTAATGGGCAATATGCCCGAATTCCTGCTATGGAGTCACGTACCGCACAAGCGGAAGTGACAATAGGGTGTACTGGGAGAATACAAAGGAGGAGTAGGAGGAGCTGCTACAATAAATGGTCCACACGTCACTGGAGTTTCCAACCTCTGATGACGCTTCTGGGTAGGAGCAACATGCATAAGGCTGGCGGGAACTTCCGGTGACGTCACGTCCAGTATTTGGAGCTCAAACCGCAGAAATTGGGTTCCAAACCAGCATTACATGCTTTTAACTCAAGAATATATGTGAGTGCTCAATTTGTTTTAAAAACATTTTTTTTAATAAAATGGAATTACGCTATGAATATCTCCTGATTCTTCTTTCATGATAACGCACATGAGAGACCTGTCATCCAGCTGGAATATAGGAAAGAGCAGTGGCGGCCTGTCCATAGGGGGCGCTCGGGCGCTGCCCCCCCCCAAGCTGTTTGAAAAAAAAAATTGTCACTTTAAGAGTGAATCAGCTGATTGCAGGCTTGGAAGCTGATTTGCCCATGTTTAGGGCGTGTGCAGGGCGCAAGCTGTGCGCCCGCACACACTCCCACTCTACTGGGATTCATCAGTATGCCTATAGTAGTGGGTAGGATTGGCGCGGCGGGGACCGGAGGAGAGGACAATGGGCGGTATTATTCGCGTCACTGTGGGGGGTGGAGTCGACTGGGACAGGACAACCGGAGGAGAGGACAGTGGGCAGTACTCTGTGTCACCGTGGGGGTGGAATCGACTGAGACACGTGCGGTAGATTCAGAGAGGAGCGCTGCTGACCCCAGAGACACACACTCTTATATGGAGTCTGCCGAGAAGGAGGGAAAGCGATCGTGGATGGGATAAGTGCGGACCGGCTGTCATGCTCTGTTGCCTTACTGTGCCTCTGCTGCTAGGAAATGCACACAGCCAGGGAACTCTGCATTTGTGTGTACTCCTCCTCTGCTTGCCACCACTCCCCTGTCACTGTGCTGCTGGTATGAGAGAGAGTGGACTGCAGACATGGAAGCCATCTCTTCTCTTGCTGTGGGCTGCCCCCTCCCCTTGCTGCAGATCAGTGGCAAGAATGGGATCTGTGTAAACTCTGTTCACTCTCTGCTCTCCCCCACCCTCCGAGTCCTGGCAGTTCAGAATCTAATCAAATCAGATAATAAAAGAGCAAGGGAGGGGTGGCAGAGAGGACTTGCATGCAGACAAGGAGGATAATGAGAATGGTAGTCCTTACAGGAGCACTGCAACATGTATGTCTATGAAGGTTAATGTCTGCTGGACTTAGTCTGAGCCTGTCTGCTTGCACCAGAGTGAGGACAGACCTCTTGCTAGAGCTTGTCATGTGTGAACCAGAGGTGAGGGACCAAAGTGCTGTTTGTAATAATTAAAGCTCCATGGGGGCTGTGATTGCTGCTCTTTTTTCTTAAAATGCTTGCTGACTGGCTGTTATTTTGATACCCATATATTCAGTACCGTGGATCACTGAGCAGGGACAAGTATACAGTTCAGAAAGTCTAAGAAGAACGCAGAAGTACGTATTTACTCACTTGTCCCAGGTCAGTGATTGATGGTACTGAAGCAAAATCGTCAGCATTACTGTCATGGAACTGTAATTTTCAGAAGGAAAATCAGTGATGGGAGCATCCATATTTTTCTTGTGACTGGTATCCTTTAATGTGTATTTATAATTTATTTTTTAGTAGTAGCATATATACTAAAGGTTTGGTTATTTTTTTTAAAGTCTGTAGTGCTTGGCGTAGGCTTTACCCTTCCTTCTCCACAGCTGTAGAGATTGCAAGTACCCCTCTGGGAACAGTTTTCTGTGCACAAGACAGATAACAAGTGCAGTGCAAAGTGTTAAATAGCCTTGCTAGCTCAGACTGAAATAATGTGGGGTGGTAGACTCCGTCCACAGGTCACTTGCACCCTCTGTTTGGACAGTTGTCCCCAGTCTGACTCTCTGCCTGGCTCTGGCCATGCAACAGCACAGCCTTCCTCCTACTTATCTAGGTAAGAGTTTGTGGTGCTTACCTGTGGTGCTGATCTATATAATGTGTCTGTAGTGCTGATCTATATCCTGTATCTGTGGTGCTGATCTATATACCGTATCTGTGGTGCTGATCTATATACCGTATCTGTGGTGCTGATCTATATACCGTATCTGTGGTGCTGAGCTATATACCGTATCTGTAATGCTGAGCTATATACCGTATCTGTGGTGCTGATCTATATACCGTATCTGTGGTGCTGATCTATATACCGTATCTGTGGTGGTGAGCTATATACCGTATATGTGGTGCTGATCTATATACCATATCTGTGGTGCTGATCTATATACCGTATCTGTAATGCTGAGCTATATACCATATCTGTGATCTGTATACTCTGTTCTATGATGCTGAGCTGTATACTCCTAACACTATGGGTGGAAGCAAGTAGAATACAGGGGACAGAGTGGGAGGATTATATAAGGGGTGGAGTTTATTGGAAGTGGGAGTGGTCAAAAACGAAGGGCGGGGTCTGGCGCCCCCCCATCCTAAAACTTCACCAGCCGCCGCTGGGAAAGAGTGGTGAATCACCCATAACAGAAATATGAGGATTGTCATTTCTCTAACAGGTGCTATACCTACTGATATCAAAAATCAGGCTTGCTGCAGTGCTGGGGTTAGTGATCAGTGTATGGTTTATCAGCTTACCGGTGGAACTAAAGCTCCGAACGGTTAGCCAGGTTTTATAGGATGCATAAGTGGGGTCATAACAGGTTATCTGATTTTCAACGGAGCACATTGAATAGGTAGTCCCATTATGTAGGCAAGTACCAGTCTCTGTGCCCTTGCATTGATAATGGGAGTGCCACAGTAACATCTTGGTAGCTATGGATCCTACTCTGGTGGTCTTTATACAAGGGTCACATGAATTACCCTCCCCCCTTTTTAGCTCGGCCAATATCACTGCTATGACTATCAACAGTCTCATTATAAAGATTTTAGTAAACATTACACTGATGAATATCCTCAGGCTTCAGCTTGTGCGTAGACCAACCAGCGTCCGGGGTGTGGTTGGAGCAGAGCTTAGTAGATATCCTTTATCTTCTGCCGTGCGTTGAGCCAGCAGCTTCCAGGAGTGTGTTGGCCGCAGGGCTGCAGTCTGTCTATCTTCTGCCGTGCGTAAATTCAGAAGCTTCCAGGGGTGTGCTGAACACAGGGCTGGAGTTCTTCCTTCTGATTTCTCTGGTCAATCTCAGTCTCAAAGGATCTTGGTGATCTACTGTACTGTGCCAGGAGTCTGTGAGGTCAGCAGCTCGTTTTACCCTGGAGTGGTGTATCCAGGGTGTCACCTCAGCTACCATAATGGCTGTTGGGGTAGATAGCAGAACAGTGTAAGGACCTCTCCATTTTGGCCCTAGTGGGGTTAAGTTCCACTCCTTTACCCACACTATGTCTCCTGGTTTAAAGGAGTGTACTGGGTTCGACAAGCTTACGGGAAGTTTCTCTTGAACCCATTTCCCTATGTCCTGCATACTTTCCCCAAGTCTCTGTATCAGTTCACGGTTAACAACCCCTCCTATCTGATGCAAGTCTCCTCTTATCCCTCTAATGATGGGTGGGGGCCTACCATACAGTACCTCAAAAGGGGACAGATTTGTCCTCTTTGTTGGGGTACTCCGAATTCTCAGTAAAGCAATGGGCAACATCAAGGTCCATTGCATTTGGGTTTCCTGACAGAGCTTGGCCAGTTGTGACTTTAGTGTGCAGTTCATTCGTTCAACTTTTCCAGAGCTTTGGGGCCTATATGCAGTGTGTAGTTTCCAAGTAATCTTAAGTGCTGTTGCTAATTCCTGGAGGCACTCTGAGCCTATATCTGGGGATAAACATCTTTTACAAAACTGCTTCCCTCAGTAAAGTACTCAACGTTTGGATTTTCCAAGGGGCTGTCTTTCAAGTCTGGTCGGCTTGCATATCCATTACCTGGAGACTGTCATGAGTTAGGGGTTTCTGTGAGGTGGGGAGCAGAGTGGCTGGGTTTAAAGTGTTTACAGTCTCTAAGTGGATACGAGGATTTTCACACAGCATAGCTTGATATTCAACCATTTGACTGTTAGTAAACCAGTGATTCCCCTTGTAATCCATTAATGCCTGTACTTGATGTGGGACTCGGACATAAGTCTCCTGACCTAATGACAACTTGTCAGCTTCGGCCACAAGTAGGGCTGTTGCTGCGATGGCCCACAGGCAGGATGACCATCCCTGAGCTACAGTGTCCAGTTGTTTCGAAAGGTATGCTACAGGACGCTGCCACGACCCCAAGTATTACTGCTATTCCTTGTTTTTCACTGACATATAAATAGAGGACTTTTTGGCTATCCGGCAGGCCTAGCGCAGGAGCCTGCATTAGGGAGACCTTAATGTCTTGGAATGCTCTGTTTTGTTGTCCCCATTGAAAGAGTTCCTTTTCTCCCCCCTTTGTGGATTCATAGAGGGGTCTGGCTTTTGTGGCAAAGTCCGGTATCCAGATTCAGCAGAATCCTGCCACCCCCAGGAATTCACATACTTGCCGTCTGGTAGTCGGTGTGGGAATCTGACAAACAGCTTCTTTCCTGCCTTCTCCCAATTGTCTCTGTCCTTGTGATACTCTGAATCCCAGGTACTTTACAGTCTCTTGTCACAATTGCACCTTTCTCCGGGACACCTTATAACCTGCCTCCCACAGTAATTGTAACAGTTCATTAGTGACCGCTGGATGCATGGTCATTACAGCCTGATTGACCGCTTTGAGGTCTTGAACAGGACGACAGTGAGCTGTTTCGGATTTCTGTACTGGGAGTAGAGGTGTATTCCAGGGAGACTGACAGGGTTTTAGAATTCCATAGTGTAGGAATTTAAGTACTTTTGTATTCCTACTAGGGCTTTTAGAGGGACTGGGTACTGTTTCAGGCTGACTGGAGTGACTCCTGATTTTAATTCAATAAGGATTGGGGAAATGTGTCTGGCTAATCCTGGTGGGTTGTCTTCTGCCCATAGTCCCGGGATGTCTTGCAGTATGCGGGCTTCAAGGGGATGGGGCAATTTTAGGATAGCCTGTCCGTCAGATTTGAAGTTTATGTATGCTCTGAGTTTAGCAAATAAGTCTCTGCCCAGCAAGGGAATGGGGAATCCAGCATGTACAGGAACTGATGTTGGACTTGATGCCCCCCCAAAACTACAAAGTCTTTCTAATAGGAAGGGTCTTTTGCCTTTATACTTCTGCACTACTTGGTTAATTCTGTGTCTCTCCTCAGTATTAAAAAGGGTCAATAAAAGTTGCTGGCAGTCCGACCAAGTGGGGGTATGGGTCTGAGTTATTGACCGGAGCAAATCTGTGATGGCTTGAGGCTTCTCAGAGTAGGCAGGGTTATGAATCTTCCAGTTCAGTAAATCTGTTGTGGTAAAAAGGGGTGTAAACTAGAGTCCGATGTTCCTCCACCGCCTGTTTTCTTAGGGGCATTTGCAGAGGTATGTTGAAAGACGGAGCAAGGGTCCGGCTGTTTGCATCAGGATTTCTCGGAGTGGAAGTGGACACTTGATTGGGGAGCCCATTGACTACTACTGAGTTCCCTATTTCTGTCCTGCCTATACCCAGAGTGTTACGGTTCGGAGTATATTTACTGAGATTTGGCATTGACAAACTTGCTGAATCTGATGTAGGTGGACAACAACTTGAGTCCCCTTGTTTACTGGATGGGGCATTTGGATATGGCTCTGACCTGTCTCTATGTGAGATCCATTCATCTACATACGGGGGAGGCTGATCTGTCTCTTCGGGTTGAGAATATATGTGTTTTGTTTGTTTTGTCAGTGGTACTACTCTTGTCATAACCATAATTCTACACTGTTCCTCTTTTTGTGGCTTCTATCCACTGCAGGTCTTTATCTCCCATTTGTCCAAAGGATGCGCAATCATCCAGACGGACGTTTTCTCCTAGCTAGCTGACTGACTGACTGACTGACTGAGGATTTGTCCAAAAGATGCACAATGATCTGGACGAACATTCTTCCTGACTGACTAGCTGAGGATTTATCCGAGAGATGCACAATCATCCGGACGGATATTCCTCCTAACTGACTGGTTGAGGATTTATCTGAGAGATGCACAATCATCCGGATGGATATTCCTCCTAACTGACTGGCTGAGGATTTATCCGAGAGATGCACAATCATCCGGACGGATATTCCTCCTAACTGACTGGCCGAGGATTTATCCGAGAGATGCACAATCATCCGGACGGATATTCCTCCTGACTGGCTGAGGATTTATTCGAGGGATGCACAATCATCCGAACGAACAGTCCTCCTAGAAGGTGCGTCTTGGTCATGTTTCCGTGAGTCTGGCATAATATTCTCAAATAATCAGTCAATGGTCTCTAAGTCAAAGGTTCCCTGTGGGGGCCACCGCGCTCCATAGCAGGGCCAATCTTTCTCACACAATGTTATCAATTTCTCAGGGCTAAGTTTTAAATTGCAGTTCTTAGCAAATCCCTTCCTAAAGTTCGAGATCATGGATTGTAGGGGAGATTCAACACTATATTTCCCACCCATACTTATAACCTAAAAGATGCCAAGACAGACACAGAGGGTAGGGTAAATGATGAGATTTCAGTAAGGGGTCTAAATCCTCGACACAAATAGGAACAATAGACAACGCTTCCCTCGGTCAGTGGCCTGGGCGCGGTCTCCTGGCCAGAAAATGCACTTAGAAGAGGACCACTGTCACCTCACCACAAAGTGATGTCTCATACACACATCAATCATACCAGACACTCCCACCCAAAAATTACTGACTGACTGAGGATTCGTCCGAAAGATGCACAATCATCTAAACGGACGTCTCTCTCGGAAGGTGATCAGGCTTCCCTTCTCTTGATCCGTCGAGAGGCTGGCTGGCTGGCTGTCTGACTGTTATCCAAAAACAAAAGTAAAAAGACTCTCACCTGTTCCCATTGGAGCTCCAGCTATCTATCTCTCAGATTCCCAGGTCCTTTTGACGCTACCAAGGACGTCCACAGCAGGCCACCAAATGGGACACAGCGCAGTCTCCTAGATAACAGTTCTAGAAGGCGCCTTTTGAGACTACGATATAGCCCACAGGGCTGGCCTCTCGGACCACTCCTTGTAGGTCTGGTGGAAAACAGTGCCACCTGCCTCAACAGGTCACACCGATATTCCCTCCTCACGGCCAAATGCACCAAATAAAGTAGCAGAATATTGGTAATGACATTATTGGACAAAGAACTCTGGTATGGGAGATTTATTCCATCTTTCTGGCCAAAAAGAATGGACACTCCTGACCCGACTAGTGTCTACATGTCAAGAGTGTCTAATACAGCTAATACCGTGTACATATAATTTTCAGCATATTGCGTCACAAGCGAACAGGCGGTACACTTCTGTTTTACAAAACATTCTAACCTTTTAAAAATCAACCTATGCATCCTAACCCAGACAAGTTCTGCAAACCATATATATTTTTAACTTTATACAAAACTTTCGTTTCTCTGCAGTATGCTCTTGCGGTTCCTTCATGTGTCTTAAATGATGTCAGCAAGCAAGCCTTTTGCACAGAAAGAGGAATGTAGCAGATTCCTGTGATGGGGGAGTCACAAGTAGCTTCAACATGAAATACAAAAAATATGATTCTTAGCTGAAATTCTAAATCAGTCTTACTACACACATAACTATGGCCATATAAACTGACCCCCGTTCCTACTTCAGTAGCACCAAAAGTATGCTGCACTATATGAACTTTAACTTTTGATGTAGTCATTTTTTATTAAATTTTTTTAAATGATTGTAACTGTAGCGGTACCCCCGTAGGGGCTGCATACTGTAATAGTTCCACCTGTCACCCTGCCCAGCCCCGGCATTCACTTCCAGTCACTCTCCAGACAATGAACAGTTCATCAGCTTTGTTTTTGTATTTTGTTGAGGGATTAGAACTTGGATGGTGTAAAGGGATTCATGGGATGCCCAGAAAATGGTTCTTGCATGGTATGGGACAATTTAGATATTCTCCTTCTGCACAACACTTGCTGCAGAATATCTCTTCTTCTCCCTCCAGCACAATTCTTTAGGCTCAGCTAGCACATGGTTTGGCCTAACTCTGGTTTCAGCCAGGCCTTAGCAAAGTTCCTTATTACAGGCAGGGACTTCTGGCCCCTCTAGTGTAGCAACAAAAATAGGACAAGTCTTTGGTGCTAGCTGACCTTTTTGATGGACTACTGATCCCAGTGAGCCCGTTGCAGACCCTGAAAGCTCTCCCAGCTGCAGCAGCCTGACTTTGCCAATAACATCACAGTCTCTCCCGCTGGCTTCACATCCATCTCTGACTGCCTCCCAGTCCTCTCTGGCATGCCTCTCCCAGCTCTCCCGACACCTGATGGATCCCACCTGGAGACTTGCCCGGCAGTATTCCCCCGCTGTCCTCTCTTGCTCCTGTTCAGGATACCCCTTGGGTTGTGTGGGGTTCCCTCACAGCTCCGCGCCCTGGCCCAAGGTCACCCCTCCCCCAGACTGGGGGGCTCCCTCCAAGGCCCTGACAGCCTAAAGCTCCATCTCCAGTTCTTCCACCCGAACAACTCCTCCCAAGCTGGGCTGACTCTAGGTATTTAAGGAGGCCTGTCCCCTGACAATCCAGGTTGGGGATTGGTCAGGGCTCCTTAGAACACCCCAGACAGCTCCACCCTTCTTCCATGCAGAAGGGAGGTAACCTGAAAGGTGAAACTAGCTGTGTCTCCAGCCTACTCTAAACCACTCCCAGCCACAGATCAAAACAAACAGGCCTAGCTTTCAACTAGGCCTGCCTAAATTTACCTGCACTGACAAAAATTTCAACTTTAGCACCTACCTAAGTAGAGGGTGCTACACTCACTCCCCACTGTATTTAGGCATCCGCTTGCTCAGCGGGGATCGCTCCAATGATCCCCGCTGAGCCAGCAGATGACAAGTCCGCCTCTGCACACTGTGCGGGGATGAACCTGTCAGAGAGACCGCTCTCCTCTATGGAGGGATCGCATGATTATGGACCACCTGTCCGTTTTCATTCGATCTGATCCTCCAGACAGATGGAAAATAGGACATCCATCCGTCTGGATTTTGCGGAGCAGATCACGGTGGATCGGATGTCAGCGGACATGTCACCGCTGACATCCGTCGCTCCATAGAGCTGTATGGAGCAACCGTTACGCACATGTGAAAGGGGCCTAACAGTGTAAATTTTTTGTCCCCTCAAAACAACTCAACACACAGCCATTAATGTCTAAACCGCTGGCAACAAAAGTGAGTACACCCCTAAATGAAAATTTCCAAATTGGGTCCAAATAGCCATTTTTCCCTCCCCGGTGTCATGTGACTCATTAGTGTTACAAGGTCTCAAGTGTGAATGGGTAGTAGGTGTGGTGACTTTGGTGTTAACGCTCTCACTCTCTCACACTGGTCACTGGAACATGGCACCTCATGGCAAGGAACTCTGAGAATCTGAAAAAAAGAATTGTTGCGCTACATAAAGATGGCCTAGGCTATAAGAAGATTGCCAAGACCCTGAAACTGAGCTGCAGCATGATGGCCAGAACCATACTGAGGTTTAACAGGATAGGTTTCACTCAGAACAGACCTCGCCATGGTTGATCAAAGAAGTTGAGTGCACGTGCTCAGCATCATATCCAGAGGTTGTCTTTGGGAAATAGATGTATGAGTGATGCCAGCATTGCTGCAGAGATTGAAAGGGGTGGGGGGTCAGCCTGTCAGTGCTCAGACCATACGCCGCACACGGAATCAAATTGATCAGCATGGCTGTTGTCCCAGAAGGAAGCCTCTTCCAAAGATGATGCACAAGAAAGCCCGCAAACAGTTAGCTGAAGACAAGCAGACTAAGGACATGGATTACTGGAACCATGTCCTGTGGTCTGATGAGACCAAGATAAACTTATTTGGTTCAGATGGTATCAAGCGTGTGTGGCCGCAACCAGGTGAGGAGTACAAAGACAAGTGTGTCTTGCCTACAAGCATGGTGGTGAGAGTGTGATGGTCTGGGGCTGCATGAGTGCTGCCAGCACTAGGGAGCTACAGTTCATTGAGGGAACCATGAATGCCAACATGTACTGTGACATACTGAAGCAGAGCATGATCCCCTCCCTTCAGAGACTGGGCCGCAGGGCAGTATTCCAACATAACGACCCCAAACACACCTCCAAGACGACCACAGCCTTGCTAAAGAAGCTGAGGGTAAAGGTGATGTGCATAAAAAACCTATAAACCATGCGCTTACTCCAAAAAAGTCATAGATGTAAGCAGCTAACACAACAAATAGAAAATTTGTAATAAATCATATGTAACCAAGTGTAGCGCTAAAAAATGAGAAAGAAAATATTGCTATACCACATATAATAGCAAAATGAATTGTGAAAAGATAGTGTTTTGTATACTTTGTGAACATTCATACATATAGAACACTTATGTTATAAAGCCTTATGCCGCGTACACACGGTCGGACTTTCCGGCATACTTAGTCCGGCGGACCAGAGTGTGCCGTACAATCCGCCCGTGTGTAGGCGCCGGCGGACTTTTCCGGCGGACTTTTTCCCAAAAGCCCGCCGGACCTAGATTTGAAGAAAGTTTTAAATCTTTCCGCCGGACTCAGTTTCGGGCGGAAAGTCCGCTCGTGTGTGTGCTGGTCCGACGGAAAGCCCGCTCGTGTGTATGCTGGTCCGACGGACCAGATACGACACGAGGGCAGGGTATTGCATCTCGCGCTCGCTGCAATAGGAAAAACACATTTTCCTATTGCGGCGAGCGCGGGGCATGGTTGTCGGGGTCTGCGGGCGAGGGCTTATCGGAATCTGGGAGCCCCTTTAATAAGGGGGCCCCCAGATCCCGGCCCCCCACCCTATGTGAATGAGTATGGGGTACATGGTACCCCTACCCATTCACCTAGGGAAAAAGTGTAAGTAATAAAACACACTACACAGGTTTTTAAAATAGTTTATTAAACAGCTCCGGGGGGGGATCTTCCTCCGGCTTCGGGGGTCCCTCCGCTTCATCTTCTCCCGGTGTTCCAGTTCTTCGGCCGGCTCCTCTGCTGTCTTCAGGTAGCTCTCTTGCCAGCAGAGGTCCGGACTCCTGGGCTTCTGGGCTTCTGGGCTTCTTCTCTTCTCTTCTCTTCTCCAGATGTTGACACGACGCTCTCTCCGGCTGGACTGCTCTCCGAGGGCTGCGTTGTGACTTATATAGGCGGAGACCCCGCCCCCTTTTGATGTCACAGTCCCTGGGCATGCTGGGACTGTGACGTTTTAGGGGGCGTGGTCACTGAGTGATGTTGACCACGCCCCCTAAAACGTCACAGTCCCAGCATGCCCAGGGACTGTGACATCAAAAGGGGGCGGGGTCTCCGCCTATATAAGTCACAACGCAGCCCTCGGAGAGCAGTCCAGCCGGAGAGAGCGTCGTGTCAACATCTGGAGAAGAGAAGAGAAGAGAAGAGAAGAGAAGAAGCCCAGAAGCCCAGAAGCCCAGAAGCCCAGGAGTCCGGACCTCTGCTGGCAAGAGAGCTACCTGAAGACAGCAGAGGAGCCGGCCGAAGAACTGGAACACCGGGAGAAGAACCAACCGGACGCCGGGAGAAGATGAAGCGGAGGGACCCCCGAAGCCGGAGGAAGATCCCCCCCCGGAGCTGTTTAATAAACTATTTTAAAAACCTGTGTAGTGTGTTTTATTACTTACACTTTTTCCCTAGGTGAATGGGTAGGGGTACCATGTACCCCATACTCATTCACATAGGGTGGGGGGCCGGGATCTGGGGGCCCCCTTATTAAAGGGGCTCCCAGATTCCGATAAGCCCCCGCCCGCAGACCCCGACAACCAACGGCCAGGGTTGTCGGGAAGAGGCCCTTGTCCTCATCAACATGGGGACAAGGTGCTTTGGGGTGGGGGGCCCCGCAGGGCGCCCCCCTCCCCCAAAGCACCCACCCCCCATGTTGAGGGCATGCGGCCTGGTACGGTTCAGGAGGGGGGGGCGCTCGCTCGTCCCCACCCCCTTTCCTGACCGGCCAGGCTGCGTGCTCGGATCGGGGTCTGGTATGGATTTTAGGGGGGACCCCACGCCGTTTTTTCAGCGTAGGGGGTTCCCTTTATAATCCATACCAGACCTAAGGGCCTGGTATGCCCCGCGACGGGGCTCGCAAGGTGTCAATCTCGCCGATAAAAGCGGCAAGATTGACATCCTTTTCTAGTCCCGTCGCACCTGAGTCACATTCAAAATGAACGGACTTGTCCGTGTGTGGGCAAGTCCGTTCATTCTGAAAGTCCGCCGTAACTCCGGCGAAAGTCCGTCGGAAAGACGGGCGGACTTAGCCCGCCGGAAAGTCCGGTCGTGTGTGGGCAAGTCCGTCCGTTTTAAAGTCCGGCGCACCTGGCGGACAAAGTCCGTCGGAAAGTGTGCCGGACCAAGTAGGATAGAAAGTCCGACCGTGTGTACGCGGCATTAGGGTCACCAAATGTGATAACAGGATGTAAAAATGGCAATAAAGTCCAAAACTGAATGTGCAGGTACGATGAACATAAATTTTGCAATGGTGATAAATTCCAAAACATATACTCGTGAGAGATTTCTGTATGTAATCCAACATGTGCTGACAAACCTAGGATGACTGGAGGCTTACCAGAAAGTTGGGACCCACCTAGCATACGCTATATGGGTCAAACAGGCTTGGATTGCTCACTGGCAATGAAGGTAGGGAACCAAGGGCTGGTGAATGGTGAAGTTGTAACGTTGCTATCCCAAAGAGGTCTTCTTCATATGGAAGCTCGGACACCAACGGACATTACCCACATGTAATGAAGAAGAGGCTCATAGCGTAATTCCGTAAACCATAAAAAATGTATTAAAAGGAAAAACACTTACATTTCAGAATAAAAAGCGCTTGCAAGTAAAATGGCGGCAGTGGAGTCCTGCTGACGCGTTTCGTCATACAAGACTTCGTCATTTTGCTATTATATGTGGTATAGCAATATTTTCTTTCTCATTTTTTAGCGCTACACTTGGTTACCTATGGTAAAGGTGATGGACTGACCAAGCATGTCTCCAGACCTAAACCCTATTGAGTATCTGTGGAGCATCCTCAAATCAGTGGATGGATTGAAAGCAGCGCAGCCATTGGCTCGCGCTGCTGTCAATCATATCCAATGATGCGACGTACCGGGGGGCGGGGCCAAGTGATACAGTGAGCGGCTATGGCCGCCGGCTGTATCACGGGAGGGAGCTCGCATGAAGGTGTTGAGTCCTTGCGGGGGGGGAGCCGAGACAGCCGCCGAGGGACCCCAGAAGACCAGGTTCTGGGCCACTCTGTGCAAAACGGGCTGCACAGTGGAGGTAAGTATAACATGTTTGTTATTTTAAAAAAATATATATATATATCTTTAGTGATCCTTTAAATGTACATAATATAACTGGGTACTAACATTTATAGGTAAAGTTGATCCAGGGAAAATCCGATTGCCTCTCTGGGGATCAGGAAGGAATTTTTTCCCCTGCTGTAGCAAATTGGAGCATGCTCTGCTGGGGTTTTTCGCCTTCCTCTGTATCAACTGTGGGTGAAGGATTGTGTATATAGGATTGTATTTTTTTATATAGGTGTATAGGTGTAGGTGTATGTATATGGGGTTGTATTATTTTTTTTTTTCTTGGTTGAACTTGATTGACTTGTGTCTTTTTTCAACTTGACTAACTATGTAACTTTGTAGGCCAAGCTGGCCCAGTGTAAACATGCAAAAAATATGATTTCTGAAGTTCAGTTTTAATTGCTTGCCTTTCTAAAAAAAAAAAAAAAAAAAAAACGATAATGATACTGATGACAACACTCTGCCCCTGAATTGCACAATCCCCTGCCTGTAAATCACCCTGTCACATTCTTTCTCAAAGGAAACTCTAAGTCTACGGCCGATGCACATTACTCTGGCCAGTGACACCTGAAATGCAGGGAGCAGGGGCTCCGCCCCCCTATCCATGTGTCTGGCCCCCTAATCTACATGCGGGGCGCTTGACGCATGGATTCCAATGGTTTGTTTTTTTTGATGCATGTGTTTAGAGCCAGAAGCTTCAAAAAGGGGGGGGGCTCGGGGCGTAGAGCACTGCGCCCCGAGCCCACCCAGTTGTGTGACAATAGCGAATATTCACTATTGTCACACTGATTCTCCTCCTGGCCAATCAAGAAGCAGGTCATGAGACCTGTTTCCCTGATTTTCTAAAAGGAGAAGTGATACTATTGGCCTAGGAGGAGGAGATAGGAGACGTGCGGCCGCCGTGATGCTGAGGAGACATGGGGGGAAGCTGCCGCCCATCGCCCAGATGGGGTAAGTGCGGGGCTGGTAACTGACCGACTGACTGACCGACCGACTGGGGGGTTGGTGCAGGTGACCCGATCCACCAGGGGGATGGCTGTGGGTGCATTGTTTGCCACGCCCCCTCCCAGAAAATATACCACCAGCTGCCACGGACTCTGGCATATCCCACTGTTGTCACCATTTAAAAAAACTGTAAAAGAAAAAAAAAACAGGGTCAGCCTGCAACAGTTAGGAAATATGCCCTGTGAAAAAAACATATGTAGCCTGCTCTCACTGTAGTGCATGTGGACTGGGACAGGATATAAGTAACACTGAAATGTAATAAAGGACCACACCCACCATTCTCTAAAATGCACAGCATGCCCAAGCAGTAAAATTACACTGCATGTATCCATAACAGACCCCTGAATCAAAGTGGTGTCCAGAAAGCGGGAGGTCCACCTATGCCTTCTGTTGGCTCAGATATATCATGTAATTCAGAGCCAAGAAGAAGCATTTTTGATCTCAGGTCAGTAGCAATCCTTATTGTATAAAGCACTAGTATACAGTAAGGATTAGCCTTATATTTATAGACAGCATAATCCGCTGCTCTGCACAGACTACAATATACTATTAACTCCTGCAGATTTGTTGGTGTTACTAACCAAGAGCTCCTAGCCAGAGACCATCTAGAACAGGCATCACTAAATGGCGGACTGTGGCCTGCACACGGACCAAGTGACAGTCCTGTCTGGACCATATAGCAGCCCAAGTGGACTCCTCTCCTCCTGCCACTGCAGATAATAAAAATCACAGCATTGTAGAGGGCATGAGGAATTGCAGGGTGGACTCCTCTTCTGTATGCACTTGCTTCCCACTGCTGTTGAAGTCACAGCAGGGAAGAGGGCAGGAGGAATGGCAGGGTGGACTCCTCTTCTGAAGGTACTCACCTGCCGCTGCTGCCACTGAACTCACAGCAGGGAGGAGGGCGGGAAGGTCTAACCTTTCATATTAACCAGCTTTTTAACAAGAAGAGATATACAGCTCCCGCCATCAGTGAAAACCTTTCGTGTTCTCCCTGCAGTGAGTTCAGCAGCGTCAGAAGAGTACATTCAGAGAGGAGTCCACCCTGCCGTTCTTCCCGTCCTCCACAAAACCATATATGATAAACTTTGAAGAAACAATTATTAAACTAAATCTAAAAATGAATTATTGCAATGAAAATAAGAAACGTTTTCTGTGACTAAGAGAATAAAGACGCTAATGTTATTGTTTGTATTGAAAGCATAGTATACATTTTTCTGAGTGTCCTTGCAATGCTAATGAGTCATTAAAGGACAATTGTATCTTTGTCTTAAAAGCCTCTAATGGAGGTCCCCATCTGCAGACTGCGCAGCATACACCATTCCGTTTTATTGAAAAAACTGTTTATAAAGAGAAGAAAACAGAGGAGGGAGACTATGTCACTGCTGCTTCTCTCTCTTATTGCCTCAAATTGTCAGTTCTTTTTTTTTTCCATTGCTATGAATATTTACAGTGGCAAACATTTGTCATCTTAATACAAAACAATGTAAACATTTTTTTTTAAATAGGCAAATTATTTGCTGGTAAATTTTCAAATGAAAGTGGTTTTAAACCCTTACATATACCCAGTGAAGTGGCTGGTCTCAGGTGATACACAGAGATGAAACAAATCCTCCTGCACATGTACCTGTTTTTCTTCAGACTTCTCTTTTCTGAATCCGTTTAAAGTGTAGAAATTATAGAGCTTGTCTGAGCTTTCAGAAAGCAGGGGGTGGGGAGCTGACAGTTAACTCTGCAGAGCTCAATAAGGAGGGCTCTGAGAACTGATTAGAGAGAAGTGACACAACCCCCTTCATACAGGAACGGAGCTGAGGCTGTCAATCGCAGAATGTGTGCTGGAGCTCTCTCCCCTGTCAACTTTTTATTTCTTGATGTCCGGAAAACTTGTCAGAAGTGACCCATGCAGATAGCAAAGGAACTAGGCAGCAGAGAGAAACGACACTCTCTGGATTGAGACAGGTACACGCTATAGAGGGATATGTTTTGCTCATATTTAATGTCTGAGGTTTACAATCACGTTTATTAAAGTGTTAATAAAGCGGAGTTCCAGGCAAAAATTTAACTCCTTAGAAAACGTAAGCACACCCCACCTCCCTCGTTTTTGGATATTTTTTTTGTTGCCTTCTGGGACCTGTGTAAGTCCCAGAAGACAACAGGACCATTTGAAAAGCATTGTGCGAATCGCGCATGCGCAGTAGGAAACAGGCTGTGAAGCCGCAAGGCTTCACTTCTGTTTCCCTTAGTAAGAAAGCCAGGGCCTGCACCCGGAACAGATGGACAGGTCGGCTTCGGGTGCCGACATCGGGGGCTTCCTGGACAGGTAAGTGTCCTTATATTAAAAGTCAGCACGTATAGTATTTGTAGCTGCTGACTTTTAATTTTTTTTTCACTCAGGCTGGAACTCGGCTTTAAAGACTTGATTTTTTTTAGATTAAAATAATAAACATGTTATACTTACCAGCTCTGTGCAATGGTTTTGCACAGAGCAGCCCCAATCCTCCTCTTCTTGGGTCCTCTGGCTCCTCCTCTTCTGTGAGTACCCCCCATAGAAAGCCGGTTTATAGGGCGGCTGGTGGGGATTCTGCAGAAAAAAAATTTTTTACTTTAACCCTCCTGGCGGTAATCCCGAGTTTGGCTCGGGGTTAAATTTCAGTACCATTAGCGGTAACCCCACGCCACACTCGGGATTGCATTGCAGAATCCTGGTCCAGGTCATTTACCTTGTCACCAGGATCCTGTGATGTTCCCCCGCTATGTCCCCCACCAGATCCTCCACCCGAAGCTCTGTGCGCCTGGCTCCGTTCCATGTGAGCGTCGCGATGCATGGGAGCGGAGCCCGACAGCAAATTCAAAAGGTACAAAAAACATAACACTTACAGTACACTGTAATCTTGCAGATTAAATTACTGTATCAAATCATTTCACATCCCTTTTGTCCCTAGTGCTTTGTCTAGTGCCCTGCCTGCAGTTTTATATTATATATACTGTTCTTTCTGCCTGGAAACTTGAGATTGTCCATGGCAACCAAAAAGTGTCCCTTTACGTCAAAAGTGGTTTTAAACCAGCTGGAACACAGCGATAGTAAATTAGAATACTTGCAGAATTGAGCGATAGGGAGATTAATTTTATTTTTATATTATATTATTATTTTTTATAACTATTTATAGTTATTTATTATATTATAATTAATGATTTTGTGTTTCAAACGTTATCATACCCAGGATGTCTACTAGACTCTTGCTTGGACAGATTTAAGCGTGTTATTACTAAGAATTACAGGCCTACAATATATGTATGTATGTGATGTATGCCAAAAATCTGACATAATCATACCGCCAGGGAGATTAATGCATACAATTCATTAAGGTAAAAAACCTTAAGGCTTTAGAACCACTTTAAGGCATAATAATGCTGCTAAGGCTTCAAGGACCTCTGGTCATGAAAGGATTCATTTTACCTTCACCTACCACTCTTGACAACAATTCAAAAACATTTACAGGCACACTTTTTTTTTTTTTTTTTGCTGTGCATCATGCAAGCCATTGTAGGTGGAGAATGTACTTTAATTAGTGGTGGGGCATTCATTTAAAATGGGTATGGTTCTACATGAGGCATATTGTTAACCTAATGCCATACTTTAATTTAACATATACAAGTTAACTGTAGTTATTAGTCTAAAGAAAAACTAAAGTAAAAAGAAAATAAAAAAAAAAAAATACTTGGAACAGTAAAAGTAGAATCACCCTTTCTTCTGCAGCCGATCCGCGTTCAGATCGCGCTTCAGAAGCTACTGGCAGGCAGGGAGTAACCCCTGTTTTAACCCCCTTTTTACCGAAGAACACACTCTATATACCCCAAGTATGTAATAATCAAGGATGGTATATCATCACCATCCCTTGTTCCCCCAGCACTGTGACCCTTCTTCACCCCAGATACCCCCAGCACTGTGAACCTTGTACACCCTAGGTACCCCCAGCACTGCGAACTCCCTAAACTCCAGCTACGCTCAGCGCATGTACCCCAAGCGGTGTTATCCCCTGGTTCTATACCAAAGTCAGGTGGAGGAGTGGGGATGGCTAGCACCAGCCAGAAACTACAGAGTTCCACCCAGACCCTCATTTAGGAGCATTCTGAGCCCAGGAGTGCTCCCAAACACAGTGTGTGCTCAGCTACAGGGACAATGTGAGTGGGTACAGGGTTAAGATCTGCACTGGCCATTGTCAAGGGACAATGTGAGCATGGTGGGGAAGGAGCAAGCAGGGGCCTGGACTTAACAACGTGCAGGGACAATGTGTAGGGGGCAGTGCAATGAGAAGAGACTTCCCCTTGAGCTGCAGGAGCTGACTAGGCAGAGGGAAAAATACACAACACAATATTGACAGGGCTCTAATATGGTGCCACCACACAGGACATGGCCATCAGAAGACAACAGACTAAGAAGCAGGACTATCCCAGAGAGTATTATTCCTCCCAGCAAGAATATTAATATACCTTTATGTCAGGGGTCTTCAAACTATGGCCCTCCAGTTGTCCTAAGGCAGGCAGACACAACAGAACAATGGGACACAGCCACACCCCAAACGATCCCAGCAAACAGTCCACAACAGCATGAGACAACATACAATATATACAATATTCCAGTGTGACTGTACAGCGAATCCGACAAGCATAGATCAGACTGGGGTTCTCGGTCACTCTGTGCCCCTGACGGAAGGCCGGGGGAGCTTGACACTGAGTTTCCAGAACTCTCCAGGGTAAGATGGGTTCCACAAGCCCCCACCCAAAGTGACTCCCATCACACTTACTATATTGCTCTGGCCCCAAAAAACTCACTACTACCTCTTATACAGTGCCTTGAAAAAGTATTTATACCCCTTGAAATTTTCCACATTTTTCATGTTACAACCAAAAATGTAAATGTATTTTATTGGGATTTTATGTGATAGACCAATACAATGTGGCACACAATTGTGAAGTGGAAGGAAAATGATAAATGTTTTACAAATAAATATGTGAAAAGTGTGGCGTGCATTTGTATTCAGCCCCCCTGAATCAATACTTTGTAGAACCACCTTTCACTGCAATTACAGCTGCAAGTCTTTTTGGGTATGTCTCTACTAGTTTTGCACATCTAGAGAGTGAAATGTTTGCCCATTCTATTTGCAAAATAGCTCAAGCTCTGTCAGATTGGATGGAGAGCATCTGTGAACAGCAATTTTCAAGTCTTGCCACAGATTCTCAATTGGATTTAGGTCTGGACTTTGACTGGGCCATTCTAACACATGAATATGCTTTGATATAAACCATAACATTGTAGCTCTGGCTGTATGTTTAGGGTCATTGTCCTGGTGGAAGGTTAACCTCCACCCCAGTCTCAAGTCTTTTGCAGATTCTAAAAGGTTTTCTTCTAAGATATTCCCTGTATTTGGCTCCATCCATCTTCCCATCAACTCTGACCAGCTTCCCTGTCCCTGCTGAAGAAAAGCATCCCCACAACATGATCCTGCCACCACCATGTTTCACGGTGGGGATGGTGTGTTCAGGGTGATGTGCAGTGTTAGTTTTCCGCCACACATAGCGTTTTGCTTTTAGGCCAAAAAGTTCAATTTTGGTCTCATCTGACCAGAGCACCTTCTTCCACGTTTGTTGTGTCCCCCACATAGCTTTACACAAACTGCAAACAGAACTTCTTATGGCTTTCTTTCAACAATGGCTTTCTTCTTGCCACTCTTCCATAAAAGCCAGATTTGTGGAGTGCACAACTAATAGTTGTCCTGTGGACAGATTTTCCCACCTGAACTGTGGATCTCTGCAGCTCCTCCATGGGCCTCTTGGCTGCTTCTCTGAATAATGCTCTCCTTGCCCAGCCTGTCATTTTAGGTGGACAGCCATGTCTTGGTAGGTTTGCAGTTTTTGCCATACTCTTTCCATTTTCGGATGATGGATTGAACAGTGCTCTGTGTTGGCCTTAATGATGCTGTTTGTTCACTAAGGTTCTGAGTGCTTCACAGAACAGCTGTATTTATACTAATGTCAAATTGCACACAGGTGGACTATTTACTAGTTAGATGTCTTCTGAAGGCAATTGGTTCCACTAGATTTTAGTTAGGGGTATCAACGTAAGGGGGGCTGAATACAAATGCATGCCACACTTTTCATATATTTATTTGTAAAAAAAATTGAAAACCATTTATCATTTTCCTTTCACTTCAATTATGTGTCAGTTTGTGTTGGTCTATCACATAAAATACCAATAAAATACATTTACGTTTTTGGTTGTAACATGACAAAATGTGTAACATTTCAAGGGGTGTGAATACTTTTTCAAGGCACTGTATATGTCTCCAAGCCAAAGGATCTAATTCATTTGAGACCTTGGGGTTCCAGTATATACCACCTCTTATGAAGGATGGATGGGAAAAAGCTACGGATACTTGGTTTCATGATATGATCAGTACCGTAGACATGCCTAAACAATTTAAATGTATCTGCAACCTACATTATACCCTAGCCAAGTTACTATGCATGGGACTTTGGGCTTGTTATTCCAGGTGTGGTGTTGCTCAAGTGAATGTTTTGCACATGTTCTGGACCTGTTCCCAAATCACTATCTTCTGAAATAATTGGTTTATTGTACTGGAAACCTACTTGGTCTTTTAGGCTTCAAAGACCCCTGAAGTTTGTCTCCTGGAACTTTTAAACAACTTTTTGCCTCGTACCTATACTCACACTATGTTCAGACTTCTTTTTCAGGCCAGACAGACTATTCTCCTAAACTTAAAAAATGCTTTCCACCCCAAACCTATAAGTTTATTATCGAGTGAATTCAGAAGTTCTAGAACACAGGATAATCTTTACAGGTTGGGCCGGGCCCACAAAATTTCTTAAGCTATGGCAACCCTGTCTGGGCAAGATAAGTAAAAAGTTGCAAGTATAGAAAATACAGTACCTATTGATCTTGACACAAATTTAGTGATCTTCTAACTTGAAGTGATCTGATAATGTTGTCTCTGCTGCTCCAAAATCCAAAGAAGTGTTATCAGTCCTGAAACACAAGCTGCTCTCTGCTGTACTACAGAGCACCCTTTACTCATCTCCATAACATAAGAGAAACTTGTACTGTAACCCAGCAGGGGATAACTCAGGTAGGGCTGACAACGCTGTTTGTAATTTCAATTCAGCAGTGGTAGTGTTGTCGGTTCACTACCAAAAGTAAGGCGTTTACTGGATTTCTGGCAGGATAAACAGGTATTTTTCTGTAATCAATGTTTTTTAAGAAACAAAATATGGAAAAAATGTGCATGTATTGCAGAAATATTTCTATTTTGCTCAGAAATACACTTTAGTGCAATGGCATAGGCATCCAATAGAACCTTCAATTGGATAGCCCCCCAAGTAAAGGTGGAAGTACAGACATTAAACTTTTATTATGTCTGCTAGTTACTGCCCTAAAATCACATAGATGTCCAAGGAAAAAACCATGGCAGTACAGTATTTGTAAATCTGTTTGAGTCATTGCAGGAGTTCCCATATAGCAGGAGCCCAGTAAATTAAACCATTCAGTTTTATGTATTCTGTAATTGCCAATTTGTGTGTTTAAATAAGCTTTAAGCACTTGAGTCGACCATTTAAAAAAGCATTTGCATGCTTAATTGTTTTAATTGCACAGTAAAAAATATATAATGAAGGTAATGGAAGGTAGAGGGGATTTACTATTTTACAACCGTTTTATAACACAGCATTGAACTGGATATGAAAAGACAAACCAGCACAGTAATGACTACATAGATAGACTTCTTACCAATATTGTATTACCGTATTAATACAGTCAGGGAAATTGTGCCAGTGCAGAGCACTCTACATAATATTGTAATTGGCAAATTAAATGACCTTAAATTATAGTTAAAGACAAAACTTGTTTTTCATTTTCAATAGAGTTGAAAGGGATTAGAACACCTGTCAGGTCCTTATTGCTGTCTGTGCCCCCCGTTAGGGAGATTCATCCCCTCTGTTTTTCCTGTTTACTGTTATCACCAAAATTAAAACTGAAGAAAATCCACAATTTGGGTTGTTACTAGAACAGAAGTAGAGGAGAAATCTTTTAAAGGAGACACTAGTTCTGATGACAACCAGGTATTCCCTCATTACTCAAGAAACAAAACTATCATTTTACCACTGTACAAAACTTTGGTGCAGTCGCATCTGGAGTAAGCCATCCAGTTTTGGTCAACAGTCTTCAGGAAAGATGTGCTGGAACTGGAGAGAGTCCAGAGAAGGGGACTGGAGGACCTTAGTTACGAGGAACGACTACAAGCATTAAACTAATTCTCCCTGGAGAAGAGACACTTGAGAGAAGATATGATAGCAATATATAAATAACTCAACAGTGATTCTATAGGAAAAAGCATTCAGTTTCAGGGGACTGAAGACACGTGTCCACTCAATGAAATTAGAGGAGAAGCAATTTAACCTTAAAGTGCATAAAGGGTTCTTTACTGCCAGAGCGGTAAGGATGTGGAACTCACTGACACAATTAGTGGTGTCAGCGAGAAGTGTCAATAGTTTAAAAAAACTCTTGGATGGGTATCTTAGCGAATGCAATAGACACGAATGTAAGAAATTATATACGTAAACATCCACATACACACATCAGGGAAATGAATGGAGTGGTGTCTTTATTCAACCTTACCAACTATGTAACTATGTAATTCCTCTCATTTCCTTTGGCTATTGGAAAAAATGTGATGGGAAATTACCCCAGTGGGACAAAAGAAAACAGATAGATAGATAGATAGATAGATAGATAGATAGATAGATAGATAGATAGATAGATAGATAGATAGATAGATAGATAGATAGATAGACACAGTAGATAGATAATTCTAAGCACCTGAGCACTCTATATTCATCTTGAAATGATACCATTAGGTATTAGGTATCCAAAAGTGAATGAACCATTTATAAGAAGTTACAAAATGTTACTTAGTATTATTAGTATAAACTGATTTATTTCTAGTATGTGATGTTGCTATTAGATTTCTAGGATCTTTCCTTGCTAACAGTGTATATGACCGCCATCTGGTGTGGTACTGTGCACTTTGGCAGGCATTCAGAGGAATGGCTTGCTGAAGTCAGCAGGTGGAGGGCACAGAAGGATAGTAACAAAAAAAATTGCATTACAATGATGGAAACATTTTACAATTGCATCAGTCTTATATGATCAACAATATTGTTTTTTTTTTAACAATTCATAGTGGCTGTATCTAATTTCTACAGACAGTGCCATTTTTATTTTTAAATTTGTTTCCCAGTGATGTTTTTACCTGTGGTAATTTCTTTTTGATAAGGCCTTTAGCCTTTCAGTAACTATTTTAAGATTAGAAAGGATTATTAAAATGAAAAAAAGCTAAATAGATCTAAATAGTAATACCTCGGATTGCAAGTAACACGGTTAACGAGTGTTTCGCAATATGAGGTGTTATTTTAAAAAATTCTGACTCGGTTTGCGAGCATTGTCTTGCAAAACGAGTAGGATTTAAGCCTCTGCGGTGTGCAGTACCACATTTGGTCAGGGGTGCAGGGGCGCCGGTGACACTCCGGGCCGCTCAGATGCATTTGGAGCCACTCGGAAACACTCTGTAACAAGTGTTTCTGAGTGTATCCGAGTGGCGCCCCCCTACATCTGGCCACATGCGGTACTACATACAATAGAAGTCACTGTGGAACGAATTATCTGAGTTTCCATTGACTTCTATGGGGAAACTCGCTTTGATATACGAGTGCTTTGGATTAGGGTTAGGGTTTCCCCTGGAAGAACAAGGTTAGGACTCAGAGATTGTAATAGGGACCACCCCCAAAGGTCAAAGGTCAGCAGGTGTGTCCCCCAGAGGTCAAAAGTCAAGAGGTCTGGCTGACCCACCCCCACCAAAGTGTTCCGCCTAGCCCAACTAAGTCGGGGCATGAACAAGTTGGGGCATGAGCAAGTCAGGGTAAGCGCTTTGCGCGCGATCTGTTTTGTGACTCTCCTGTGTATGTGAAAAATTCAAAGAAGAGGAAACTTCATAGTGCATTAGAAATGGTTATTTGTATTCCAATTATTGCACATGAATGGCAAAGAAATCAATACAAACACAGCCACGAGTATTAAAACTGCCAGCTGGTGTGTGGTGACATCACAGAAAGTCTCTCCACCCGACGCTTTTCCCTGTAAGAAGCATCGACTGGGAATGGAGATAGCGGAGACGGCTAGCTCCGTTCCCAGGCGACGCTTCTTACAGGGAAAGGCGTCCGGTGGAGAGACTTTCTCTGACGTCACCACGCACCAGCTGGCAGTTTGAATACTCGTGGTTGTGTTTGTATGAATTTCTTTGCTGTTCATGTGCAATAATTGGAATAAAAATAACCATTTCTAATGCACTATGAAGTTTCCTCTTCTTTGAATTTCTCACATACACGGGTAAAAAAACAGATTGGTTGGAAGGTTTGGAATTGTCCGTCCATTCCTTGTTCTTCGGGTGCAGGAGAGTCGGTAACATTGGAGCTGACTGAGTGGAACATCGCAGGTGATCACTGTGTTAACCAAGCGTGTTTGATCCCTATAATCTGTGGTCCATCTTGTCTGGTAAGAGGCCATGTTTGATCCCTATAATCTGGGGTCCATTTTTAACCTTCTCCATTGAGATGTAAAAGTACCTACTATTGAATATTGCGGACCTCTAGGTCCTGCATTGGAATTTTATATGAGCACTCGCCATTATTTAATTTTTAGTTTTTTTCCCACTGGTTTGATTAACATCACTTTTGAGATTTCACTTGTCTTGTAAGTTTATGTGAATTAGGATTGCGCAATTCCTTTATATATACATAAGGATGTGGAAATCACTGACACAATTAGTGGTTTCAGCAAGAAGTGTCAATACTCAACATTATTATTATTATTATTATTATTATACAGGATTTATATAGAGCCAACAGTTTACACAACGCTTTACAATATAAAAGGGAGACAGAACAGTTACAATACAATAAAATACAAGAGGGTTAAGAGGGTCCTGCTCAAAAGAGCTTACAAAATAATAGGGTGGGGCAAGTGGTACAACAGGTGATAACTGTGGGGGATGAGATGATGGAAGTGATAAAAGATTAGTTGGAGACGTGATAGGCTTCCCCGAAGGGATGAGTTTTCAGGGATCGCCCAAAGGCAGCCAGAGTAGGAGATAGCCAGATAGACTGAGGTAGAGAGTTCCAGAGGATGGGACAGGCTCTTGAGAATTCCCTGAGATGAGCATTGGAGGAGAAGACAAGGGAGCTTGAGAGCAGGAGGTTTTGAGAGGAGCGGAGAGGACAGTTTGGGTGATCTTTGGAGACAAGATTGGTGATGTAGCTTGGGGCAGAGTTGTAAATGGCTTTGTATGTTGCTAGTTTTTTTAATTTAATTTGCTGGGCAATGGGAAGCCAGTGTAGGGATTGGCAGAGAGGAGTGGCAAACACTGAGCGGTTGGTAAGGAAGATGAGTCTGGCAGCAGCATTCATGATAGACTGAAGAGGGGATAGCCTACGGAGAGGCAGGCCAATGAGGAGGGAGTTGCAATAATCAAGGTGAGAGATAACAAGGGAGTGAATGAGTAGTTTGGTGATTTAATGGAATTGGAAACTGTATTTTTATATTGTCAGCTATGGAGACAACTTATGGATTGTAAACTGTAGCCTGTTTCACTTTGCTGATTCAAGTCCATAATGATCTTAATAACAATATCAAAGTAATGATTTGCTTTGCTGCCTTCCTATATTATTTAAGAGATAATACCTGTCATTGGAATATCTATTGAAGCATTTCACTGCGATATATTTAAAATTTTTACTTTTTTTAAATAAATTTTTAGCGAAAAGTTTATTCCTCATGCTATTTTTTTCTTACTAATTAACAGGGACAAAGTAATAAGAATTGTTCCCAAGAATGATAATGAGGCCGATGAATTAAAGAACATGTACCAACAGCTTCAGGTAAGACAGTCAGCTTCATTTTATTCTTTGGTATAAGTGATGAAGAAACAGGTCCACCCAAAACAGACTGTTCAATAAATTTGTCAGTCTGTACTGTTACTAATTTTTCTTGTTGCTCTTTATTTTATTGCATAATAGCAAAGCATGTCTATTCATTGTATACTTTTTACTTTTATATATTCTGTAATTTGTACTCCTTACTGGGCTATGAGTAGCCAGATGCCATCGGGCATGTTGTGATGCCGATGGTCATTTGACTTCTTTATTCTACTTTAAGGCTGGGTTTACACCATCGCCGCATGCGGCTCATAGCAGGGGTCCAGTGCGTCCCTGTTCACCGTTTCAGGTCCGATTTCAGCCCGAATATTTGGCTGATTTCGGACCTGAAACGGACCAAGAGACACAGGTCCACCCAAAACGGACTGTTCAATAAATTTGTCAGTCTGTACTGTTACTAATGTTTCTTGTTGCTCTTTATTTTATTGCATAATAGCAAAGCATGTCTATTCATTGTATACTTTTTACTTTTGTATATTCTGTAATTTGTACTCCTTACTGGGCTATGTGTAGCCAGATGCAACGGGCATATTGTGATGCCGATGGTCATTTGTCTTCTTTATTCTACTTTAAAGCTAGGTTCACACCATCGCTGCATGTGGCTCATAGCAGGGGTCCAGTGCGTCCCTGTTCACCGTTTCAGGTTCAATTTCAGCCCGAATATTTGGCTGAATTTGGACCTGCAACGGAGCCGCAGTGGAGATATGTGAAAAGGCTCTATGGAGAGTCGATCAAAATCTCCTGTTATTGTGAATTGGATGCGGGTTTACCGAATACAATTTGCACGGGTGTGAACCCAGCCTAAAAGAAAATCATAAATAAACAACTGTTAAAAAAGTATGCCTATTCAATGGACAGCTAATTTGGATTAGTATTATTTAAATGTAAGTGTAATATGTTAACCCCTCGTCCGTTTTTAACATTTTCTGGTTAACTTATTTTAGGCTTTTTTCATCTACACGTGGTGATCCTGCAAATTACACATTGCCTGCCCTAGGGTGACAGTACACACTCACTATACTGTATCTATAAAGAGAAGCACCAGGACAGTGTAATTGGGACTAAGATTTTGGCAGATGTTAGCACCCAACTGTACAAGTCCTTGGCCCGCTTGTTCTCAGGTAGCCACCTACCTGTTTTGAGAAACTCTCTGCCATCTGCCCGTTTCTGACATCCCTGGCCTAAGGCCATAATATTTTAGAATAAAGGAATGTGCTCACATAAATGCACTTTACTGTAACTTTTCCATTACATATCACACTTGCAGAATTTTTGGAGCGGGACGCCACATGCAAGATTAGACATTTTGTAGCAGTTCAGTGCAGAGCACAAGTACATCTCTTTTATGAGTTATGAGGAAAAGTTACATCTCTTTTAAGCCTCTCTTTTAATCTTCTTTGTACACCTCCATTCCTCTCCTTGGGAGCACCACAACAGAGTATGGACCACTTTCCCATGTATACAAAGTCCACAGCATTTAGCTTCCATTATCAAATCATAGGACCCCAGATGAAAGTCAGGGGGATCAAGGTGCAAGCTCCCAGATGGCAAACTCACTCCCAGGTTTTAACACCAACAATACATAGAGGACGCTGTTCAGGCTTCCAAGGTTTTAGGACCTGCAGGAGAAAGTCAGGGTAGACAGGGCAACTATAGCAGTTCCTACCATGTTCTGTACCACCTCACCTGGGACTTCAGCCCTGCAAAGGGTCCTTATGGTCAGCTCTGTAGGAGACTACATCTTAGCAGTTCTGGTGTATCTTAATCCCATGCCCCATCCACCCTGGACTTCTCCCACTCCACCCATTACATCATTGGAAAGGGTATTTTTCTAAAAGGGGAGCTAAAACCTAATTACAACTTTCCCTTTACCATACTATAATGGGAACAGAGCCAAACAAAGAGGGAAACTAACTGCACCAGCCAACAACAGGACTACAGAGCACCCTCTCCCCCCTCAACTCATAGGATTGTTTTGTAGTTCACAGAAGATAGCTGGGGAAGCCAATAACCTTGTTTGAGATTCAGTATATAGTTTATTACACAGGAAGTTAAAAATTAACTGGATGTCTGACAGGATCAACAGATATTTTGCTGTATTTAGAGAAAATGTATTTAGCCTAAAAATAGAAATCGAATGCAGACTCCACTGCTCAGTAAATCACAGGTACACACTAATACATAATGTTTAACTGCTGATCCACGATTACAAACATCTGTAAAAATTGATGTTGCATAGAACCCTTGGCTGCCCTATTAAGATAGATCCAAGAAGTAATTGAATTTTATAGGGGATTGATGGAGGAGAAGGTAGCCCTTTATGAAGATGATATACTTCTCGTTCTTTCTGATACACAAAGCTAATAAAGGGACAGAAGGACCTTAGTTATGAGGAAAAGTTACGAGCACTAAACGTATTCTCTCTGGAGAAGAGACGCTTGAGAGGGGATATGATTTCAATGTACAAATACCATACTGGTGACCCTACAATAGGGATAAAACTTTTCCGTGAAAGGGAATTTAATAAGACACGCAGCCACTCACTAAAATTAGAAGAAAGGTGGTTTTACTTTAAACTGCGTAGAGGGTTCTTTACTGTAAGAGTGGTGAGGATGTGGCAGTGGTTTTTTGCGGGGAACATCGATAATTTAAAAAAACTATTAGATAAGCACCTGAAGAACCACAACATACAGGGATACGCAATGTAATGCTGACATAAAATCACACACGTAGGTCGGACCTGATGGACTTGTGTCTTTTTTCGGCCTCACCTACTATGTAACTATGTAACTTTCCTCTCCTCTGCAGTGTCTCACTGAGCTTGGCTCTGTCTCAGGGCTCAACATTATTTGGGACAAATCTATGTTGCTCCGCTTGATCCAATTCCTGATTCATTCTCTCAGATGTTATGCCACATTAAGATTTTTTCCCAGTTCAGGTATCTTGGAGTGCTCCTTACTAATAGGGTTCATGATTACATCCCTTCAAATTTGTACCCGCTGCTTACTAGATTTTACTCCCAATGCTTAATTTGGTACAAATTAACTTTATCTGTTGCTGGTCCCTAATCTCCCTAAAATGGTTTGGATGCCTCAATTGCTGTGCCTCAAATGCTAACTTTACCAAGGGACTTGTAAGTACAGATGGGAGGAAGATTTGGGTTCTCTTTCTCAGGAGATTTGGGATGATGTATTACAAAACATCCAGTTAGTCTCGCTATCTCCAAAGCATAGAGTGACACAGCTTTTTCTCCTACATAGAATGTATTGTACGCCGGACTTTCTTCATAGAATTGTTCTCAAAGAGAACTCACATTGCACCAGATGCAACCACCCAAAGGGTGCTCTTATCATATGTTGTGAAGATGCCCAAAACTCAGACCCTCAACTCTATTGGCATGAAGTTATTTCTACGCTGAATGCTCTATATGTTATTGCTCTAACGCCTGACCCTGTCATATGTATCCTGGGTTATGTTGACTCCACTGCGTTGGATGCCAATTTAACTTTAGGAATCACAATATCACTTTTTATTGCACAAAAACTGATTGTTCAAAGACAGGTATGGTATCTGTTATTTTACCAACTCTAGATGAGTGAGAGCCAAAATGAATAAATACATCCTCTTTGAAAAACACATACCTCCTACGTAATGCATTATGCAAATTTAATGCAATATGGTCCAGTTGCATTGATGTAATGTATCTCTGTATTGTTTTTTGTTGAGGACAACGCTTTTACTGTTACTCATGGCCTAACTGTGTGCAAATATAATCTTTTAGAGGTATATGAGATACATGTTTGTGTACAAATCGTATATTCTGTGTGTTCAGTGCTGTACCTTTTTAATGCTTCTTTTTTTTATAGTCTTTCTGTCCTGTGTGACAATTTGTCTCTTTGCTACAATGCCTATGGAAAAACTCTCTATCTTTAAATAAAATCTAGTTTATAAAACAAAAAAAGATTGAAGTTGCTCTATTGGATTTCTCACATTAATTTGAAGCTGTAAAGCTTTACTTTAAATCTCATTCTAGAGATATGTCTTTTTAACTTTTTTTTTCCAGAGCTTCGACTTGTCAGGATTATATTTCATTTTTGTGGGCTACTCATCTGATGTGGTTAATCTCATGTATTACATTTTCTAATCCTATTTGTTGTTATGTTTTTATAGAGACAAGGTAGAGAACTGAGCAAGCCTAAAGCACTGTGTTCAATTTTAGTGCAAATAACATATTGATACACTGCCTGCAGATATGGTGCTCCCATTAACGTCTTACATCTGGCTGTGACATTTTCTGTTCTTTGTCCTATGTCTTTGTACTGTGAGAAGAATTAGCTTACATACAGTATTTTATTAATGTTGACCTGCATCTGTGCTGTGTAAAACAGTCTGTACTCACAAATATGTGGAAGTATTTCTTCCGAACCTATATTCTAATAAGCTCTTAAAGCTGAACACAAGAAAAAATAAAAGTTCTTCCATGCAGTGGGGTTGCATCCACACTGCAAGAGTTAACTTCTCGTTTAGTCTGGGGGACAGTAAAAGTAGTTGTACTTACCTGGCACTGCCCTACACTCTGGCAGTAGAATGTTCCTTGGTGTTCTCATGTCTGGTGAAGGGCTATGGTCCCAGCTTCCAGCTAGATGATGCCAGATGACCTTAGACCACCAGAACACAGGGCAGATGAGGCCTAGGAGCACTGTAGGAGCAGGGACTCAGGTATGTAAAACTGCTTTTCCGGATCCCCCCCGGACATGATCAAGCAGTTAAACCTTGCAGTTTGGGCATACTGACTTTTACTTTTCCAACTTTAATGTATGATGCAAATATTTGCCAGCACACCACAGATCTTCAGAAGAAGTTTGAATATTTTTTTTATTGAAGAAAGATCACATCACCAACAGAGAAGTGCAACGTTTCAGATAGGTGCAGGGCCCCTTAGTCAGGCATGTGATCAAGAGGCCCTGCGTGGCTCCGAAACGTTGCACTTCTCTGTTCGTGATGTGATTTTTCTTCAATAAAAAAAAGTTTGAACTTATTCTGAAGACCCGTGGTGTGCTGGTGAATATTTACATTGTGTCATGCATGCTTCAGTTCCCAGCTGGTGGTCACTGCAGCACCCAGTACTTTTAAGAGCTTGTTCCAGCTTGTTTAAAGGATTCTTCACTCTATGGCCTCATGCCCACGGACATTTTTAAAAACGAGCTGTAAAGCTACTACCAACGCCTGGAAAAAGCGGTGTTAAAAATGAGATTTTTACCGCGTTTTGCATTAGTGTTTATGCGCATTTATCCGTGTTAGCATTAAGTAAGCTGCAAAAAAATGCTCATAAAAGCGGCTGTAAAAACGTCCGTGGGTATGAGGCCTTAAAGTTGTGGAAATGTTAAAGAATCCCTCAAGAAAAGAGCTGGATGCATTCCTAAATGCACATAATATAACTGCATATTAACATTCAGGCTTCATGCACACCGGACGTTTAAAAAAACACCAGCGCTGCTGTCAGGAAAAAGCGGCCACATTTTTTGAATAGGGTTTATGGGCGTTTAAGCACGTTTTTCCGCATTGTTCTTTTTCAGCTGCTCCTGGACCTACAGGCTGTTGTTTTTTTCTACTGTCCCTAAATGCTTATGCCTCCAAACGCCTCTGAAAGTTTATGTGTGCATGGACAGCTAGGCTATTTAGAGGCAGTAAAAAAAAACATCAGATGCCCCTAACAGCAGCTGTAAAAACATCCTGTGTGTATGAACCCTTATAGGTAATAACACTAGAGGTTGTTGATCCAGGGAATATACAATTGCCTTAACCGCTTCCCGACCGCCTCACGCAGATATTCTCCAGCAAAAGGGCACGTACAGGCAGATTATTGTACCTGTACATTGCCCTTTAAGAGGCGGCTTGCAGGCGTGCCGGGAGCTCCGTGACCATTAACGCGGATCCCGCGGGCCTGATGTCCGCGGGGATACCCGCGATCGTCTCACAGTGAGGAAGAACGGGGAGATGCTAATGTAAACAAGCATCTCCCTGTTCTACCTAATGACACTCACACTGATCACAGCTCCCTGTAATCGGGAGCGGTGATCAGTGTAGTGTCACACACAGCCCCCCCCCCAGTTAGAATCACTCCCTAGGACACACTTAACCTCTACAGCACCACCTAGTGGTTAACCCCTTCACTGCCAGTGACATTTTACAGTAATCAATGCAATTTTTTGATCGCTGTATTAATGCCAATGGTCCTAAAAATGTGTCAAAATTGTCCGATGTGTCCAGCATAATGTCGCAGTCACAATAAAAATCGCTGATCACTAACATTACTAAAAAAAAAAAAAAAAAAAAAAAAATAATCAATATAAATGCCATAAAACTATCCCCTATTTTGTAGACGCTATAACTTTTGCGCAAACCAATCAATAAACGGTTATTGTGATTTTTTTTTACCAAAAATATGTAGAAGAATACGTATCAGTCTAAACTGAGGAAAAAAATGTTTTTTTTATATATTTTTGGGGGATATTTATTATAGCAAAAAGTAAAAAATAATGAGTTTTTTTCAAAATTGTCGATATTTTTTTGTTTATAGCGCAAAAAATAAAAACCACAGAGGTGATCAAATACCACCAAAAGAAAGCTCTATTTGTGGGAAAAAAAGGACATTTTGTTTGGGAGCCATGTGGCACGACCGCGCAATTGTCAATTAAAGCGACACAGTGCCGAATCGCAAAAAGTGCTCTGGTCTTTGGCCAACACATGGTCCGGGGCTTAAGTGGTTAAAGGCAATCGTATGTTTTACATTTAAAGGAAGGATCCCCCCCCCCCACTGGAGCAAATTGTCCCGTGCTTTATAGAGTTTTTTTTGCCGTCCTCTTGATCAATTGTGGGTATAGGGTTCTGTATATGGGAGTTTTCTATTTATTTATTTTTTCTATTTTTGAACTAGATGGACTTGTGTCTTTTTTTCAACTTGACTATGTAAAAATGGTAACCCCAATTTACCTCTATGGGATTTTTTCTGATTCCAACTGTTATGCCCTGTACACACGGTCGGACTTTGATCGGACATTCCGACAACAAAATCCATGGATTTTTCCGATGGATGTTGGCTCAAACTTGTCTTGCATACGCACGGTCGGACAAAGTTGTCGGAAAATCTGATCGTGCTGAACGTGGTGACGTAAATTTTATATCCTGCTCTCAAACTTTGTGCGTCGAAAATTCCTAAAATGTGTGATGGAGCCTACACACGGTCGGAATTTCCGACAACAAGGTCCTATCACACATTTTCCGTCGGAAAATCCTATCGTGTGTACAGGGCATTGTAGTAACTTATTCCTTGCTAAGGCCTCTATGCCTGGCCTGTATAAGCAGATATAATCACCGCGGACAGTCTTTATCAGATAGCTTTAACTCACCAGGCATGTCTTTTGCATCAGCGTAGGTTTTTATTGAAAGTAGCCAGTATAGCAAACAACAAGATGTGGCAGATGAATAAAAGATGGTATCTGCAGGTCAAATCATGGTAATGTATTCCCGGATGTGAGCAGATTGCATGAAAGGCCTAGACAAGTGGCCATCTCTTACCCATAAGCATAATGAAGCAGGTAGAGAGAGAGTATCACCGCTCCAGGTGGGTCAGATTAAAGTAAAAGGCATCTCCTTCAGTCTAGAAGTCCAGGTGCTGTCAATGCTGTAGCGGTTAGACATCAAAGAAATCCTGGACAGCCACACTCCAAAAATATTTGCCTTTATTCAATAAAGTGTCATCCAAAATACAGGTCATAGCATGACTAAGCACTCTATGTAGTGCGAAACGTGTAAGCTTTGTTCCACTTTGCTGTGACCTGTATTTTGGATGACACTTTATTGAATAAAGGCAAATATTTTTGGAGTGCGGCTGTCCAGGATTTCTTTGGTATCTAACATAATGAAGCAGGAACAGGAAATACATCATAAAGTGGGAGGAGACACAGATAATAAAACAGAAAGGGATGATGCTACAACCAAAATAACCACAATATGACAGTATAATAACCACTAATATAAACATTACCATAACTATGCATAGCATTACATTTTACACAACTAGTGTAACAGCACAGGATTACTACTGAAAGAGGGACACATGTGTCAGCCTGTAGAAGAGGAAAGGGGTGTGACATCAGAGAGAGGAATGTTCTGCAACTCTGCAACTCTTGAAGCTCCAAAACGCTGGAGGAGAAAAAAAATCAATTATTCTCTATGGAGATGGTTCACATCCAATCCAAGTCGCTTGAAGCTCAAAAAAGTTCTGGAGCTTTTTTTGTAGCCCGAATCGGGCAGCAGAGACTGTCCTTGCATCAGGTGCCCCCAGCAGAGTCTCTCCTTGCATCAGGTTACAGTTACATAGTTACATAGTAGGTGAGGTTGAAAAAAGACACAAGTCCATCAAGTCCAACCTATGTGTGTGATTATGTGTCAGTATTACATTATATATCCCTGTATGTTGCGGTCATTCAGGTGCTTATCTAATAGTTTCTTGAAGCTATCAATGCTCCCCGCTGAGACCACCGCCTGTGGAAGGGAATTCCACATCCTTGCCGCTCTTACAGTAAAGAACCCTCTACGTAGTTTAAGGTTAAACCTCTTTTCTTCTAATTTTAATGAGTGGCCGCGAGTCTTGTTAAACTCTCTTCTGCGAAAAAGTTTTATTTCTATTGTAGGGTCACCAGTATGGTATTTGTATATTGAAATCATATCCCCTCTCAAGCGTCTCTTCTCCAGAGAGAATAAGTTCAGTGCTCGCAACCTTTCCTCATAACTAAGATCCTCCAGACCCTTTATTAGCTTTGTTGCCCTTCTTTGTACTTGCTCCATTTCCAGTACATCCTTCCTGAGGACTGGTGCCCAGAACTGGACAACATACTCCAGGTGCGGCTGGACCAGAGTCTTGTAGAGTGGGAGAATTATGGAGTTGATCCCCTTTTTAATGCATGCCACTATTCTGTTTGCTTTGTTAGCAGCAGCTTGGCATTGCATGCCATTGCTGAGCCTATCATCTACTAGGACCCCCAGGTCCTTTTCCTTCCTAGATTCTCCCAGAGGTTCTCCCCCTAGTGTATAGATTGCATTCATATTTTTGCCACCCAAATGCATTATTTTACATTTTTCTACATTGAACCTCATTTCCCATGTAGTTGCCCACCCCATTAATTTGTTCAGATCTTTTTGCAAGGTTTCCACGTCCTGCGGAGAAGCTATTGCCCTGCTTAGCTTAGTATCGTCTGCAAATACAGAGATTGAACTGTTTATCCCATCCTCCAGGTTGTTTATGAACAAATTAAATAGGATTGGTCCCAGCACAGAACCCTGGGGAACCCCACTACCCACCCCTGACCATTCCGAGTACTCCCCATTTATCACCACCCTCTGAACTCGCCCTTGTAGCCAGTTTTCAATCCATGTACTCACCCTATGGTCCATGCCAACGGACCTTATTTTGTACAGTAAACGTTTATGGAGAACTGTGTCAAATGATTTTGCAAAATCCAGATACACCACGTCTACGGGCCTTCCTTTATCTAGATGGCAACTCACCTCCTCATAGAAGGTTAATAGATTGGTTTGGCAAGAACGATTCTTCATGAATCCATGCTGATTACTGCTAATGATACCGTTCTTATTACTAAAATCTTGTATATAGTCCCTTATCATCCCCTCCAAGAGTTTGCATACTATTGATGTTAGGCTAACTGGTCTGTAATTCCCAGGGATGTATTTTGGGCCCTTTTTAAATATTGGTGCTACATTGGCTTTTCTCCAATCAGCTGGTACCATTCCAGTCAGTAGACTGTCTGTTAAAATTAGGAATAACGGTCTGGCAATCACTTGACTGAGTTCCCTAAGTACCCTCGGATGCAAGCCATCTGGTCCCAGTGATTTATTAATGTTACGTTTCTCAAGTCTAATTTTAATTCTGTCCTCTGTTAACCATGGAGGTGCTTCCTGTGTTGTGTCATGAGGATAAACACTGCAGTTTTGGTTACTGAAGCCCCCCGATTCACTAGTGAAGACTGAGGAGAAGAATAAATTCAATACCTTCGCCATCTCCCCATCCTTTGTAACCAGATGTCCTTCCTCATTCTTTATGGGGCCAATATGGTCTGTCCACCCTTTTTTACTTTTTACATACTTAAAGAATTTCTTGGGATTTTTTTTGCTCTCCTCCGCTATGTGTCTTTCATGTTCTATCTTAGCCGTCCTAATTGCACCCTTACATTTCTTGTTGCATTCTTTATAAAGTCTGAATGCTGAGGATGATCCCTCAACCTTGTATTTTTTGAAGGCCTTCTCCTTTGCTTTTATATGCGTTTTTACATTGGAGTTAAGCCATCCAGGACTTTTGTTCGTTCTTTTAAATTTATTACCCAATGGGATACATTGGCTAATGCCCTTATTTAATATGCTCTTAAAGCAAACCCATCTCTCCTCCGTATTCTTTGTTCCTAATATTTTATCCCAATTTATGCCTTTTAGCAAGGTTTGTAGTTTAGGGAAGTTGGCTCTTTTGAAATTCAGTGTCTTTGTATTCCCTTTAGGTTTCCTATTTGTGTGATTTATACTGAAACTAATTGACCTGTGATCGCTGTTATCTAAATTGCCCCATATTTCCACATCCGTGATCAGGTCTGTATTGTTGGTAATCAGTAGATCCAGTAATGTTATATTTCTAGTTGGTGCGTCTACCATCTGACCCATAAAATTGTCCTGCAAGACATTAAGGAACTGGCGAGCCTTAAAAGAATGCGCGGTTCCCTCCGCCCAGTCTATGTCTGGATAATTAAAATCCCCCATTATGATAACACTTCCCATCCCTGCTGCTAATCCAAATTGTGATAGGAGATCTGTCTCCACTTCCTCCCTCGGGTTAGGGGGCCTATAGCATACTCCCAGTATTATTTTCCCCTTAGCTTCATCCCTTTGGAGCTCTACCCATAAGGATTCCACCTCCTCCCTAGCGCCCTCAGCGATGTCATCTCTCACATTTACTTGTACATTATTCTTTATATATTGGCATACCCCTCCTCCTTTTTTACCCTCTCTATCCTTGCGGTATAGGGTATACCCTTGAATGTTTGCCAGCCAATCATGAGAGCTGTTGAACCAGGTCTCTTAAATTCCCACAAAATCCAAATCCTCCTCGTACAACAGTATCTCTAGTTCACCCATCTTGTCTGCCATGCTCCTGGCATTGGTGAACATGCCACATAGTTTCGACTGGTCGCATATTGTCCTCGTATTGGGTGTTTCGAGATTGCAACTAGGACTTGCTACTATACTTACCTTGTGTTTTTGTGCTTTGGTTAACCTGCCACTAATGCCCCCAATACTACCCTCTGGAATATCTTCCGCGCTGGCTATCTCTACCTCTGGACCCTCCCCCCCATTGTCTAGTTGCCCCCAGCAGAGTCCCTCCTTGCATCAGGTGCCCCCAGCAGAGTCCCTCCTTGCATCAGGTGCCCCTGGCAGAGTCCCTCCTTGCATCAGGTGCCCCTGGCAGAGTCCCTCCTTGCATCAGGTGCCCCAGCAGAGTCCCTCCTTGCATCAGGTGCCCCAGCAGAGTCCCTCACATCAGTTTCCCCCAGCAGAGTTAGTCCTTACACCAGTGTCCCCATCCTCAGTCCTTACATCAGTGTCCCATACAGAGCCATAGTTATCCCCTGTACATAGTTACCCCCCTGTACATAGTTACCCCCCTGTACATAGTTAGCCTCCATGCATAGTTACCCCCTGTACATAGCAACCCCCCTGTGCATAGTTACCCCGCCCTGTGCATAGTTATCCCCCTGTGCATAGTGGCCAACAGAATGAGACAACCCGCTCCCCCGGCGGACCTATCGCCTCCACTAGTGACGCCACTACAGACCCATAAGCTCACCAAAGGACAAGTTTAGATCTTATATCATAGTTAGCTTGGCTAGATAGCAGAACATATCCCATTTGTTGATGCTCAGATGCCATTACTGTCATTCCACGTTAAGTATTTTTCTTATTTTTAGCATGCTGTCGATCGTAGATAATATTGCTTATTATTTACAATCATCTATTTTACTGTGTTATGAGATTTCGAGGATGTAATCAGATTCAGGTAGGAGATGTACCCACATACTTATCACAGCCAACACTTATGGGCCCCATTCAAGTCTACAGAGAAAAGATAGCGGAAAAGATTTTGGGCTGAGAATGTAAGCACCAATGAAGGCAGAAACAATCAGTGATAGGTAGGTATGCACCTAGGGAGTAGGGGTCTAGGTTGGATTGGGTTAGGGGGTGGAAGGACAACTTCATCTTTTTTCCGGTATCATCCATGGACAGCATATTCTTCCTGAACTGAAATGCTGGCTTTAGATCTGGTACCATCATGTAAATCATGTCTCTCATCTTGTGACTTACTATAAAGTTACAGTATTGTTGTTAGATCACTAAGGGAGAGAAGACTTACGGAATGCCCCGTACTGCCTGCAGCTGATGACATCATTCTAACCTAGGCAGAGTCATTTTACTGGAGCTTAAGACTGCTTTTCAATGATAAAATGCATAATTGTTTTAAACAATTGAACTGTTGCTGTATACTGTGACATTTCAGGAGTTTATTCATGTTTGTTTGAAAGTTCACTTTTACACTAAACTAGACCCGCTGTAAAGTTGCCAAAGGGTGACATGGCAAATTCCCCAGTTTCAGTAATGTCTGAGTTAGTCTGTTTTTACTTGGACTTATATGCCCCTAAGACCTGCTACACGCAAGAGGCCCTGTTGAATTATTTACATGCTATCTCCCTACCCAAGCTTTCTGTGTCTTAGAGGGCGCGTTTGGATTGCCCAATCACATTGGAAGAACTTAGGGAGGTAACCAGTTCATTTCCCACCTCCAAAGCCCCTGGGGATGATGGGCTACCCGTTGAAGTATACCAGCAGTATGTTGGGCTTTATTTTGCCAAAACTACTTAAGGTTTTCAATTAAGCTAAATCCCACAACCAGTTACCGCCATCTATGTCCAGAGCTAGTATTATTCTTCTCCTATAACCAGATAAACCTCTTTCCAAATCTAACTTGTATAGGCCCATATCTCTGCTTCAATCTGATGTCAAAATATTAGCTAAGGTGTTAGCTCAGAGGTTGAATAAGGTAATTTCCAGTATTATTAATGCAGACCAGGCAGGTTTCATGCCCAATAAATCTATAGCAGTCAACCTTATATTATTATTTATTAGCATGCAGACACCAGCGAATAATATGGGAGCTAGAGCCCCACTGTCTCTAGACAATAATAAAGCGTTCATGGAATGAAGCTACTTGTGGGTGGTATTGGAGAAATTCAGCTTTGGCGACACCTTCAAAGCATGGGTTTAGTTACTTTATCATCATCCTCAGGCTGCCATACGGGAGGGAGTTAGGATTTCTAAACTAAATTACTATCCCCTTGTGCTGGGCGCCAGAAGTAGCGCCCTCATAGTCTTGAACCTAAACATAGCAGCTTTGGAATTCTGGTGCTCAAAGCTATTGATCTATACATATCATGCTGCACCCATCTGCCAACACATGCCAACCCTACCTATTCACCTTGGCCTAAAAGCCGTTTAAGGATTTGTATAGGTGTTACTTTTATGGCATATGAAAAATAAAATAGACATAAAAGGTTCAGTTTGAAAACTTTTATGCAGGTGCTTCACTTATATTAAGTCACACATTTATACAACGGAAACAGCAATAAGATGCTCAGCAAGCATGAGGCCTGCAACACCACTGATTATCACAGAGCATGACTAATGATCAAACCTGGATTATTAGAACAATGATCACCTCTGACTATACCAGCATAAGCAATGCGATTTGTTTCACAGTTTAAAGCATGTACTAATTGTGCTGGGCATAACGATATCAAACAGTGAAGGGAAAAGGTATAATTAGAGCATCCTTGTAAAGGTTTATGCACTAAGCAGCTGAATTCATTAATTACAACAATGGATATGTCTTCAACTGGAAGTGAATGAAAAGTGTTGAGGAAAAACTGTCAGCACTTGATTCTAAGATAACAGCATGTTTCCAGAATGTTCTCATTATTACTGCATAATTTTACATCTTTACTTGTGTTGTCGGGTTCAAAACTTGGGTCAGTGTAAGCGGGATACTTACACTGTCACCTCGGAGCTTGAAAGGCTTGTTTCTGCTTGGTGGTGTAGGAGAACAGGGTTGGAAGAGGTCACAAGCAAAATGAGGCACATAGGGGGCAAAACACACTGCAACTTCTAGCTATGTCATTCATTTCTCAACTCACTTTATATGTATGTATTGTGGAAGATCAATGTCAAACAGTACAGCTCGCCAGAACATACAGCAATCCCACAAGCAAAAGGCTTTAGGGTTTTCTTATCCAGCTATTTTTTTTTTTTTTTTGAAGAATGAACAAAAGTTTTTCTCACAAGGGGTTTACATACAAAACAAAATGTTTAAAGCGACACTAAACTCTGGTTTAAAAAAGAAAATTCTATTCACGTATGTATTCTTAGAATGATAATAAAGCTTTGTTTTTTTCTTTTTAAATAAGAAACATGTTATACTTACCTGCTCTGTCCAAGCAAATGGCCACTGCCCAACCTATAATTGGCCTTTGCAGCAAGGAGCACATGGAAGGACGAAGTATGTCAAACAAAGAAAATTCCCAGCTCCATTTACTGACCAGCCTGCAAAATTATCCTGTCTAACAGTATGCATTAAAAATAGGGCTTTAATATACCCACATTTGCAAATACATGCGTAAGTGGCAGAGCCACTTTATGGCACCCCAATATTATCTGCAGTCCTAACTTAAAATTTCTAGAGCCTCCACAGTGGAAGCACATGCATTATAATGGACAGACAGGGAGCCCACCCCTCCTTAAAGGCACAGGGACACAGTGGACACCCACCTTTTAGCACAATGGCAGCAAAGGTGTCCAGTGCATCCCCTCACCAGTATTCCAAGAGCACAAACAAATGTCCACTGCCCCCACCTATAATTGGCCCTTGCAGCAAGGATCCCATGGAAGGGCAACACATGCCAAACAAAACCAAAGAAAATTCCCAGCTCAACTTATCAACCAGCCTGCAACCAACTGAATTATCCTGTCTAACAATATGTATTAAAAACAGGGATTTAGTATGCACACATTTGCACATACATGTGTAAGCTGCAGAGCCACTTCACAGCACTCCAGTATTATCTGCAGTCCTAACTCTACATTTTCAGAGCCTCCATAGTAGAAGCACATACTAACAATGGTTTTGCACAGAGCAGCTCAGATCCACCTCTCCTTGGGTACCCTTCTGGTGCTCCATGCCCCCCTCCCTCCTGCCCAGTGCCCCCATAGCAAGCAGACTCGCTCCTGAGCCACTGCTCTGTGTGTCCATTCACCTACAGAGCTCGGCTCAGCCCCACCCCTGCTCTCTCCTCATTGGCTCGCTGGTTGTGATTGACAGTAGCAGGAGCTAATGGCAACCACTGCTGTCTTAGCCAATGTGGACGGAGAGACCCGGGAGAGCCGAGGCTCTTGTGCACATCGATGGATCAAGCTGGGGGGCTGGGGGGGCTGGGGGCACTGCTGCACACAGAAGGTTTTTTTTTACCCTCGTGCATAGAATGCATGAAGGTAAAAAACCTTCTGCCTTTCAACCACTTTAACTCAGAAAAGTACCTTCTGTTGCTCTCTGCTTCCTCCAAATCTTCAAATCTTTCCAAATTTTGCTGCTGTGTTCCAACTTTCTGTTAGAGGGTGGTTATGGTCCCACTTAGGGCCGGCGCTACCACTAGGCAAACTAGGTAGGCACCTAGGGTGCACTACTGCCTAGGGGCACAGCCACTAGTTGTAATGGAGAGTCCTGGTTCTGAGGTGGTGGGAGAGGGGCAGCAACCAAAGGGGTCCTTGAGGTGAGGGCATCTATCTCCACGTGGTAAGTGGAAGGCTATCACGGGAAAGGCAAACAGTGAAGGCAGCTAGGCCTGAAAGCCCAGGAGGAAGAAGAGCTCCACTGCCTCTTTGACCCCTGAAAAGGCAAGCAACAGCGGGCGCAGCATCCACTGCATGGGAGCACCTTCCAGAGCCTGATATCCATTCTCCAACCTCCTCTCCGCTCCAATATCTACAGTGACAGCGGCTCGGAACCTCAGAGGACAGGCTGACTGGGGGCCTGAAGGACAAGGACAGACAGAAGGCGCAGACAGCCAGGGATCCGCTGGAAGGAGCAAAAAAACCCCAGATCAAGAAGAATGGACCCTGCCCGCTGCTGGCCTGCAGCTAAGACATTCACCAGGCTCTGTCCATCCATCCAGGAAATAGCTCAAGTGGTTTTAATGTGGCCGTATGGAGCTCTGTGACTGTGCTGTCAGGCGGTGGTTGTTCGGTTCTCTTACCAGTAGGGGCAGTGTGTCTGTGGTGTGCGGACAGTCAGGTGTATAGATGAAGTAGAATCTGTAGTTGGGTCCCCTATGGCTGTGTGCACTGGACAGGTATGGGGGTAATCTGTGTATAGAGGAGATAATTGCTGTGTTATCAAGAGGTTCCACCCCCTCCATCCTCCTGACCCCCCCCTCCCATAACACTAATAGAACATGTGCAGTCACTGTGCAGGAGGAGTGGGGGGGGTGCTGGGGAAGCATAAGGCTCAGCATGTCATCATCATAGCCTAACATCCAACCTTCATATTATTGTGTTTTAGATAGTGTGGAGAGCAGTCTGTCTGGTCTTTACATCCACTCACTTTCTATCCTGTGATCCCACCAGAGAGAGATTTCCTGTCTTGTGACCCCACTGGAGGAAGAATTTCCCCCACTTCCCGTTTCTGTGACACCAATGGAGGGAGTCTTCCCCTCACTTCCTGACCATGTGAAGCCACTGGAGGGAGACTTCCTGTTTCTGTGATACCACTGGAAGGAGACTCCCCTCTCAATTCCTGACCCTGGCACAGGAACAGCCATAAAAGTATTGTCAGAGGTTTAATCTCTTTCTTGCTGTACTATAAATGTGCTCTTGTCTGTGTCCCCATGTAATATGTTTTTCATCATCTCTGTGTGTCTGCAGTCTCTGACCATCTCCTGTACTATGTCTGCAGTCTCTGGCCATCTCCTGTACTATGTTTGCAGTCTTTGACCATCGCCTGTACTATGTCTGCAGTCTCTGACCTTCTCCTGTAGTATGTCTGCAGTCTCTGACCATCTTCTGTACTATGTTTGCAGTCTCTGACCATCTCCTGTACTATGTCTGCAGTCTCTGACCATCTCCTGTAGTATGTCTGCAGTCTCTGATCATCTCCTGTACTATGTCTGCAGTCTCTGACCATCTCCTGTAGTATGTCTGCAGTCTCTGACCATCTCCTGTAGTATGTCTGCAGTCTCTGACCATCTCCTGTATCATGTCTGCAGTCTCTGATCATCTCCTGTATCATGTCTGCAGTCTCTGACCATCTCCTGTATCATGTCTGCAGTCTCTGATCATCTCCTGTATTATGTCTGCAGTCTCTGACCATCTCCTGTACTATGTCTGCAGTCTCTGACCATCTCCTGTAGTATGTCTGCAGTCTCTGACCATCTTCTATACTATGTCTGCAGTCTAAGACCATCTCCTGTAGTATGCCTGCCACGTTAGTGACCTTAACAGCAATGGTCCATAGTGCACTGTGTCTTGGTAGGGTACCAGGTAGTCCAACTGGGAGCACCTCAAAAAGGAAGGCCTGGCACTCCCCGCAACAGGCCCAGGATGTGAGAGCCAATTGTCATAGCTCTGCACTCAGGACATGCAGAGACCAAGGTTTTTGTGATCCTAGTGTGGCACACCGCTAGACCCCTTCTGAGCATGACACAACGTCCAGTGTCCAGAGAAACATTACAGATATCAGGTGATGTAAAGCAGGGCCATGTCACCCAAGCTACAGGCTGTTATATTATTTTCTATTATTTAAAAAAAAAATTTTTTTTTTTGTTGCCTAGGATGCAAAATAGACTAGCACTGGCCCTGGTTCCACTATCTGTAGGACCATAGCCACCCTCTGTTGTTCACTACTGAGATGAACTAGGAACTATGGACTATGAGGTCTGTAGTGTGCATAGAGTAGTGCACATGAATGCAATCAACATGCGCTGCTTTCTGCAAACAATGGAAATGATAAGATAAGAAGAGGAGAGGATCAGGAGCTTACAGAGAGTGTTACAAGGAGGGAGACAGTGAGAAACAATTTCATAAAAAATAGATTACAGGGCCATTAAATAAAAAATGTGTATAGATTTTTTTTTTTTTTTTTTAAGAAGGATATTGTCCCAGATAGCAAGCAATTGTGCTGAAAATTTTAAAATGAATTGCTAAGCTATTGCTAGACTTGCCAGGCTTCACATGTTTGTTGTACCATTGCAGTAAGCCCACATTGCATTACTCCAGATCAACTTTCAATGCAAACATTCTGCAAGTCTGCTGCAAGTTCGGGTTCAGTTATGTTGTGCAATAGTCATCCCACCACAGGGGTCACTGTGGGTGAATTGTCATGTTGTAGACTTGCAGAGCTCTTGCTGTAGAATCACCTCTTTGTTTTTTGCTCTTGCTAGAGACGCCACACAAATTTGCTACAAATTGGAAAAGTGTCAACTAGACCTTCAAGTGATCTGCAAGTGTACAACTTGCTAGTGAAAACGTGAAACAAGTTAATAGACTTACAATTCAACACTGCCACAACTTTGTGGCAAGTTATCCTTGCTACCTGGGGTTTAGTGTCACTTAAGACGCTGACCAACAGTTCCCATGCTGGAACTTACACAATCCCAGAGTTTTGCCAAGGACACACAGGCAGTCCCAGTATGACTCTCCCTTCAGGGGACCAAACCTTCATTTATATATTCCACTTGTTTCTCTATCAGATGAAAACCTGGTCTGGAGAGGTGGGCAGGGAATCTACTCTTTTCCTAAACAGATTCTAATAAAGCAAAACTCCAGTTCCCAGTTACCTCTGGAGTCTTTTATATAATGAAGCACCACCATCAGGCAGCAGCATACACCCCATCTTAGCCTACTCTCTGGGTCATCTGAGGCGGTTTGTCGTGTTGTACATATAGCTTGCTTCCTCTTATCTCTCAGATATTATTATAAAGACATCGATAGACTTCAGATAAGGACGTCAATTAGTACATTGTGACTACATGATTTCAAAGCATATCCAAAATAATTAGTTGGGGTTGCTGAGGCTGTGCTCCTAACCCCGTGGAGTTTTCTGCATACATCTTTATGAAATATGTATGTGTAATATGTATCTGCATTGTGATTTACAATTTGCATTACAATTGAAGTTAGATACAAAAGAATGTTGATTAAAATTCATAGCAGAAATGTCAATCAGTATTATTCCTTGTGTACAATGCAAGCATGGTTTACAGGTTAGTTCCTTCACTGTAGGTGGATCTCTGGCAACCCAGCAGCATCAGTAACATCTGGAAAGACACAGTAACCGATGTCCATGCTTCCAACGTGAGCTCTGAGGCCCTGCTTACTTACTTACAACAAGCCAACATGGAATACAAGTAAGGAATTTTAAAAGCTTATGTGTAGCAATTTTACTTCCTCCCATCTAGCCCATTAATATAGTCATTACAACAGTCTACATGGATATGCATACAGTCAAGGCCAAATGTAATTTTTCCATAGTAATTTGGTTTTCCTCTGCTTTTAATATATCTTTCAAAGCATTTCTACATATTAAAAAATGAACTGTATGTAGATATTAAAAAAATATTTGATTCAGTTATGCATTTATTAAAATGGCTAAGGCCTTGTGCACACTGGACTTTTTTATTGTGGCTGTTAGGGCTGCCTGGTGGGTTTTTTTTTTCTGCCTCTGCCTCTGAATACACTGTTCACATGGTGAGAATGAAAACCTGTATCGCTGTTGCCATCCTTAAATGAAAATCTTTAGCTATAGCCCACAGTGCGGTAATACTTTTCTTCTTTTTTATCGATGTATTGGTTTACAACAAGCCAAGTCAGGATCCAGATGCTGGCAGCAAAGGTTGTTATAAAACACTCACCTTTATTGTAGTTTGTTTTCTACATACAGTACTTGTTGGAGGAAAGGCCACAGGGATGACGTCCTCATCTTGCTGCTACTCCTTTATTATCCAACCACAGGCTGGTGTGGGCCCTTCAACAGCCTGTATGGCTACGCTGCAGTGTAGTCTGCAGAGAGGTCCAGGTACAGGCTGTGCAAATTGGCAAGGTTCCTAAAGCACATGACTATATTAACTAAACTACAAATTCTTTGAAGGGTAAAACAATTCATATATTCAGTATGTATTTCAACTGACTATTTAGCTGTTTGCCAGTGTGGAAGCAGCACTGATGTGGTGATGTCAGTGCTGCTTTCTGCATCTCTTTCTGAGAGATGGGTGCCTATGCCATTCCAGTACTTTTTTTCATATTTCAAAATTGTCTTCAGTTTTAGAAAAAGTAAACCAACAACTATTAAGACAACTGAAAAATATATATGTGTATATATGCATATATACCTGAGCTAATGGGTTTAGTGCATCAACAAACTTTATAAATTAGTGACTATGTAACAAGTTGTGAAAACCAAATATCTAATATATGTTAAATATAAACGTGTGGATGCTGCTCCTTCAAAGGTATATATATATATATATATATATATATATATATACACACACACACACAATGATTCAAATGTCCTAAATCATGATTCAAAAAATCAAAACTCAGAAACAAAGATTAAAAACAAAAAAATCCATCAGTATTATCAGAATAGTGATATTCTCAATTGGGTATTAAAGTGCTGTAGTGCCAAGTGCTGTAAACAAAATCGGTGTAATCCGTACTCCCATCCTGTGTGCCCACTCACTCACCAGCTGCTATGGACTCCCATAACAGAAGTCATATATGCTTTGCAAGTCAACTGAAATGCTGGGATTAGTAGTCCTCTAACCAGGCTTCTTCTTTATAGACCCAGATTCTCCTCATATACGGTATAATGGCAAAGAAAGAGGAAGTATATAGCGTAATTCGGTTAATTCAAAAATATTTTATAAGACACAGTGTTCCACTCACATTGTACTGGGTAAAACAAGCTTAAAACCAGCATAGACCAGATACCGGAAGTCCACCGCCACTTGTGTGTCATCTGACGCCACCACTCGTGGTCACTGACACGTTTCGTCCCTCCCACAGGACATTATCAAAGGCTTTGGTTGGAGGACTACCAATCCCAGCATTTCAGTTGTCTTGCAATGCGCATATAACTTCTGTTATGGGAGTCCATAGCAGCTGGCAAGTGAACAGGCACACAGGAGGGGAGCACGGATTGCACCGATTTTGTTTACAGCACTTGGCACTACACTAATACCTGATTGAAAATATCACCATTACTGATGGATTTTTTTTGTTTTTAATTTTTGTTTCTGAGTTTTGATTTTTTTCAATCGTGATTTTGGACATTTGAATCATTGTGTATATACAGTATATGAGTTTAATGTGATGTATATTGGTATTAGTATTCACAGGGAGAGCGCCCTTTTTTTACATATAAACTATTAAAACAAGGCATGAAGTGTAAAAATCACAGGCTCTGTATGTTAAGTACATGCACATGCTAACAGCTCTGAGTGTCTTGAACCATTTTAAGAAAAATGTAAAAAGCAAGAAACATGGCAAAATAAAAAAAAAAAGTTGGGGAAACAGAGAATAAAAAATTCTAATGATGGTAAAGTTTTAAATATAAGGCCTCACGCCCACAGAAGTTTATTAGCTCCTGTGTCATCATGCATAAAATCCCAGGGAGTGTTAGGTGCCACATACAGCCACCAGTACAAGCGAATGGTTGTATTCACGTAACCACTGGTTGCTTCTGCATCAGAGTGTACCCACACATGCGCGTACATCATAGTTTCTCAACGCAAAAGTGGCTAATAAATGTCTGTGTGCAGGAGGACTAAAAGATAAAATGTTTATTATTCTGACTTCAATTGTTGTAATAGTGACGCATCTCTTCTTGAGACCCCTATGCCTGGCCTGAATGTAGCAGAGACAATCAATGCAGACAGCATTCATCATATAGCTGAACTCACCAAATACTTGGCATCTGCAAATATCATTATTGCCTTGCAAAACTGCAGTAGTCATATTGAAATGTTTAGTGCCCTTTAACGGAAAAAATAATAAATGCAATATATTTGCATAAAAAAGGAGCCTTGATCAGTGGACTGTGGGTGGAAAGTCAAGCTCCTACAGACACAACCTTCAGCTTTCTGCCTGTACCACTGAATGGGCTTTCTGTTAGAAAGCTGGAGGACTTGTGAATGGACTTTGGGTGTAACATGTAACATTTTCCAAAGGTGAACTTATCCTTTAAATCCTTTAAGGTGGTCAAAATGAAAGTCTTTTTTCCCAGATTTAACATGTGCCTTGTAGGAACAGTACATGAGCTCACAAATAAGAAAGAGAAAATTACATCACACGAAGGGGAGGAATTGGAGAAATTGCACGTAATTAAAATAATGACCACAAGATGGCACCATAACCAAAAACAATTAACCAGAGAAAGAATTATATATACAGTACAAAGATGTAACTGCATTCCCTATATAACTGTGGGAGGTAGCGCAGTTATGTTAAATCTGTTTTTACTATTTATGTAAAATCTTACAATTTTACAAATAAACATTTAACACAGGACTGCACCTACAATACAGGATTCACAGATCACTAGGGGTTTCTAAGAGAGAGAAAGCAGAGCAGAAGATGTTTGCTTTCAGACTATCTAAATTAATCTTTATACACAGCTATATGAAAAAGCAAACATGGAGGGCGAGGGTGGGAGGGGGATAAGTCACTGCTCTGAGACATTCACTTGAGTGGGTGTGCATATCAGCACCAGCTACTGAGCTTGGTAAACAGGCTTTTTTTTTTTTTTAATAAAGCACATACTAATAGCTTAGAAAATATATGAAAATGAGCCTGGAGCTGCACTTGCTGGCATAAAATGAGAATGCTAAATATTCATACGCTACCAGAATATATGTTTTTTTTCCATTTATATTTAAGCCTTGACCATAATAACTAAAGAAATATATAAAATTCATTACTCCACTTAGTCCCCTCATGCACATGGCCTCCTGATCCCAAATTGATCTGTGAAGAATAAGTAAACTTTATACTTTCTATACCAATTTCTTTGTGTTAAAGCAGTATTAACCTCAGAAACACAAATGTATTATATTGCAGCTTACCAATCCTTAGATGTGGTGGCTGCATTAGTTTTGCTATTTTAGGCTTTTTTTTTCTTCACCTGTTGATCTGACCAGTAGGTCTGTTATTTTTCAACATCTTTTAAGAGTCTGGGGCTGAGTCAAACCATTTAACCAAGACACGGGTCTTTACAATGGTCAGCTTTTTTTTTATTTATGTAAAACCCTTATCCCAAAAAAAGGAAAAAATGGCTGCTGTAACTGTTTACAAAGTGGAGTTTCGGCTTTAATGTGTTAGTCAAGTCCATCCAATCCTGCTAGTGTATCTAACACTACCCTCTCCCCAAATTGGCAATGCTGCTGTCTATGGGTGTCTCTTGCTCCTCCATCTATAGTGAAGACACCCTAAGAAATGTTATTGGATGGATCATCATGGTGAAAATAATGGAAACAAGCATTCAAAAAACCAAAAGCTGTCAACTTTTGCAGTAGGGTGTGCACCCCAAAGCTCAAACACACATGTAGCCTCAGCTGCACTGGATAGTGAATGAATTGGAAGTGCTCTGTGCTGAACAGCTTCCTGTTCATTCACAATTGGAAGCATAGTAAACAGTTTACTATGCTTCAGTTATGAATGAACACAGTGAGTGATTGGGATCAATCACTCACTGTGTTCATTCAGAAAAGGAAGGGGCCTGTAAATGACATATTTACTGACCCGTTCCTCTGCTCTGAATCCTGAAACATCCCCATTTGTGTCTGCAATAGCAGCCGGCAGGGGAGAAGGGAAGCCAGCAGTTCTGTGGGGGTGGGGGGGCTTGGTGGGACCCCTGGCAGCCCGGGATGATTAGTGTGTACCCAGACACACTCTGTTCACAGGCCTACGCTGTCAACACGTTTAAGGACTGGTAAGCTGCAATACATAACAATTTTGTTTTGGGCTTTATTACCACCTTAAGTTTATTTAGATGCCTTTTGAGTATTTAATCTGCCTCTGGATGCGTATATTTTATTTTTTTATCTTTATTGCTGCTAAACTAAATGCAGATAAACGCACCTGTGCATTATAGTATTTAAATCATTACATGCTTAAAATGCTTTTAGAAATGTCTTATAAACTCATATAAACGCATATCATTGCATGCCCTAAGGGGAATACAGAGAATTCCTAATATAAATGCATCATTATAAATGTATCTCCAGCACAAGTGCTGAGCAGATTGAAGGGGAGATAAGCACTGCCTGGCCACATAGGGCCGTAGACAGGCATCTGAGGACTTTATTTGTCAGCTTTTATTAGGAGTGCAGGGGAAGGATAGATAGAAATTTTAATTTAAAGGTAAAGTTATAGTTTCACAAGCCAATGCAAAAGCCAATGATGTGACATGCTCAGACAGAACTGCTTGCTGCATTAAAGCCTAATACATGCTTGCATTGCCACTTGTTGATTAATCCTGTCTGTGACATTTTTAAGAGCACTGAAAATATAATATAGTCATCCAACATTTCTAGGAGTGTAGAAGTCTCTAGTCTTCCCTTTTTTTTTTTGCAGGTCTCCTGTGACAGCAATCCTAGTACTGACAGCCGCTCAGCCTGTACAACTGTCAAACAGAGAAAGGAAATTTAAACAGAATTGACAAGTTTTTATATTTGAAGAGAACAGGGAATTAGACAGAGGCACATAGCGAGAGACAAATAACATTTATCTTGTAAATTACGAGAAAAGGTCAGAAAAAAGTCAGACCTCAAGTCAACAGATTGAAGTCTAAGCAAATATTTGAAATCACGGCAGATGTCAGAGTGGATGGAAATATGTAAAGTCTGATACAAGCAACATAGAAAAGCCTTTTTCTGTCATCAGATGGGCACCAGGGCCTGTTGTAAATAATGAGTCTTATAGCGGAGAGAGTGATATCCAGAGGAGTAACCCTGGGGGCGCCAGCTGCATAGACATAGATAACTCAGAGGGCACAATGCCACACTTCAGAAATTCTGTCCATGTATGCGGCTGAAAAGTGAACCTGGCTTGTAAAGACATTATGTTTACCTGATTTGTCTGTAAGTGGGTGTAACGTGTAGCAGCTTCACAGAGGGAATCATACGTACTGACTTTATAAACCAGGCAACCATAGGCATGCGCACAGGGTGTACCTGGGCACACCCTAATCACTCCATGTGCATTAGCATTATCTAGGGACAGCACCAGGTATGTAGTTGGGGGTGCCAGTGGCCAGTGTAACTGCCCCCATTATATTAAAGGCTAGGTTGAACAGTAGGAAAACCTTACAACCGTATTTAGGGCGTAACATAATATGCTCCCAATCAACTGTCTCCCACCACCAGAGCCTCCTTTCTGTGACAGCAGGTGGCGTTCATGTGTGTTTGACATTTGGGGTGCGCACCCTAATGCAATAGGCTGCGCACACCTATGCAGGCAATGTTTATTACCGGAGAGACGGTAGTAGAAAGAATATTTACAGCAGTAATGCGAGTAGCTTCACTCTAAGCATGGAGGCACAGATACACAGCACAGTCACTTCTGATGTAAGCGGTAATTGTATTCGTCAGCACTATAGACACTTCCCACTGACTGACACAGTATAAACCCAAGCACACGGTGCGTATCTGTAGAGACTGATGTTCACACACAACAACGGTATAACTTCAGCAGATGGATATAGACATCTGATCCACTTGTCCCTCCCTCACAGTGAGGACACCGGTTTTATTATCCGCAATGGGGAGTCTTTTATCTGACCAGGATTGCTGATACAGGACTCCGTAGGAAGCCTGAGTTATCCCTCACACGCCGGAACACTCTCCCTATCTTCTCCTAACTCTCCCTCACAAGCGGGGGTCTCTGTCCCTGTCTATACACACACGTTTTCTGTTCTCCACATATCCACCCAAAAATGGCCGACCAAATCTCCCAAGATTTGCTTGTCCTATCAGGACACCAGGCTTCTCCAAAATGGTGCTGGAGACAATTATAGAGGCCAAACAGCTCTGAACATATGTACACATGAACATATCAAATCGGCTGAAAAGTGAGTATATACTTGCTAACCCACTTCCTCTTGCAGCCAGCTAGGCTGCCCTGCACTACAGCTGCCTACGTGTCACTGCTTTGGGTAATAGAAAATGCAGAATGACAAGAGATGTGGTTGAAATAGAATGGAAGTTTTTTTTTTTGGGGGGGGGGGCTATTATTTCTCTATGCAGGTGGTTCTCAAACATAATAAGACCAGAGCCCCAGCAGTAAAAAATATATATATATACTAGAGCCACTGCAATTATTTGCCACTGGATACCCCCACAGCGGTGATCTTCCAGTGCAGCAGGGGTTAATATGGGCGTGTAGGCAGGTGCAGTTTGTGTTCTCCACTGCAGGTAGTGCTCGACCTCAGGGGCAATGCAGTTGTGGGGGGAAGTCGGGGGAACTTGGTTCCTCTATGATTCCCTCAGTCACAAGGGGGCCACTATCTGATTGGATGCTGGAGCCCCATTGACTCTGGCTGCCATGTTGGGTCAGACAGAGTCTATTTAATTCTCCAGCTCCTGGATGTGGCGCACTTTATGCATGTGGCTATTGTAGGGAAAGGTTCCCTGTCTGGCAGGGACACTGCTTGGAGACAGGGAAAGGTTCCAGAGGAGTAGGGACAGTACGGGGACTATGTCTATCTCTAAGCCTTCCATTTTGGGTGTGGACCAGGCCAGGCCGCATTCTGCTCCTTGTGTCAGAGGCTGTCGGGATCTTCCATTCTTCAAACCACTGTATTATTGCTGTCACAAAGAATCTGGCCCAGTCAGGTGTGTTCCCCCCGCTGGGCCTGTGTGTTTGCTGAACTTTTCTACAACATTGTATATTGCTATTGCCAAACCTAGACTGTGTGTGATTTCTGCATGCCGCACAATGCTGCACCTAGCCCACAGGCGGCTGCAGCTATGACATGCACTCTTCCAACCCCACACCTTATTCATAAAAAACATACTGTGGGTTTTCACAATGAAAAGCATTTCATGATTGGAGGAAGTGAACTTTTTATTCCTCCATTCATAGAGTGCCTTTCATTTTGGGATGGAATAGTATGGCTTCTATGAATTGAGCACAGGAGCAGAAAAGTTGACATAGTCAGCGCTTGATAAATCATAGGTGCAGCCACTCATATTAACCCTCCCCGCACTAGAAGATCACCGCTGCAGGGTATGGGAGAGCAGAGGACTTGGGAGTTCAACCATACACCGCAGCCACCAGCACACAAGGCACTCTTCAGTAATGCTAATGATGCATCCTTGGTGCTGTTTTAAAAAAAAAATCACAAAACTTCAGCTTTAAAATGGTTCTAAAGCCTAAACATTTTTTTAGTTCTTGCATTCTTTGCATTAAGGTAAATCATTTTTAGGCATCAAATTTGGATGGTTATGGCTGGACGATGTCAGTAGAGCATTTAACAGTGTCAGTATTTTTTTTAATTTAGAAATTTTTTACAAATGTATTTACTTTTTTTTTTACAATTTCTTTCTTCTTCCTTTTTTTTTTTTCACAATTTTTTTTGGGGGGGAGGAGGTGGGCAGTGGATCGTATCAGTAGTGCAGTGGATGAAGCATCTTTTTTTTTAATTATTATTTTTATAATTTATGTTTTTTTGTTATATTTTTTACAATGCTTCCTTTTTTTAAGTGGGGGGGGGGGTATTTTATTTTTTATTATTTGTACAATTTAATTTTTAAATATTTATTGCAATTCTTTCTTCTGTTTTTTATAAGCCATGTTGGGGGGGGGGGGGCTTTGGTGAGATAGCCGGGGTCTAAACAGACCCCGGACATCTCCCCTTTGAGACAGGGAAAGGGACTGAGGACACAGATTCCCCGGTCCCTTTCTCTGTGCCTCAGCTGCACTGAAGATTAATGAACAGGAGACAGAAGCCCCACCCCATTCATAAACTGAAGCATCACAAACAGTTTACGATGCTCAGTTATGAATAGACAGAGTCTGTGATTACTGACTCCTGATTACTCAGTTCATTCAGAAAAGGAAGGAGCCGGTAAATTACATATTTACCGGCTCCTTCCTCCGCTCCCCATCCTGACAAATCTGGGATGAGGGGGGACCAGAGGAGCACAGAGGGGGACCAATGGAGGACCCAGGGAGCCGGAGAAGCACACAGTGGACACGGGAAGCTGTAGGAGGACACAGGGAGCCAAGGGAGGACACAGGGAGCCGTAGGAGGACACGGAGAGCCTTAGGAGGACACACGGGGAGCCAGAGGAAGGCACGGGGAGCTAGAGGAGGACACAGTGATCCGGAGGAGGACATGGGGAGCCGGATGGAGGGCCTAGGGATCCGGAGGAGGGCACAGGGTCCAGAGTTTAAGGGACATTTGATGGGATGATCACTGCGGCGGTGGGGGGAGTTACAAGCACCAATATCCTACTGGGCTACAGCCTGTTACTGAGCCACAGACTCTCCTACTGGGCTACAGCCTCCCGCGGCTGTCAGCTGCTTCACTGAAAGCCACACAGGGAGATTGGTGCTTGTAACATCCCCCACCGCAGCACTGATCATCTGTGAGGCTGCCTGGGCCCCCCCTGCTGAGCTGAGGACACCAGGCCCAGTACAACAGGGCCGGCTGTACTGGCTTATTATACATACCTCCTAACATTTTGAGATGGGAATGAGGGACACCCACTAGCAAATGTATGTAGGCATAGGACATGCTACCCTGCCACACCCCCTTAAAGGAGAATTAACCCCCAAAAAAGGTTAATTAAACCCACAAGTGCTTTTTTTACCACTACTATTCCTTTATATTGGCTTTTAAAATGTACAAATGCAGCAATTTAGAAATTGGATGAAAGGTTTAGCGCTGGGAAACATTTTTTGAAAGATAAAAAGTGCATTTTATATACAACTATATAGATCAGACCAAAATGAAGGACAAATGAGGAGGATTGAGGGACAGTGGGACATTGCTCCAAATCAGGGACAGTCCCTAGAAATCAGGGACAGTTGGGAGGTATATATATATATATATATATATATATATATATATATATATATACATATACAGTATATATACATATATACAGTATGTACAGTCATTGCCATATGATAAAGTGTAGAGCTGGCTATACACAGAGAATTTAGTTTGAAAAAAATTAGATTTTGGAGTATTTGTTTGATTTTCTAATAGGAGCAGGATGGAGAATTTTTTTTTAACAAAGTTAAGCTCTAATAACGCCCACTCTCTCTCCTCATTGGCTCACTGACTTTGATTGACAGCAGCGGGAGCCAATGGCACGGGCTGCTGTCTCAGCCAATGAGGAGTGAGAGTTCCGGACAACCCAGGCTCTCATGCAACATCGCTGGATCTAGTTGAGGCTCAGGTAAGTATTAGGGGGGCTGCTGCACACAGAAGGTTTTTTATTTTAATGCATAGAAAAAGCTTCTGCCTGTCAGAAACCATGAATCAGACCAAGACAGAAGTACAGTTAAATCACACTTGTTTAATAATAAAAGTAAATAGAACAAACGTAGTCAAAACATAGCCAAAGTTCAGTAACCGGAACGGAGAGTCAGACAAGCCAGAAAGTCAGGAAGCCAGGAATCAGCGTAGTGGAACAGCAAGCAGGATCTGGATCCAGAAGGAATGTCAGCCAAGCAAGTCTTTAACAGGAGCGCTTGAGAAAGTCTCTGTGATGTTGACCAAGGCAAAGGCAGAGATCATCTGGGCTGGACGGCTTAAGTAAGCAGGACTGACGAGCAGGATATCATCAACAGGTGAGTCACGGTGGAGAGATAGGAGCTGGCAATTAGCCGACAGCTGAGCGGCCAGCTCAGAGAAGGAAGGGCTGAGCCCAGCCCTGACACTGCCTTTAGAAGCACTTTAACCACTTGCTGGCTGCCCACCGTCATATGACGGCGGGATGGTGCAGCTGTTATCCTGGGCCGCCGTCTTAAGACGGCGCTGCCTTCCAGGATCCCTAGCGGGCGCGCGCGCCCGCCGCGTCACTCGGGTCCCGGTGCGCGTGCCTGGCGGCCGCAATGTCCGCCGGGCTCCCGCGATTGCCCGGTAACCAAGCAGGACTGTGGATCTGTGTATGTAAACACCCAGATCCACATCCTGTCAGATGGGAGGAGACCGATGGTGTGTTCCTTGTACAGAGGAACACCGATCAGTCTCCTCCCCTTGTGAATCCCCTCCCCCCACAGTTAGAATCACTCCTTAGGAACATATTTAACCCTACAGCGCCCCCTCCTGGTTAACCCCTTCATTGCCAGTCACATTTATACAGTAATCAATGCATTTTTATAGCACAGATCGCTTTATAAATGTGAATGGTCCCAAAAATGTGTCAAAATTGTCCGATGTGTCCGCCGCAATATTGCAGTCATGATAAAAATCGCAGATCGCCGCCATTACTAGTAGAAAAAAATAATAATAATAAAAATGCTATAAATCTATCCCCTTATTTTGTAGATGCTATAACTTTTGCGCAAACCAATAAATATACACTTATTGGGATATTTTTTATCAAAAATATGTAGAAGAATACATATCAGCCTAAACTGAGGAAAAAATTTGTTTAAAAAAAAAAATTTGGATATTTATTATAGCAAAAAGTAAAAAATATTGTGTTTTTTTCAAACTTGTCATTCTTGTTTTGTTTATAGTGCAGGAAATAAAAAACGCAGGGGTGATCAAATACCACCAAAAGAAAGCTCTATTAGTGGGGAAAAAATGATAAAAATTTCATTTGGGTACAGTGTTGTATGACCGCGCAATTGTTATTCAAAGTGTGACAAAGTGGTTAAGAAGTGACAGATCGCAGTCACATCACACAATTAAAACACACAAACACATAATCTACTTGCACAGACGGCACTTCAGGCTGTGCATTTGCACCCAATTGTGCCAAGATAATAATTCCTTTATTAGTTCTTTGGTCCATTTATTAGATGTTTATTTAAGTGTCGGGAGTATATTTACTTCTTGGGGACTTGTAGAAATGATACCCTTTGAAGGAGGGAGAACTTACCTAGAGAGAGAGAGAGAGAGAGAGAGAGAGAGAGAAAATATTTGTTTGGCGAAGAATAGCACAAAATGATAGCAGTTGTGGATACCTTGGACAGGGGGCGAAAGTGACAACTGGATTGATTATTTTGTTATCAGTGCTAAATGGAAGGTAGAAGGAAGGGACATGCTGTCAGATGAATCAGGATCAACAGTATACTGACAGGGAGAAAAATGTGTGTGGAAGGAGACAACAAATGGACTTGAATCTATCTGCCAGACTGTACTATAATATACAGCGAGCGATGCCCTCTGCAATCCATCAGCAGGCAGAGCCAGGGCAGCAGGGGGCCAGCAGCATGTCTCCCTGACTATATTATAATATACAGCTTAAAATTTATATTACAGAGGGCACTGCTGGATATTATATTGCAGTTGGGGAGACATGCTACTGGCCGCCTGCTGCCTCAATACTGTACAAACAGGAAGCCATGGCCATAGCTCCCAACTGTCCCTGATTTCGAGGGACAGTCCCTCTGTCCCTCTTTCCTCCTCATTTGTCCCTCATTTTTGTCTGATCTATATAATTGTATATAAAATGCACTATTTATCTTTCAAAAAGTGTTTAACAGTGCTAAACCATTCATCCAATTTCTAAATTGCTGCATTGGTAAATGTCAAAAGCCAGCATAAAAGAATAACAGAGGTAAAACAAAAGCACTTGTGGGTTTAACTAATGTTTTTGTTTTGTATAATTCTTCCTTAGGGGGTGTGGCATGGGGTGTGTCCTATGCCTACATACTTTTGCTAATAGGTGTCCCTCATTCCCATCTCAAAACGTTGGGAAGCATGGCCACGACCCAGTAGGAGAGCCTGAGGCCCAGTAGCAGGCTGTAGCCCAGTAGGAGAGTCTAAGGCCCAGTAACAAGCTGTAGCCCAGTAGGAGAGTCTGAGGCTCAGTACCAGGCTGTAGCCCAGTAGGAGAGGCTGCTGCCCAGTAGCAGACTGTAGCCCAGTAGGAGAGTCTACAGCCCAGTACCAGGCTGTACCCCAGTAGGAGAGGCTGCGGACCAGTAGCAGGCTGTACCCCAGTAGGAGAGTCTAAGGCCCAGTAACAGGCTGTGGCCCAGTAGGGGAGTCTGAGGCCCAGTAGCAGGCTGCAGCCCAGTAGAAGAGTCTGAGGCCTGGTAGCAGGCTGCGGCATAGTAGGAGAGTCTGAGGCCCAGTAGCAGGCTGCAGCCCAATAGGAGAATCTAAGGTCCAGTAGCAGCCTGTAGCCCAGTAGGAGAGTCTAAGGCCCAGTAACAGGCTGTAGCCCAGTAGGAGAGTCTAAGGCCCAGTAACAGGCTGTAGCCCAATAGGAGAATCTGAGGCCCAGTAGCATGCTGTAGCCTGATAGGAGAGCCTGAGGGTCAGTAGCATGCTGTAGCCCAGTAGGAGAGTCTGAGACACAGTAGCAGGCTGTAGCCCAATAGGAGAGTCTAAGGCCCAGTAGCAGGCTGTAGCCCAGTAGGAGAGTCTGAGGCCCAGTACCAGGCTGTAGCCAAGTAGGAGAGTCTGCGGCCCAGTGGCAGGCTGTAGGCCAGCAGGAGAGTCTGAGGCCCAGTAAAAGGCTGCAGCCCAGTAGGAGTGTCTAAGGCCTAGTAACAGGCTGTAGCCCAGTAGGAGAGTCTAAGGCCTAGTAACAGGCTGTAGCCTAGTAGGAGAGTCTAAGGCCCAGTAACAGGCTGTAACCCTATAGGAGACTCTGAGGCCCAGTAGAAGGCTGCAGCCCATACCTTCCAACTTTTTGAGATAGGAACGAGGGACGCCTTTTAGCAAAAAAATGTCGGCATAGGTCACCCCCGCCACACCCCCTTAAAGGAGAATTATACAAAAAAGATTAGTTAAACCCACAAGTGCTTTTTTTTAACCAATACTCTTCCTTTATACTGGCTCTTGAAATTTGCAAATGCAGAAATTCAGAAATTAAGTTAAAGGTTTGGCACTGGGAAACACTTTTTAAAAGATAAATAGTGCATTTTATATAGAACTATATAGATCAGACCAAAATGAGGGACAAATGAGGAGGAAAGAGGTACAGAGGGACTTTGTTGCAAATCAGGGACAGTTGGGAGCTATGCTGTAGCTCAGTAGGAGAGTTTGAGGCCAAGTAGCAGGCTGTAGCCCAGTAGCAGAGTTTGAGGCCCAGTAAAAAAGGCTGTAGCCCAGTAGGAGAGTCTGAGACACAGTAGCAGGCTGTAGCCCAATAGGAGAGTCTAAGGCCCAGTAACAGTCTGTAGCCCAGTAGGAGAGTCTAAGGCCCAGTAACAGGCTGTAGCCCAGTAGGAGAGTCTGAGACACAGTAGCAGGCTTTAGCCCAGTAGCAGAATTTGAGGCCCAGTAACAGGCTGTAGCCCAGTAGGAGAGTCTGAGACACAGTAGCAGGCTGTAGCCCAGTAGGAGAGTCTGAGACCCAGTAACAGGCTGTAGCCCAGTAGGAGAGTCTGAGACACAGTAGCAGGCTGTAGCCCAGTAGGAGAGTCTGAGACCCAGTAACAGGCTGTAGCCCAGTAGGAGAGTCTGAGACACAGTAGCAGGCTGTAGCCCAATAGGAGAGTCTAAGGCCCAGTAACAGGCTGTAGCCCAGTAGGAGAGTCTGAGACACAGTAGCAGGCTGTAGCCCAGTAGGAGAGTCTTAGACCCAGTAACAGGCTGTAGCCCAGTAGGAGAGTCTGAGACACAGTAACAGGCTGTAACCCAGTAGGAGAGTCTTAGACCCAGTAACAGGCTGTAACCCAGTAGGAGAGTCTGAGACACAGTAACAGGCTGTAACCCAGTAGGAGAGTCTTAGACCCAGTAACAGGCTCTAGCCCAGTAGGAGAGTCTTAGACCCAGTAGCAGGCTCTAGCCCAGTAGGAGAGTCTGAGGCCCAGTGGTTGAGAACCACTGCTCTATCCAGCACAATATTCTCTACGTACTATATTAATATCCATCTTGTTTTTCCTGACATTCTCTGCAATACCGTTATCATTACAGCTTACAGTATATTTATTAGTTATTGGATGGTCTACAATTTATATTTATCAGCTTATCAGCATGTAGATCATTTTATAGAAATTTAATATAATTTAGGCCATAGAAGGGTAGACCTTTTTGAAGATGTCAGTAGCTGAAAGTGGTTGGACAAATCTGCATGATGTGTATAAATCACAGGTAGGGCTTAAGAGTTCTGTGGTCACAGCTTAAACGTCATCAGCATTGCAATAGTAACACAAACAATAGTTATATTTGACAATCCAATATAAGCTTACTTGAAAATCCTCTTTTATGGTGAGTGCTGCCTGTCTGTTAGCCTTCTCTTTCTACAACTTACCTGCATGCTTTGCAGCTTCTATTTTAGTTCAATCTTATTTTATTAAAAAAATTGTTATGACAACAATACACATCTGCATAATATACATGTATTATCGTGAACATCTTTATGTTATACAAGAGAAGAATGAATGTGCCGGCGCTTCAGCGGTGCTGCCCATTGATTTCATTGATTTTTCCATTGATAAGGCGCCTCAAAGATGTCGTTTGCAAGATTTTTTTTAGCGTCCTGACAGTACACAGCTCCAGTGTGAAAGCCCTTGAGCTTTCACACTGGGGTGACAGGAGAGACGCTTTAGCGGCGCTATTTTTAGCGCTCTAGCACCTGTAAAGTGCCTCAGTGTGAAAGTAACCTAAGGTTACTTATGACTGATACATGAATATACAGCACCACCATCTCCGACACAGGTGGTGTATAAATGGGAGGAAAATCTATAAGATGTCAAATACTGTAATTGGAAATTCTTTGTCCTAGGAAAGGTTTGCTGTATGGATCACATGTTGTCGCATTAGATGGGAAAATCGTCGCACAGCGATTACTCAAGGTACTCAAATAGATTTCTAAGCAAGGAGGGAAGAAGGAAAAGCAGTCGAGGAGAGTCAAGGAAAGAGGGGGGGGGACACTCCACCTAAGCAATGAGGTAGTGTTGGCCGTGTCTCCTTCCGCCCACTGCAGCTTCTATTTTAAACTTTAAAATGATCCTAATTTTGAAGTTTAAAATAACAGTAACTTTTAGGCTCCGTTTACATCAACGCATACCGAATTGCAGGCGGAATCGCCGCAGTTTTGCCCACGATTTGCAATATTGGCTAATAGCGGGATGCCCAATGCATTCCCGGTGCATTGCCTGGTGATTTTAATAGCACCCCAAATGTGGCGTGATTTTCCCGCGATTCGTCGGGCGACAATCGCAGTAAAAATGCGCAAACAGAATCGCAGGACGCCCGTCACCCAAAGGAATACAGGAGCTTCTTTTGGGCGACCGGCTACCCGCGATTCTATTTGCGCGTTTTTACCGCAATTGTCGCCCTCATACAGGGAGATGTGAACGAAGCCTTAAACACAAATCTGGGCTTTGCCAACACTTAGAAAATCAATAGGTTCTTGTTACCTTAGACCTCCCCAGCAGCCTACACTTACCTTCCTTTGACTCCCTAAATAGGCAACACAGAGATTTTCTTGATATATACCCAAGTAGTTCTGTACATATATTATATAGTAGTACACAAGCTTTACACATTTTTGTAATGCAAATGTTCTTTTCTTCTATAGGATTCTTGTAAAAAACCTGCAGAAGGTAATTGAAAAGCAGAGTTCTTCCAGAGCAAAGAGGAAGCGTAGGTCCCTATTGAAGTATGACTATGAAGACTTTCATACACTGGAAGAGGTACGCATTGGGCTCTTGTTGTCATAAACTAGACATGTATTTTAGATAACAAATGCATAGGAAAAAAATTGAATATTTCAGGTGCTATGAACCTCAAGAATGGACACCATATACTAACATCATGAAATCTTATATTTATTAGGGCTTATTAAAAGTAATCATAAAGCTAACATGTGCAACTCAGTCACAACTGGTGATTAAATTACTGTATATTGCAAAGCACCTTATATGTCCCATCCACCCTAATATTAAAGAGATACCAGCAATTGCATGAAAATGTAAATCAAATTTTACATGCCAAAAAACACAAATCAGATGTCTCTGGAAAGTGGCAGGAAGGAGGAGGATACTTCGTCTCAACGTGTCTCAGATTGTGCTTCTTCAGGAACTTTTAAGTTGAATGATCGCAATTAAATACACATATGTGGCCGCTGCACAGGTGAAACTCACAAGCCAGGGGAGAAATGGGGGCCCAAAGGTAGCATCAACCCCTCAAAGGGGTCGGGTGAACACCATAGACTCAGAATAAATGGAGAATCCCATGCATAAAACAAATCAAAAAATCAACCAACAGAACTCTCCTTTTCAAAACAGCAGTACACCAACATCCCCCCATAAAGAGTGAAGTAGGCTTTATGAATAGAATTCTCTGTATACTACTATTTACTATGTAAATAGTTTATATGTAAATGCCCATAGTCTGGGCACTTTAAAATGGTTGTAAACCACAGCTGTTGTAAAAAAAAAAAAAAAAACACGCAAGGGCAATGCATAATGTGCTAGTATGCATTGCATACTAGCACATTATGAAATATTCACCTTGAAACAAAGCCCCCCAGCGCTGTGCTGTCACCGCTGGGATTGCTTTCTTCCCCCTGTCTCTTTCTTCCATATTCGCGCTCTTTGCCTATGGCCGGAGCCGCGATGATGTCACTCCCGCACATACGGACGCACATACGGATGGGAGCCCTCAGTTCCAGCACGAAGCTCTGAAGGTCCGGCAAGGGGGCGTAACATTTTACCTACAGGTAAGCCTTATAATAGGCTTACCTGTAGATAAAAATGACCAAGCGGGGTGTACTTCCCCTTTAAGGTCCTTGTTCAGGCACTTCCTGTTATAAGGTGACAACTCTTTATCTGTCTCCCAGTTTTGCTCCTGCATTGTCAACCTGCCACACGGGCTTCCAATGGAACCTGTTTAAATCACATTATGTAGGCATGGCCAATGTTGTCACCATCAGTGCCCTGAGAAATGCCACTATGCAACTATCACTGGAATTAATGTAAACAGCAAGAGGTTGAAGGAGATCAGCAGTGCTGAGATGCCACAAAGCATGAAAAAAAGGCAAAAACACTTATTTTATTTTCTATGATACTTTGTGATACAGTGCTTTAGCAACGTAAATATCATTCAATTAATGTTTACATCTACTTTAAATACTCTGACCTAAAAACATTCTTTATAATTCAGGCCCTCAGAAACATAAAAAGGAAACATGCTGTACACCATTCTTTACAGTCTTATGCCCTGTACACATGACCGGTTTTGCCATCGGAATAAACTCTGAAGGTCTTTACGATGGAGTTCTGACGGAATTCCACTCAGGCTGTCTTGCATACACACGGTCACACCAAATTCCGACTGTCCAGAACGCGGTGACGTACAACACGTACGACGGGACTAGAAAACGGATGTTCAATAGCCGGTAGCCAATAGCTTCCGTCTTGTACTTGCTTCAGAGCATGCGTCAATTTTGGTACGTCGGAACAGCATACAGACGAGCGTTTTTTTCGATAGTAATTTGTTCCGTCGGAAAAATAAAGAACATGTTCTCTATCTAAGCCCGTCTGAATTTTCGACAGAAAAAGTCCGATGGGGCATACACACGGTCGGAATATACGATGAGAAGCTCCCATCGGACTCTTCCTTTCGGAAATTCCGCTCATGTGTACGCGGCATAAGTTTAGCTATATTAAAAAAAAAAAATAAATCAGTACAGGGGACGGTACTTCCATTCAATGTGAAGTGCCTCTTGAGCCTCTCCCCCCAAACCCCCATAGTGGTAATATCCTAGTGCTGCGGGGGTTAAAAGGATTGACTGGGCCTGTCACAGGCACTCATCAAGAATGTCAACTATGCCTGTCCCCAGCCTCCATTCATAAAAGCCATACTATAGCTTACATCAATGAAAAGTATCTTATGAATGAAGGAGCATCAAACCAACAAAGTATGGCGCTAAAAGAACCAAATGGGGATTACTCGATGGTGATGAGTGGGGTTGTGCTGAGGTCCATCCAGCAGCTATGTGAGAAATAGGCACCAGGAGTGGTGCTGAAAACAAGCTGAATCTAAAAGATCATTAAAAAGCACCAGGCGAGACCACTGGTGAAAAGTATAGATGTGTATACACTGGTGAAAAATCCAGTGACACCAGCAAATGTGAACATCATCACGCTACACAAGTCATCTGTACTTTTCACCAGTGGCCTCCCCTACGGCTTTTTAGTGGTCTTTTGGATTCTGTATGAATGAAGTAGGCAGACCTTTCATTCATTCCCCCACCCTCCATTCATAGAATGCTTTTCATTAATGGAAGCTATAGTATACATTTTATGAATGGATGGGGGAGGGTTAGCACTCTTGAAAAGTGCCTATGACAGGTCCAGGGCTTGTATTAACCACCCCCTCAGCACTGGAAGTTTACAGCTGCGGAGCTATGGGGACGAGCAGGGAACATCTGATTTCAACTAAGAGAGTATAAAAGAGCAGCTACCGGCACAGGGGACACTTCACAATGAATGTACCGTATACACTCAAGTATAAGTCGAGATTTTCAGCCCTTTTTTTGGGGCTGAAAGTGCCCCCCTCGACTTATACTCGAGTCACCGCCGTCTGCCTACATGATCAGCGTGTCATGCAGACAGACGGCGGCCAGCGTGTGCTATTACTATTTGGCGGCCGTTCACTGTTCAAAAGCCGCGCCTCCTCCTCGTCTGTGATAGGCAGAAAACTCCATTTCCCAGCAGTCAGTGTACAGCCTATCATGGACATTTTCTCATCCTCGTCCGTTGTATGAAGATGAGAGAATGTCCGTGATAGGCTGACCACTGACTGCTGGGAAATGAAGTTTTCTGCCTATCATGGACGAGGAGGAGGCGCGGCTTTTGAACAGTGAATGGCCGCCGAATAGTAATAGCACACGCTGATCGGTGCAGAGCGGCACACGGAGGCATGCACAGGTAGGATGCACACATACATATACACAGGACACAGACACATGCACACATACACAGGACACAGACACATGCACACATACACAGGACACAGACACATGCACACATACACAGGACACAGACACAGGACACAGGTACAGGACACATACACAGGACACAGGTACAGTACACATGCACAGGTACAGGACACAGGTACAGGACACATGCACAGGACACAGGTACAGGACACATGCACAGGACACATGCACAGGACACATGCACAGGTACAGGACACAGGTACAGGACACATACACAGGACACATGACACATGCACATATACACAGGACACATGACACATGAATATATACACAGGACACATGACACGTGCACATATGCACAGGACACATGACACATGTACATATGCACAGGACACATGACACATGCACATATGCACTGGACACAGGGAGGTATACAGCTGCAGATGGGCATTGTTGACCCTCTTTTTCAACTTACAGTAGCTGCTGCATTTCTCACCCTCGTCTTATACTCGGGTCAATAAGTTTTTCCCATTTTTTTGTGGTAAATTAGGGCCTCGACTTATACTCGGATTGACCTATACTCGAGTATATACGGTAAGTACCATCCTTTGTGCCAATTAAAAAAACTTTAAAAAATAAACATGGGGTTTAAATAAGGATCCTTTGCTTTTGTACAGTGATGGAAATTTTGCATACACAGAAAATAAAGGAAAGTTATATTTTACATTTAACACGTCCATTATGAAAGGAATAACCTATTCCATTCACCAAATTTTAACATAAAATTGGTAGAAACAATTGTTTTATAAGAGCTCTTTTGTGTTTTTAGATTGAGAAATGGATGCACCACATGAATAGAACTCACTCAAATCTCGTTCACATGTTTTCAATTGGAACCTCATATGAAGGAAGACCATTATATGTGCTTAAGGTAATATGACTGATAATTCAGTTTTCTGTTCATATTTGTAGCCTAACACCCACCACACAAAAGCTTTCCTTTTTCTTTTTCCTGTAATCAATGGAACTTCATCTTCTGTAAGGCATATGACCCTTCCTGATAATGGGTCCCTGCACCCTCCCGAAATCTTGCTTCTCTGTATGTGATTACATAATAAAAGGAAGCAAGCTAGTTGGTGTGCTGGTGACATATCCTATCCATGACCAGTCAGAAGTTATTACAGCATCCTTTTAACCCTATGGTCAATTCCAGAATGGTGTTTGAGAAGAATATACTTTGTGTTGTCCATAAGAACCCAGCTACACCTATATTATTCGGTCTTGTTAGGCCTGCCCTACATGGAGAGCAATTCACTCAATTCCCCCATCAACACAGACAGTGTTAATACAGGAATCCCTACTGCTAGTTCATTGTCTTCTCCCGGCGGGGGTGGGGAAGGGTGGTGGAAGACAGTGATTATTGCTAGCTACTATAGCAGCCGCTTACAATAATCGCAAGAGAATCCAGCAGGCTGGTTGTACCCAAGTTGATCGATCAATCAACTTAGTAAATTCAGCCTGCCCATTAAGGCTGGATTCACACCAATGCGAACCCGCATTCAATTCACAATAGCAGGAGATTTTGACCGGCTCTCTATGGAGCCGTTCAGATATCTCTGCAACAGGTCCGATGCGTTTTGCAGAATTTGGTTCATTTCAGGTCCGAATTCAGCCCAAAATTTGGGCTGAAATGGGACCTGAAACGGTGAACCAGGACGAACTGGACCCCTGCTGTGAGACGGATGCGAGGATGGTGTGAACCCAGCCTAACGGTTTAAATCGGCTGAAATTCTAACCGTCTATAGCCGGCCTTACTGATCAGTTAAAGAAAGTCTACAATCAGTTATGGTATCACCTATAACTGATTATCATCTGTAAAACAAGGGAAGCTTTTGGAAGAGTTATGCTTTAACCGGTTCCCGACCGGCGCACGCCGATGTACGTCGGCAGAATGGCACAGCTGGGCAAATGGGCGTACCTGTACGTCCCTTTAAATTGGCTGCCATGCCATTGCGTGCACGCGCCTGGCGGGACTCGATCGCCGCAGGGATACCCGCGATCGCCTAACGGAGAGGAAGAATGGGGAGATGCTATTGTAAATAAGCATCTCCCCGTTCTGCCTAGTGACGGTGTCACTGATCTCTGCTCCCTGTGATTGGGAGCAGAGATCAGTGACTTGTCACACATAGCACCCCCCCCCCCCCCAGTTAGAATCACTCCCCAGGACATACTTAACCCTTACACTGCCCCCTAGTGGTTAACCCCTTCACTGCCAGTGTCATTTACACAGGAATCAGTGCATTTGTATAGCACTGATTGCTGTATAAATGACAATGGTCCCAAAAATGTGTCAAAAATTGTCCGATGTGTCCGCCATAATGTCGCAGTCGCGATAAAAATCGCTGATCGCCGCCATTACTAGTAAAAAAATTATTAATAAAAATGCCATAAAACTATCCCCTATTTTGTAAACGCTATAACTTTTTCCGCAAACCAATAAATCAATAAACGCTTATTGCGATTTTTTTTTTTACCAAGAATATGTACAAGAATATGTATTGGCCTAAACTGTGGGAAAAAAAAAAAATTTTATATATTTTTGGGGGATATTTATTATAGCAAAATGTAAAAAATAATGCGTTTTTTTTAAATTGTCGCTATTTTTTTGTTTATAGTGCAAAAAATAAAAACCGCAGAGGTGATCAAATACCACCAAAAGAAAGCTCTATTTGTGGGGAAAAAAATTACATCAATTTTGTTTGGGAGTCATGTCGCACGACCGCGCAATTGTCAGTTAAAGCGGCGCAGTGCTGAATCGCAAAAAGTGCTCTGGTCTTGGCCAGCAAAATGGTCCGGGGCTTAAGTGGTTAAAGGATAAGTTCACCTTTTTTTCAAAAGATAATTATCAGTGCAGATACTAAGCATTTGCATGAGTACTCATGCAAAATGCTCCAATACTTGAAATCACATGCGATTCTTTGCAGGGCGATTTGAGCCCATTCATTTTGTGTGAGCTCAAATTGTACCACAAAGGTATAGGCCATAAGGTGAACTAGAAAAAAATACATTTTCGTTCCCACATTTGGGCATTACTTTTTAAATGCATCTTTGCATAGACAACACCCCGATGGACTTTATGTTCTCAACAAAATATCCTGCAGATTTTTTGTTACGATCCATTAGTGCCGGTTCACACTGGTGCGATGCCAAACATCGCGCAGACATCGCATGTAATTTGCAGCGCACTGCCGTTCACATTACATGCAATGTCTGTGTGGTGCGATATCAGCCATAGAGATAGTATGGCTGATATCGCACCGCATTCGGTGCAAACACGCACAGGACCCTTTTTTCTGTTCGGACCAGAATCGGATCGCATGTGTGTTCACACATATGCGATCCGATTCATGTCCGAACTGTCAGTTCGCAGTGCGATATGCAAGCTGAACTGGGGGTGTCGTTAACAATGTATTGACACTCCCCAGCGATTTGCATATGGCACTGTGAACTGACATGCGATGTGGGAACACGCAGTGGATTCGCAGTGTTCTCGCATCGCACCAGTGTGAACCGGCACTAAATGTATGTATTTGTGAATAAAAAAAAATCTTATGGTGCTGGTTTTGCTTGTAACTTTATTTCAATTCATTTTAGAAACCCAAAATATCTCTCAAACTGACATTTACACATGTGCGTAACATTTGAGACAGGTATTGGTTCGTTAGTATACTCAAGAGTGAATATGGCAAAGTTGTAGAAAATACGCTTCAATTCTACAATAGATTCATTACAGCTCAAAAATCACCCTGATCACTGACTCTGTCCATTCATAACTGGGCATAGTAAACTGTGTTTGCTAGTTTATGAATTGAGAGGAGCCTCTGTCTTCTGTCCATTCATCTTCAGTGCAGCTGAGGCTGCAGAGAAAGGGACTGGGGAATTTGTGTCTTCAGCCCCTTTCCCTGTCTCAAAGGGGAGATGTCAGGAGCCTGTTTAGACCCCTGATATCTCACCAAAGCCCCCCCAACAGGGTTGATAAAAAATAAAAAATAGTTGAAGCATATTTTTTACAACTTTGCCATATTTCACGGTCTACATTCACTCTTGAGTATACTAATACTAATATTAATGCACCAATACCTGTCTCAAATGTTACGCACATGTGTAAATGTCAGTTTGAGAGATATTTTTTGTTGCTAAAATGAATAGAAATAAAGTTACAAGCAAAACCAGCACCATAAGATTTTTGTTTTTTTTTTATTCACAAATACATACATTTATGGATCAAAAAACTGCAGGATATTTTGTGGAGAACTTTTAACATAAAGTCCATAGGGGTGTTGCCTATGCAAAAATGCATTTCAAAAGTAGTGCCCAAGTGTGGGAACGCAAATCATTTTCTAGTGACTTTTCCTAGTTCACCTTATGGCCTAGTATCGGTAATCGGTATTGGCGAATATTTGTGTATTCATACTCACGGATAAAAAAAAAAAAAAACATATTGGTGCAGCCCTAAAAAAAGTAAATGCACATTGCTTGGCAGGTAAAAAAAGTGCATTTATTATTTTTTTCTCATACGGGCAAGCAGTTACCTGAAAGCAGGAAGATCAATGAACTAAAAGTACGCTCACCCGAGCTCTCGCAGCTCAATGAAAATTACAAGCAGTCAGCCGCAATGTGTTGTAGGCAGTCATTCACAGGAAACTTTGAATGAATGACATGGGCATGTGGGTGGAGCCCCGCATGGCTGCGCTTGATTCAAATAGTGCCAGCAGGTGTGGGAAGAAGATCCCTGGCCCGCTGTCACAGGGAGGGGGTGGGGAGAGGCTGCAGATGCTGGAACATTTTACATATTTCAGGAAACATGTAACATGGTCCAACGTGTGAGTGTATTAGTTATTAGTTGCAACTGATAACAAAGAACCATACAATACTAGAAGTGCACAGTGTTAAAATAACATGCAGCCAACCTCTGGTGGGTTGGATGAAATAAAGAATGACTCAACCCACTGTTTTAAAGTGGAACTAAACTCTGCAAATACTAACCTCTTCTCCAACAATCCAACAACCACAAGGTCCCTCACCGTTACTGGAACCTTCTCCTTGGCTTCTTATGGGTGCTGCGTTTTTTAGCCATTTTCATTGACTGGAGCGAGATGACTTAAAGTCAAATTCCAGGCTGCCACCTAACTAGTCCTAAAAATGCTTCCTCCCCCTTTTAACACCTATGTTGACTAACCTGTGTAAGAGAAATGTGTATACTTACCTATTTTCAGCCCGCTAAGGTCCAATCACGTGATCCCCTGTGTCAGCCAGTGGCACCTGCAGGAGAGAGAGCGCTCCGCAATAGCTGGAATTCCTGGGAGTGGTGACATCATCTTTAAGCTTCCTATGGCCCATCCAATGTTGGTGCTTCCTCCTCTACCCTGCAGCCAGCCTTGGCTGACACAGGGGAGCCAGGTCATGTGAGTGGACCGGAGCAGCCTGAAAATAGGTAAGTACGTACATCTTCCTTACACAGGTTAGTAAGCATAGGTGTTAAAAGGGGGGGAGGGGGCATTTTTAAGACTAGTTAGGTTTTAGCTGGAATTGTACTTTAACTCCTGCCCATGCGCAGGAGTTTTTTCATCCTGGCTGAGAATGTAAAGTGAGCTGTGCATGCGCAGCTTAGTGTATATTCTACAGAAGACTGTGAACAGACGGGTAAGCTTGTTTTATTGCAGAAGAGACATAGCATATCGGTTCTGCAATAAATAGCCCACCTTCTTGCATGTTTTTTGTACCTTTTAGTGCAGATTTAACAGTCTAAATAGAGGCTAAGATGACACCATCCTCATGTGTAAAGGATAGGAGACCTTTGTTCTGCTTTAACAATGAAATAAGCATGTAATAGGTTAGATGGGGAAACCTGATGATTACACCCTGCCTGGGGCACCAAAATATGTTGAAATCAATTTATTTTTTAACAGAGTTATACAAAGGAAACAATAATGGATACTTGTTTGTAATACAAAATGACTAATGCATTAGACCCATGTGCCTTTACCATGTGTATTCTGGAATAGATGAGTGAAAGGCTTAATCTAATAGGATCCCCATCATGCCAGGCAGGAATCATATTGTGCTGTCTGGTTTGTGTTTCACTAATGTTTGCAGATCACTCTGCTTGTACACTCAATGGTTACAGTAGTTGAAGCTAGATGCTTTTCAGGTTTGGTCTGATCAAGCTTCAGGCCTGTAGTTGTCAAAGGACTACAAACCCTCATGTGCTGTGCCAGCCTCTGCACAAAGTGACTCTTGGCAACAGAACAGTCACAGTTTGTCTATGACTGGTTTAGCTTAAGACTTTTTTTATATATACAATAAACTTTTATTTCAAAATGTAACACTGCCAGGAGTGCTAAAGCAGATGCACTGAAAACAACATTTTCAGAACATAAAGACCTGTTTCTCGCTGGTGCGATTTCAGAATCACACGACAATTGAAATCACATTGATTTCAATGGTGCCTGTTCACATTAATGAAGTGCAGCTGTGATGTGACTTTAAGGAAGGTACCTGTGCTACTCTGGTGCAATGTAGTGCAATTTTTTGCCCTGTAGACTTCAATGGAAACACATCAAAATCACATGTGCACATGTTTTTGATGCACTTTGAATGCTATTTCAGTGCGTTTTTCACCCCTCCCCCTGCAGAAATCGCACCTGAATGAAAATTGTGTCAAATACACATCAAAAATGCAGCAAGTTGCACTACATAATCACACTGGATATGGGATGAAATTGCAGCTGCACTAGTGTGAACTAGGCCTTAAAGTGTACATTTAGTCAAAATAAGAAAAATAAACAAATTGGCTATGTTACATTTAAAGCTGTATACCGATAATGAGTCTATTTCCATTGATTATATTCCTCTCCTTGTCTAGTTTCATCCTGCCAGAAATAGCAGGCCTGGTTGGCTTCCTGCCTATGGATGGCAATGCTGTAACCTGCCTATAAATCTATCTACAGAATTGTCTCCCACCATACCTTCAACTGCATGTGGAAGGTATGGTGTAAAGGTTTAGTTAGTAGAGGAAGAGGCTGGTCACTCCCATACCCTACTGTGTCATGGCCAGCTCTTCTCCACCCTTCCCAAATGACAGTGCTAGTGGGATTGGTTACAGTGTGTAGCAGATACCAGAAGTGGCATTCCAACGCTGTTCTCCTACCCACAGCCTCAGCCATAAGTACACTACGAAACCAAGACATGACCTCCTACAAAGTTATCTAATGAAGGTGTTTTGAGGTGACTCAAAAGCCCGAACTTCTGCCTTAAAGCGGACCTTCAGTCATTTTTTCATCTCTCCATCTATTAAATCTTCTGCCCTTATTGTTTTAACTTTGGATAGTAAAACATTTTTTTCTGCCAGTAAATACCTTATATAGCCCACTTCCTCCTTCTTGTCTGGAAAAAAAGCCTAGGCTTAAGACATTATGTACAGCTCTCTCTCTCACCCTCGCGAGAGTTTGCCAGGAAGGGAAGGGGGATGAGTCACAAGAGGGCCATTGAGAGCTGCAGAGCTGTAGGCGTGCCTCTTTGTGTCTGTGTGAATCCAGGAAGTTAACAGACAGCAGCTTCAGCTGCCCACAGATAAAATGGATGGAGCCAGACTCAGTGGAGGGAGAATTTTGCAGCATATTTGGCAAGTACAGAATCACAGTATATATAAAATAATATGCAAAGTGGTTGGAGGAAAGCTTCAGAATGGCAAATATTTTTTTATTACAAATGATGTGAGCAGACATCATTTGTAAGCAGTTCTTCTTTAAGCATCCCTTGTGGTGTTATAGTTTTCCCCCTTTTGCTGGACAATTTGTAACGTGAAAATTATATTTTATTTATCCATTTTGAAGGTCAAAGTGACCCTCTCTATTACTAGTGAAATGTCAAATAAAAGTACATGCTCCGAGAAGCAGATAGCAATAAATATTGTAGGCAAAAATCCACTTTTCTCTGAAAGTCTGTATTGCAAAGCTCCATTACCCTGTAATGTCAGTCACTCAGCCCTGCCTGCTACTTCCTAGCTCCTTCTCATTCCATTCTCTCTAACCACCATGATAGGAATGGCATATTCGCTGGGTGGTGGAGAGGATGAACCTCAGACTGTCACTCACATAATATAAAGGATTAACTGCATAACTGGACTGTAGAAAACATTTTACTCAGGGCTCCTTCACGCATGCAGCTATACCGCCACCCCTCTGAAAAACGATCCACGGTGGACCGCTTTTCAGAGTGTGTTTGACAGGTGGCGAGGATGCGATATGTTGCCTCCTTGCCACTTGCTTTAACCCTTAAAATGCCAACCTTCCATGTTGCAAATGTGTGCGTTGCACTTGAATGCGGAGTGGTTCCAGCACAGAACTGTTCTCTTCAATGGGTCACGTTTGGCAGTGGTACCACCTGCTGAAAGTAACATGTCATTTAACTTTTGCTGCGTAGCAAAGCATCACTACCATGGCATGTGTACAGCCCTAAACAGATGGATGCCCTAGGTTTCTCAGAGGTTGCTAGGGGTTCCTTGAGCAATAAGCAATTTCTGTCTCTCAGATATGTTCCCACTGACACCATTGATCTTTTTAGCGATCTCTAAGGGGGTAACGCTTCCCAATGACCACACGTGTAAGGAGCATTCTTCCCACTGACCATCACACTAATGTATCATGAGTTGTAGCTATAGTCATTTTTATCAGGGGTTCCCTGAGAATAGAAAGTTATTTCAAGGGTTCCACTGTGTTGAAAAGGTTGAGAAAGGCTGTCCTAGAGTGATTGCGGGGTGGTAAAATTGTGGCTTAACTGCCTGTGAGGCTCCATCTGGAATGGTATTGTCTATATTTGTTGCTCTCATTATATGGGAGTGCCCAGAAGGGAAAACATAGACAGCCAGGACACCATGTAGGGAAATAGATATAGGCTTGCTCAGGAGAACAGCATGTGTGGCTGCAAATTGTGTAGCTTGGGGAATGGCAACAGTTTCTGTAACTGATTATACTTTCAGATGCAAGGGAATAAAGCATTAAAGGATTTTACTTAGAACAATGATAGTGCTTAAAATTAAAATCAGCCAAAGAGTTCCACAATAGCCACTCCAATCTCTGATTTCAAACTTTGAAGATTATGTGCCCTGTCATAAACATTTTACCACCGTATAGTACATAAGCAAACTTCATCCAGATCTGTTAAAACAATAGAATTCTCAGTGAAGTGTGTAAACATTTTCGTGTAAACAAGTTTCTTTAAAATCAAATGAACTTTTTGTACCATTGAATCTTTAATGAAATTGGTAAAATAAATCAAAATGGAAAAAAAAATATTAAATGTCCTCGTTTTCTAATTTTTCTGTAAATCAGATTAATTTTCCGATCCAGGTTTGGAAACAAAACTTAATTAGTGCTGTAAATAGGTTTGTTTGTATGCAATTTTTTCATTTACAAATACATAAATCCATGAAACTATATTTACTGAAATTAGATAAGTTCTTTGAAGCATTTGTAATTCATTTTTAAACTTTTTTTTTCTAAAGAGAAGTGAGATTGTTTGTTTAAATGGATAGTTGTGGATCAATTTTATAGTATTTGTTTTGTAGGTTTTTAAGCTGTTCATATACAATATATATATATATATATATATATATATATATATATATATATATATATATTGTATATTAGAGATAAAGATTTTCTTTTGCAAAAATACATGTATACACAAGTACATGGATTGAAAACTGGCTTCAAGGGCGAGTCCAGAGGGTGGTGATAAATGGGGAGTACTCAGAATGGTCAGGGGTGGGTAGTGGGGTCCCCCAGGGTTCTGTGCTGGGACCAATCCTATTTAATTTGTTCATAAACGACCTGGAGGATGGGGTAAACATTTCAATCTCTGTATTTGCGGATGATACTAAGCTAAACAGTGCAATAATTATTCCGCAGGATGTGGAAACCTTGCAAAAAGAGCTGAACAAATTAATGGGGTGGGCAACTACTTGACAAATGAGGTTTAATGTAGAAAAATGTAAAATAGCTGACTGCTGTCCTTTCGGACACTCATGATAAGTTCTTGAAGGTATGGAGACCATGGGTTGAATATACTAAACCCACCAGATTTGATACCACCCTTCTTCGGATTTAATGCACTCCTGCTCCCCACCGCGAGGACCCACCCTCCCCCCTTTTTTTTTCCTCTTCTCTCCTTACCTCTTATTCCTTACTCCTCCCTTCTTAGCTAATCTCAACCCCTAGTTCTTCTTTAACCTCCCTCTCAATACTCTTACTTCTCAGTTGCACCTAAGAATCCATCTGGCCACGGGGCATAGCCTTGGATGAGAGGCCGATGTTGAGACAAACTCTTCAAGTATTTGTTCAAAATCTGACGCGGTACTGCGGGCATTCCTGAAACCTTAGTGTGTCCAACCACTTTCATCTTTCCAACGTACAACTGTTTTCAGCCTCTGTTATATTCTTATTGTTTTGCTTTTCTTTGATTTACTAGCCTACTTATTTTATTTATAAGATGCTAAATTTTATGTTATGTTTATTCATGATGCATTCTCTACACTGTTAAACTGTGAAATTGCTATGATTATCAATAAAACCTTTTGTAAAAGAAAAATGTAAAATAATGCATTTGGGTGGCAAAAATATGAATGCAATCTATACACTCAGAACCTCTGGGGGAATCTAGGATTGAAAAGGACCTGGGGGCAGGGGCGTTGCTAGGTCTACAAAAGATCTGGGGCTAAAGCCCATAGCAGCGTAGTAAATAAAGTAATACGCTTGGGCGCGCATGCACATGTATATACAGTAATATACGTGTGTGTGTGTGTATATATCTCCAGAGAGCCTCCTTCTTACATCAGAGTCCCCAGAGAGCCTGCCCCTTGCATCAGGGTCCCCAGAGAGCCCCCCACTTGCATCAGGGTTCCCTGAGATCCCACTCTTACATTAGGGTCCCCAGAGAGCCTCCATCTTAAATCAGGGTCCCTAGAGAGCCTCCCCCTTAAAATCAGGGTCCCCAGAGAGCCTCCCCCTTAAAATCAGGGTCCCCAGAGAGCCTCCCCCTTAAAATCAGGGTCCCCAGAGAGCCTCCCCCTTGCATCAGGGTCCCCAGAGAGCCCCCCACTTACATCAGGGTCCCCAGAGAGCCTCCCCTCCGCTTGGGGACCCCTGTAGAGACTCAGGGCTATGGGCCCCAGATTTGGGGCTATAGCCCCAAAAGCCACCCCCTAGCGACGCCACTGCCTGGGGGTCCTAGTAGATGATAGGCTAATGCAATGGCATGCAATGCCAAGCTGCTGCTAACAAAGCAAACTGAATATTGGCATGCATTAAAAAGGGGATCAACTCCAGAGATAAAATAATAATTCTCCCACTCTACAAAACTCTGGTCCGGCCGCACCTAGAGTATGCTGTCAAGTTCTGGGCACCAGTCCTCAGGAGGGATGTACTGGAAATGGAGCGAATACAAAGAAGGGAAACTAAGATAATAAAGGGTCTGGAGGATATTAGTTATGAGGAAAGGTTGCGAGCACTGAACTTATTCTCTCTGGAGAAGAGACGCTTGAGAGGGGATATGATTTCAATTTACAAATACCGTACTGGTGACCCCACAATAGGGATAAAACTTTTTCGTGGAAGGGAGTTTAACGAGACACATGGCCACTCATTAAAATTAGAAGAAAAGAGGTTTAACCTTAAACTACGTAGAAGGTTCTTTACTGTAAGAGCGGCAAGGATGTGGAAATTCCCTTCCCCAAGTGGTGGTCTCAGCGGGGAGCATCAATAGTTTCAAAAAACTATTAGATAAGCACCTGAACAACTGCACCATACAGGGATATACAATGTAATATTGACATATAATCACACACATAGGTTGGACTTGATGGACTTGTGTCTTTTTTCAACCTCACCTACTATGTAACTATATAACTATATTATATTTACTACATGACAAAGGTTTCTCAGAGCACTGTGGCTTATCCAAAGAGACAGCATAGCACACTGCTTTGAGGCTTGGTTTGCCTGATTGAAACTTTGTATTGAGTGGTTGATGGGTTCACTGCAATGAGTCAATAACACCTGTAAATTAGTAAAGCTCTGTAAACGACAGATCTATAAGCAACAACTTGTTTAAACAACTGTTTAAAAAAAAAAAAAAAAAAGCAACTGAAAACAACACTTTTTAATCAAAGACGCAAAGGGAGAGTTAGGCCCCTTTCACACCTATGGACTTTTTGTCCGTTTTTCATCCACCCGTTGATGGATGAAAAGCGGACATCAATGCATTTGGAAAAACGTATGACAACAGATGATCATCTATTTTCATTCGTTTTCATCCGCTTCCATCAACTTCCGTTTTTTTGAGCGGATAATAGCCCTATTTTTCATCTGTCAAAAAAACAGATTGGACGAAAAATAGATGTAAACTGACAAATGGTCAGTTTTTTATCAGTTTTTGCATTGGTAGTGGGTGTAAAAAAACTGATGAAAAACAGATGAACTGATAAAAAAATGGATGAGATGAACTGATGAAATGAACGTGAGAAAGGACCCTAAGGCTCCTTTCAGACATGCGGACCGTTTTTTAGGCGGATCTGAATGGACACTTCATACAGGTCTATGGAGTGATGGATGTCAGTGGTGACATGTCCGCTGACATCCGATCCTCTCCAATCCGCTGAATCCATACGGAAGGAGACTCTATTTTCCATCCGTCTGGCGGATCAGATGAAAAGGGACAGGTGGTCTGTTTTCATCCGATCTCACTATAGAGGAGAGTGGGGCTTTGACAGGTCTGTTCCTGCACAGTGAGCAGAGATGGACCTGTCATCCGCCGGCTCAGCAGGGATCAACCGAGCGATCCCTGCTGAGCAAGCAGAGTCGGTCAAAACGGACAATGTGTGTGTGAAAGGGGCCTAAAAATGAAAAGAAGCCCCACCTGGTGGCTGAAAAGGAGAATACAAAATATTTATATTAAATGTAGTTTGTATGTAGTTTTTAAAGCAGTATTAAACCGAAAACAAAAATGTATTATATAGCAGGTAACCGATTCCGAGATGTGGAGGCTGAATTTGTTTCCCTTTTTTAGTCTTTTCCTGTATTTTTACCTGGTGATCCGGCTAGTAAGTCTGTTATTTTTCAATTTCCTTTAAAAGCTGTCCAGCAAAAGGTGCAGTGAGAGTTATGCTGTGTACACACAGCCGGACTTTCCGACAGAAAAAGTCAGATGGGAGCTTTCGGTCAGACATTCCGACCATGTGTATGCCCCATCGGACTTTTTCTGTTTTCTTTTTCTGCCTGGTGAGTGATCAGGCTGCAGTTTAGCCCGTTCGCAAGTCCACTCATGTGTACGTGGCATTAGTGTTAAGACAAACCTCTTACCACTGGCAGGGGTGTTTACAATGGTCAGCTTTTATTCATAAAACTTTATCCCAAAAGAGAAAAAACTGTTGCTGTAACTGATGAAAAAGTGTTAGCTGGAGTTTGGCTTTAAAGCGGAGCTAAACTCATCAATTTAACTGTTTCCCAAAATGGTTGCATTCAAGGCATACTGTAAATAACTCTCACAGTGGCTTTACACTCTTAGCCCCTGTTCACACCGGTGTGGCTTTGAAATCGCAGTACTTCAGCGCAATTTTAAAGCCGCTCATCAGTGCGTTTTGCACTACCAAATTCATTGTGGCTTGCGACTTCATTATCAAGCAGAAGTTGGTAAAAAGTAGTGTAGGAATCTTTTTCATAATCGCTGCGACATGTCGTTTGTGATATAAACGGTTCCATTGCCAGCAATGGGATGTGCCTTGTCATGCGATTTGGAACAGTCAAATCGCATGGCAAGTGGCACCAGTGTGAATGGGGGCTCAAACAAACTGTCAAGCCATCAAATGGCTGGTGTCATAACTGATCACATGTGCAGCACCATGGCAACTGTAGATCAAACAGAGACTAAAGCCTATAACACACAGGCCGAATGTCAGGCAGCATTGAGCGGTATAATAGAAACCAGCCAACATTTGGCCCTTCTGTCAAATGGGCATGACCGAAAAAAAGGTCTGCCGATTGGCTCCTGATCAGGGCGCTGACCGGAGTGTTCTGCTGGTGGGGAGGGGGGGTAGGGGGGTGGGCGTCCCTCTAACAGAACGCAATAGAGCAGCAGGGGAGATCGCTGTACTAACATTGCATAGTTAGTACAGCTGCTCTGACCTGAGCTGTCAGGTTTCTTTTGTTCAACTCACTGGGTTGAATAAAAAAAATAAACTAGTAGTGTGTACAAGGCTTTAGTGTGGCCATACATTATGCAATTTTCTTTCCGTGAACCACAGGTGGAAGGAAAGAAAATTGCTTGATTCCTCTATCAACATCATCAAGTATTAGGGGGGCTGAGGGGGGCTGCTGCACACAGCAGGCTTTTTATCCTATTGCATAGAATGCATTAAGCTAAAAAACCTTTTGAGTTTACAATCACTTTCAGGATTGGTAAGCTGCGATATATGACATTTTTGTTTTTGGATTTAATACCGCTTTAACTGTCTAAAATATTTTTTAACTAAAATGATTTTTTTTGCTGGCCTGAATAAGCACCTAGATAAGAAAAATCAAAGCTGCACAACAAGTGCTAAAGTGTCATATTCAGCCCCCCAGGCCTCAGGTTAGGTACTAGGGTATTAGAAAATCACTTATATCTTTTATTTCCGTTATATAAGGACTGTTATCTTCCTGGGTTTCAGAACAGTCACATATATCAACCACAGGGCTTGAGTCCTGCAGGAACAGATGGGAACGGCATTCCTGTACTTTTTCCACAGCATGAACGCCCTTCCTGTTAGCAACTGCATCCTGCAGAACTGGCCTTTGAAGTATACGAGCTGATGCAGAGGGGGGGCACCGAAGCTCAAGTGGCACTGTCCACTCGCTGCCTCCCTAGGCATGGCACACTGCGACGCCCAGGATCGGCCCTGCTGTGGGTGTGCGGGACGGGGAGGGCGTCCGATCCAATGGGGTCAGTCCGCCCCGGGTGCCACACATCGAGGGGGGTGTCATCTTGGCACACCCGTCCTCCCCTCATTCCTCCTCCGCTGCTGTAAGAAAGTCCCGCCTCCTAGACCGCCTCTAGTGATAGGCCAATTGAATCAGTGTGACCTGTATTATAGGAGCCGGCCTAGGAGATGGGACCTTGTTACAGCGGCCGCTGGAGGAGGAGGACAGAGGAAGGGGAGGACGTTCGCGCCAGGATTTTTAAATCTAGATCCATCCTGACACTGATGAGGCTGCTGGGCACTGGTAAGGGGATGCATTGCTGGGCAATAGTAAGGCTGCATTTGATGAGCACTGGCAAGACTGCATTTGATGGGCACTGGCTAAGGCTGCATTTGATGGGCATTGATGAGGCTGCTGGGCACTGGTAAGATCGCATTGATGGGCACTGGTAAAGCTGCATTTGATGGGTACTGGTAAGGCTGCATTTGATGGGCACTGATCAGGCTGCATTGATGGGCACTGGTAAGGCTGCATTTGATGGGCACTGGTAAGGCTACATTTGATGGGCACTGATCAGGCTGTATTTGATGGGCAATGGTAAGGCTGCAATTATTGGCAGTGATCAGGCTGCATTGATGGGCACTGATCGGGCTGCATTGATGGGCACTGAGTAGTGAGTGTAGTGAGTGGCCCGGGGCCTAGGTCCCACTTTGCACAATCAAGACAGGCAGCCTGAGGAGAGGGGCCCCCCGGGCCAGCACACTCAGCACTCCCGGCCTCCCTCCTCTGCACAGACCAAAACATGTGTGCGGATACATGGAGGCAGGAGGGGCCCCACATATCGGAGCCTGCATAGAAACATAGTGCAGAAGGGGTCCCCCAGTGATTGCAACTTGTTTTAGAAATTCCCTGCGAGGGAACCATTATCACACATTGTTGAGTTGTTTTGTTAGTATAGAATACAGGTTAAATTATTTTGTTGTTACATCTGTTCTATATTTATTTATGTAATGCATGTGAATTTTGGAGGTGTCCTCATAAACAGACACTTTACAATAAATGTTGCACTTTATTTGTTAAAACAGGAGTATGTAATATATATATATAAAATACACACACACTTTTTTATTTTTAAGGTGGGTTTTAACTTGGGTGAGTTCCCACACTTTTTTCCCAGGACTTGACCCCTAATTAACCATCAACCTAGAAAAATAGCATATTGCCTTTGAGATCTCACCTATACAGTGCCTTGAAAAAGTATTCATACTCCTTGAAATGTTCCACACTTTGTCATGTTACAACCAAAAATGTGAATGGATTTTATTGGGATTTTATGTGAAAGTCCAACACAAAGTGGCACAGAATTGTGAAGCAAAAGGAAAATGATAAAATGGTTTTCAACATTTTTAACAAATAATTATGTGAAAAGTGTGGTATGCATTTGTATTCAGCCCCCCTGAGTCAATATATTGTAGAACCACCTTTCGCTGCAATTGCAGCTGCAAGTCTTTTTGGGGATGTCTTTACCAGTTTTGCCCATCTAGAGAGTGACATTTTTGCCCATTATTCTTTGCAAAATAGCTCAAGCTCTGTCAGATTGGATGGGGAGTGTCTGTGAACAGCAATTTTCAAGTCTTGCCACAGATTCTCAATTGGATTTAGGTCTGGACTTTAAGTGGGCCATTCTAACACATGAATGTGCTTTGATCTAAACCATTCCATTGTAGCTCTGGCTGTATGTTTAGGGTCGTTGTCCTGCTGGAAAGTGAACCTCCATCCCAGTCTCAAGTCTTTTGCAGACTCTAACAGGTTTTCTTCTAAGATTGCCCTGTATTTGGCTCCATTCATCTTCCCATCAACTCTGACCAGCTTCCCTGTCCCTGCTGAAGCAAAGCATCCCCACAACATGATGCTGCCACCATATGTTTCATGGTGAGGATTGTGTGTTCCGGGTAATATGCAGTGTTTCTATTCCGCCACAAATAGCGTTTTGCTTTTAGGCCAAATATTTAAATTTTGGTCTCATCTGACCAGAGCACCTTCTTCCACATGTTTGCTGTGCCCCCCACATGGCTTCTCGCAAACTGCAAACGGGACTTCTTATGGCTTTCTTCTTGCCATTCTTCCAGATTTGTGGAGTGCATGACAGATAGTTGTCCTGTGGACAGATTCTCCCACCTGAGCTGTGGATCTCTGCAGCTCCTCCAGAGTTACCATGGGCCTCTTGGCTGCTTCTCTGATTAATGCTCTCCTTGCCCGGCCTGTCAGTTTAGGTGGATGACCATGTCTTTGTAGGTTTGCAGTTGTGCCATACTCTTTCCATCTTCGGATAATGGATTGAACAGTGCTCCATGAGATGTTGAAAGCTTGGGATATTTTTTTATAACCTAACCCTGCTTTAAACTTATCCACAACTTTATCTCTGACCTGTCTGGTGTGTTCCTTGGCCTTCATGATGCTGTTTGTTCACTAAGGTTCTCTAACAATCCTCTGAGGGCTTCACAGAACAGCTGTATTTATACTGAGATTAAATTACACACAGGTGGACTCCATTTACCAATTGGTTCAACTAGATTTTAGTTAGGGGTATCTGAGTAAAGGGGACTGAATACAAATGCACGCCACACTTTTCATATATTTATTTGTAAAAAAAAATTGAAAACAATGTATCATTTTCCCTTCACTTCACAATTATGTGCCACTTTGTGTTGATCTATAACATAAAATCCCAATAAAATACATTTATGTTTTTGGTTGTAACAAGACAAAATGTGGCAAAATATCAAGGGTATGAATACTTTTTCAAGGCACTGTACATGCTCTAGAACAGTGGTTCTCAGCCTTTGTGAGACCAGGGCCTGGTAAATTCTTTCCAAAAGCTTTCATACCAGTGGCGGTGCGTCCATAAGGGCGCATGGGCACTGCCCCCTCTCTCCAGCCACCCCCCTCTAGCACCAATAGATAGATTCATGCATTGCATGAATCTATCTATCTATGGCCGTCGCTGCCACCTCCTATTCAGGCGCCCTGCCCCTTTTTGGGTGCCGGGCGCCTGAATTACAGCGGCAAGGTTTTTTTTTTAAGCACCTGATTAGAGCCATAGGCTCCAATAGGCATCAAAAATGCTGGGCACTCGCAGGTCACTCACCAGTGTTAGAAAAGCGAATAAATGTTTGCTTTCCTAACACTAAACCTCCTCTCCGCCAATCAGTTGCTCGGATCTGTTACACGTCACCCGATTGGCTGAAACGACAGGCGCTGTGATAGGATGCCTATCAGGCGTCCAATCATAGCAGAGGATGGGAGAATACATCGAGGAGCTGTCCCACCACCACCGAGACAGGGTAAGTACAGATGACGGGCGGGGGCACACCGGCAGCATTTGATATGGCACAGTGGCTGCGTTTAATGGGGCACAGTGGGAGCATTTGATGGGGCACAGCAAGGCTGCATTTGATGGGGCACAGTGAGGCTACATTTGATGGGCACAGTGGCTGCATTTGATGGGCACAGTGGCTGCATTTGATGTCACAGTGGCTGGATATGATGTCACAGTGGCTGCATATGATGTCACAGTGGCTGCATTTGATGCTGCACAGTGGCTGCATTTGATGGGGCACAGTGGCTGCATAAGATGGGCCCAGTGGCTGCATTAGATGGGCATAGTGGCTGTATACGATGGGCACAGTTGCTGTATTTGATGGGGCACAGTTGCTGTATTTGATGGGGCACAGTGGCAGCATTTGATGGCACAGTGGAAGCATTTGATATGGCACAGTGGCTGCGTTTGATGGGCACAGTAGCAGCAATTGATGGGCACAGTGGCTGCGTTTGGCACAGTGGCTGTGTTTGATAATACAGTGGCGGCAATTGATGGGCACAGTGGCTGCATTTGATGGCACAGTGGCTGCGTTTGATGGTACAGTGGCAGCAATTGATGGGCAGAGTGGCTGCGTTTGATGGCACAGTGGCTGCGATTGATGGTACAGTGAGGCTGCAATTGATAGGGTTTTTTTCTGAATTTTTCAGTTTTTCAGCACCAGCCGCCACTGTTTCATACCCTCAGTGTCGGTTCACACTGAGGCAGCAAGACTTGCAGCGCGACTGCCTCAGGCGACCTGGACACGACAAGAGCAGCGACTTCCAAAACGACTTCTGTATAGAAGTCAATGCAGGTCGCCCCCAAAGTCAAACAGGAACCTTTTTCTAAGTCGCAAGTCGCTCCGATTAGAACGGTTCCATTGTACAGAACAGGACACTACTTGTCAGGCGGCTAAGTCGACAAGTCGTCCCAGTGTGAACCGGCATTTACAGTAAAAAAAAGTTGATACTCATAGATTCTGTGATTATGTAATTAGATAGCATTGTATTATGTTGAAAAGTGACAGCTGGAATCAAATTGATTGCTAAGGATCTTTATTCCATATTACCTTTCCTGCGTTTTCCTTTCCTGGATTTTTTATTAATAATACACCAAGACTATATTTTAATTTTCTTTACACAGTTGGGTACAAAGCCTTCCACTTCTAAGAAATCCTACAAGAGGGAGATATGGATGGACTGTGGTATTCATGCAAGAGAATGGATCGGACCAGCTTTTTGCCAGTGGTTTGTAAAAGAGGTGACATACTAATGAATGTTTATTACAAACTCATACTGAACATTCTTCTTTTATTTAGAATAAAAGGCACACTGCATTCAGTATCAATATTCTGTATTTAAATGGAGTCAGAGCAGAAACCACCTAACTAATGAATGGCTTTAATGTTCACCCTGCCATTCATCTTTTGTAAATATTCCGCAATAGTCACACAAAGGGCATAAATCCACTTTGTTCAAACCAATTTTCTTTGAAAACCAATTTAAAAACCAAGATATGACCTTGAAAAAGCAGCAGTGACATCCTGATTGTGTTGAAGATAGGCTGTGCAGAGAGCAGAGCTGTGGGAGGGGCCCAGCAGGCTCCACCCAATACAGGCTGTCTTCAGAAAACTACAGCAGGGGGCGGATACAAGACCAGTCACCCTGCACAAGGAGAGAGAGCAACAGTGACCAGTCTTCTATTACAGGAAGCTCCTGCACATAAGCAAAGTTTCACACTGGATTACGGCACAGATCTGGGGGATAAAGACAAAGCACACCAAGATTTAAAGAAAAATACACATGATTTTTGGATTTAGACAATATTTACTTATTCCAGTGTTCAGCTTTAATAATATCACATATTTAAAGATTGAGCTTTTTTGTTTCCTGAATTTACTATCTAATTTTAGATTAATTACAGTAGTACTTATATTTACTGTTCATACATGTTTAATTCCTTACGCAGGCCATTAATACCTATAAGAGTGATCGTTTTATGAAGAAAATGCTTGACTTTCTCTACATCTATGTGATGCCGGTGTTAAACCCTGATGGGTATCGTTACAGCTGGACCCACGTATGTATCCATAATGCTGTGAGCTGCCTTAGAGGTGTTATTAGGTTGTCTCAAAAGTCAGGAAGACTGAACAGGGCCCCATGATTTCTAACAGCAGCCCTGTCTGCTAAACCTACTGGTTCCTGTCACTGCTAATTCCCTTTATTCATAAGGTGAATCCACTGATAGCTGACGATAGCACAATAATGGTGTCACATAGGAATAAGAATAAATAGAGAGCTTCATATCAGGGCCTCAAACAGCAATACAGAACTGGGAGGGGTTGAACCATGGCTTCATATAATTCAGAAATGAATTTTTTTTTTTTTTGTAGAGTATTAATTTGAAATATCACCTATTTACTATTTAAGCAATAATATATATTTATGTTCTTTTATTTGCCTGTGACCTGACACCAAACTTGCATCAGGCCATAGAGCAGTGAATAAACCTCAGTATAATTGAGCCCCGGTTCACACTGGGTGCAGCTTTGCAGTTGCGCTACTTCAGCGCAATTTGAAAGCCGCTGCTCAGTACGACCTCATGTGCGGCTTGCGAACATCTGTGTGTCTTAATATACACAAATGTCATGCAAGTCACACATGAAATCGCACAAAAATAGTGCAGGAACAGTTTTTACATTGCACCAATTTGAACGGTTCCGTAGCAGCAAATAGGATGAGACTTGTCATGCGACTTTGATCTCTCAAGTCACGTAACAAGTCGCACCCTGTAGGAAAGGGAGCTAAAACAATGTCTGTGCTGGAATCAGGGTCATCAGTAGAAAATTTTGATGCCACTTAGAGGCTGCCTGACAGGGTACCATATCAAGATATACAGAATATTTACAGAACTGGATATATATACAATACCAGGATGTATGGAATATTCTTGGATATGATATAGAAATGGATGGAATATTTGTATATGGGGTTGGATATGATATATGGAATATGTACAGAATTGAGTATGTACTGTATGCAGTAAAGTGGCAGGAGACACTGCATGAGGCACTTTGACAGGCAGTGAAGAGACCGCCTGGTTTTACCATCCCCTAGCCTCATGTGTGAACGAAGCATTGATGCCCCAGCCAGCCCTCCAAGTTCACCTTCTAATGCCCCTGGCCTCCCCACCACTTTCTCTACACCTTTTTGTTTTTCAAATACAAAGTATACATACCTTATTTCCAAGTGTGTTCTAGCCAGGCACATGACAAGCAGGGTCATCCCTTGTTCCTCCAACATCAGTGGTCTGCAGTCCTCAGTGTTGCATAGATAAGACTCACATTGTGATGGATGAGCTCTATTTTATGCATTATTCTACTGTGAGCCTAGTCTACTTGATGATACACCTCCAGGGGATATGTCGACGATAGCCTGGACCAGTTGGACCGCCTGTCAGTTTTTCAGGCAGACCTGATCAGACCACCCATTGCCCTCTATGGAGCTGCAGATGTCAACGGACATGTGTCTGTTCACACCCACTGATCCGATCATATCCGCTAAAAACAGACGAATGGGGATCCACTCCCCGTCCGTCTGATGGATCGGATGTCGGATGAAAACGGACAGGCAGTTTGTTTCCATCCAACCGCCCATAGAGGAAAGCAAGCTGTGTTCGTGTCTGCTCTGCATCAGCAAAGCGGACACAGACCTGTCATCCCCTACTCAGCAGGGATCAGTGGAGAGATCCCCCGCTGAGCAGACAGATCCACTGGTGAAATCTGCCAGTGTGAAAGGGGCCTAAGGGGTATACACGGAGAGATCCTCGCATCGGCATACACACAAGTGATGTGGATGTAGGAATTTCCCATGCTGCACTGTTGTATTCTTCTGACAATGACCAGCTTCTGCTGAACAGAGAGGGATAAACACACGTCAAAATGCAGCTGGTTCCTGCTGAACTGGCCAGATTTGGATACATGCATAGCTCCCAACTGTCCCTGATTTTGAGGGACAGTCCTTGATGTGGAACAAAGTCCCTCTGTCCCTCTTTCCTCCTCATTTTTCTGCATTTGTAAATTTGAAAAGTCAGTATGATTGAATAGTAGTGGTATTAAAAAAAAGCACTTGGGTTTAATTAATATTTTTTTGTACAATTCTCTATAATTAAGGGGGTGTGGCGGGGGGGGGTGTCCTATGCCTACATACCTTTGCTAATAGGTGTCCCTCATTCCCATCTCAGAAATTTGGGAGGTATGCACATGTATACCCTGCTTAAGCTCATAGGAAGTGGTTGAATGACTCCTAGGAAAAGAACCAGCAACAGAGGAGGACAAAGAGGGTGAAGAGTGAGTAATGCTTTATAAATTGAAAAATACCTACATGTACGTGACGCACTTCCGCTTTCAGAGATAACAGTCACCAGGAATAGTAGATAGGGTAAATCTCCCTAACGGGACACAGACAGCAGTAAAAACAGGTCTTCTAACCCCTCTCCACACTAAAACTAATAAAGTTTTGTCTTCAGTCATACATTAACCACTTGCCAACCAGGCGCCGTCATTATACTGCGGCAGGTCAGCACGATCCCGCGAACCGTCGTAGCTGTACTTTGGTCCCTCTAAGCAGGATAGCGGGCGCGCGCCCACTGCACAGCAAGGGTGCCAATGCTTGTAACCGGCAGTCGCGGTGTCTGCTGGCCACGAGCGATCGCGGGCACGAGAGGCAGAACAGGGACGTGTGTGTAAACACACACACGCGCCCAGTTCTGAGAGGAGAGGAGAGAGAGAGATTGTGAGTTCCTACAAGCTGGGAACCACGATCTCTCATCTCCTTTAGTCAGTCCCATCCCCCACAGTTAGAACACACACATAGGGAACACAATTAACCCCTTGATCGCTCCCTAGTGTTACCGCCTTCCATGCCAGTGACATTTACACAGTAATCAGTGCATTTTTATAGCACTGATCGCTGTATAAGTGCCAGTGGTCCCAAAAATGTGTCAAAAGTAACCGATATGTCTGCCATAATGTTGCAGTCCCGATAAAAATCACAGATCGCCGCCATTACTAGTAAAAAAAAATAATAACAATAAAAATGCCATCTATCCCCTATTTTGTAGACGCTATAACTTTTGCGCAAACCATTCAATACACACTTTTTTGTGATTTTTATTACCAAAAATATGTAGAAGAATACATATCGGCCTAAATTGAGGAAAAAATTTGCTTTTTTTAAAAAAAAATGGGGCTGTTTATTACCGCAAAAAGTACAAAATATTGGGGTTGATTTACTAAAGGCAAATCCACTTTGCACTACAAGTGCACTTGGAAGTGCAGTCGCTTTAGATCTGAGGGGAAGATCTGAAATGAGGGGAAGCTCTGCTGATTTTATCAACCAATTATGTACAAGCAGAAATGCTGTTTTTTTTATTTTCCTTGCATGTCCCTCTCAGATCTGCAGTGACTGCACTTCCAAGTTTTTTGTTTATAGCGCAAAAAATAAAAACCGCAGAGATGATCAAATAGCACCAAAAAAAGCTCTATTTGTGGGGAAAAAAAGGACATCAATTTTGTTTGGGTACAGCGTAGCAGGACCACGCAGTTGTCAGATAAAGCGAAACAGTGCAGTATTGCAAAAAATGGCCTGGTCATTGAGCAGCCAATTCTTCCGGGGCTGAAGTGTTTAATTGACACATGATACCAATATGGGGTAAACCAATACAGTTGCAGAGCAGCTACAGAACTATGTTTGATCACTGACCTGACAATGCAATAGAAATGAAAAATGATTACTAATTCACCTCATTACATTATTGCCGCAGGTAGCTGCCATGTTATTCAAAATTGTCCATGTTACTTGTTATGTTTTATTGCTAAAATTCTCAAGCTATAGTTATTCTTTCGCAGCCCTCAAAATTTTCACTTGCCTGCTCACATTAGGTCAGTGGAAATAAGCTGAGGGAGAATGTGGAGCAAAATCAGAGTGAAGGACGGGCACCGACGGCAGGCGGGGTTGAATGGGAGCCTATTCTCCTCCCAGCCTATGCCCCCTGTCATTCTCTTAGCAGGGCCTGTCATACAGTGGGAGTCAGCAAAAAATAGATGAAGTGAGGGTGGGGATGGGGGTTGAACAGGAGCTCCCAAAATTTACTTTTCCTATGTAGCAAGGTCTCCGGCCTTGTCCAGTCTAATGAGGACCTCCAAGGCCAAAGATAGCTGACATCCTTCAATATGTAGTGGGCTGTGAGGCATAGTGGTTGCAAAGATGGTGAAAGTCATTGGGCGCCAGACACTTCATGGATGTAAAAGAGGTTTTATTTCTTTTGACAATCCTTTTTGTATTTTTGGGGGAAAGAGGGTTAGGGCTATGACAACCTCAAGTAGTTATAGATTCAATTGGCAGGCTCCGAGACTTCAATAGGAGGACAGCCGTGCAGGGAAAGGCCCCAGCAAGGCGCCACTTCTGCACATGCAGGAATGCTGTCTCCTATGGCAACAGTCCTTTAACAGTTCCTAACTCAAACATAACAGTTTTTTCTGCTCCACTACAACTGCCTCTTGTAGTTCTTCAACACTTGAGCTCCCAGTCTCTCACTAGACAGTCTGATTCACTGACTCTGAATCCTTTGAGCTCCTCCAAGGTTGGCGGTGGCATCTCCCTCAAGCGTCACCAACGCTTCCCTGCTGGGTCCCTAGCTTGGCGCTCCAGATACTTCTCAAGCTTCACCCCTGCTAACCAGCAAGGTCCCTGGCCTGACTCATAAGGCTGCCCTGCAAGGGTCTACTCCGTGGGTTGGGTCCCTGACTTGATCACCGCTTGAAGTTTCCCGATTCTCCACCGTGCCTGTTCAGTGAGAATATGGTTCCGGTACTTTCTTCAGTTACTCACTGTGGTCCCTGGTAAAGGTGGTTGGCGCCTTTGTGGTGACAGCTTCCCTTCTACCTCCAACCACTTACAGGTTCTCCGCCGGCAAAACCGTCACTTTCGGTTGGACTGCAAGTCACAGTTCCAACCCTGTAATGCCCTCTTACTTCTGGATAGGCCCTCACACAGCCTGGCAGCCAGATGCCCCCGGGATAGGCCCAATCTCCGGCCTAGCAGCCCGGGGCGTACAACACACGTCCACCCAGACAGCCTTCCGGGTGGCACAGAACACCGATCACCTGACCTCACCTGAATATATAGGTTCTCCCAGCAGGCGAAGGGATTCAAGAAAACCCCTGCCCATTGGCTGAGATACCCCATATACCCATAACCTGACCTTGGGTTGCCACCAATCTCCCTACCACCTAGTGGTAGAAGAGAAAAGTGCAACAAGGCCAAACTTAGGGATAAATCAATAGATCTCTATTAGGGATGAGCCGAACACCCCCCGGTTCGGTTCGCACCAGAACCCGCGAACGGACCGAAAGTTCGCACGAACGTTAGAACCCCATTGACGTCTATGGGACTCGAACGTTCGAAATCAAAAGTGCTCATTTTAAAGGCTAATTTGCATGGTATTGTCCTAAAAAGGGTTTGGGGACCCGGGTCCTACCCCAGGGGACATGTATCAATGCAAAAAAAACTTTTAAAAACGTCCGTTTTTTCGGGAGCAGTGATTTTAATGATGCTTAAAGTAAAAAAAAAAAAGTGAAATATTCCTTTAAATATCGTACCTGGGGGGTGTCTATAGTATGCCTGTAAAGTGACGCGTGTTTCCCATGTTTAGAACAGTCCCTGCACCAAATGTCATTTTTAAAGGAAAAAATCTCATTTAAAACTGCTTGCGGGTTTAATGTCATGTCGGGTCATGGCAATATGGATGAAAATCAGTGAGACAAACGGCATGGGTACCCCCCAGTCCATTACCAGGCCTTTTGGGTCTTGTATGGATATTAAGGGGAACCCCGCACCCAAATTAAAATAAGGAAAGGTGTGGGGCCACCAGGCCCTATATACTCTGAACAGCAGTATACAGGCGGTGCAAACAAGACAGGGACTGTAGGTTTGTTGTTAAGTAGAATCTGTTTGTAATTTTGAACATTTTTAACGTGTTTAGCTCCAGCCAAAAAATCTTTTCTAAGCTTTTTGGAAAACATAGGGAAGGGTTATCACCCCTGTGACATTTGTTTTGCTGTCTTTCCTCCTCTTCAGAAGATTTCACCTCACTTTTTTGTCCCAACGAAAAATGTTTTTTGAAAATTTGGGTTTTTTTGTGGAACAAGGATTGGAAAGCATCAGTGGAAAGGAGAAATTGTTTTCCCATATTAACTCTTACAGGAAAGAATTTCCCTTCCTAGGGGTAGATTTCATCTCACTTCCTGTTGTCTCCTTCCGTTTGCAAGTAGGAGTCGTTTGTAAGTTAGATGTTTGAAAGTAGGGTCCTGCCCTATATACTCAGCAGAAATTTGGGCCTTAGGTGTTGCTGTGGCCACAACACTGTAAGCCCTCACAGGGCCCTGCTGTGAAATATTAGATCAAGAATTGTAATTACATGCCCCTGTTGAACAGGAGCTGAAAAATTAGGCCTTAGGCACTGGTGCTGGTGCCACAACACTGCAACCCCTCACAGACACTCTAGTTGGAACGCAGGAACGAGCCCTGCTGCAAAGTATTGCATCAAAAATTGTAATTACATGCCCCTGTTAGACAGGGGCAGAAAAATTGGGCCTTAGGCACTGGTGCTGGTGCCACAACACTGCAACCCCTCACAGACACTCTAGTTGGAACGCAGGAACGAGCCCTGCTGCAAAGTATTGCATCAAAAATTGTAATTACACGCCCCTGTTAGACAGGGGCAGAAAAATTGGGCCTTAGGCACTGGTGCTGGTGCCACAACACTGCAACCCCTCACAGACACTCTAGTTGGAACGCAGGAACGAGCCCTGCTGCAAAGTATTGCATCAAAAATTGTAATTACACGCCCCTGTTAGACAGGGGCAGAAAAATTGGGCCTTAGGCACTGGTGCTGGTGCCACAACACTGCAACCCCTCACAGACACTCTAGTTGGAATGCAGGAACGAGCCCTGCTGCAAAGTATTACATCAAAAATTGTAATTACACGCCCCTGTTAGACAGGGGCAGAAAAATTGGGCCTTAGGCACTGGTGCTGGTGCCACAACACTGCAACCCCTCACAGACACTCTAGTTGGAATGCAGGAACGAGCCCTGCTGCAAAGTATTACATCAAAAATTGTAATTACACGCCCCTGTTAAACAGGGGCTGAAAAATTGTGCCTTAGGCACTGGTGGTGGCGCCCAGAACCAAAAATGTTCTTACAAGCTATCAGTGTGATGATTGAGGAGGAAGAGGATAATTACTCAGGGATAGTCACTCAGCATCAGCATAGGCAGTCTTTGAAGGGATCTGAGATTTCAAAAAAAATTATTCGGTTACATCAGCATCAGGTGCTTGGTAGCTGGTGGTGATCCAAGACTCATTCATTTTTATGAAGGTCAGCCGATCGACCGAGTCGGTGGACAGACGCACCCTGTGATCGGTTACCACGCCTCCAGCAGCACTGAATGTGCGTTCCGAAAGAACGCTGGATGCAGGACAGGCCAGTAGCTCAATTGCATACTGTGCAAGCTCTGGCCAGTGATCCATCCTCAAGACCCAGTAACCCAGAGGATTTTCGGTGGGAAAGGTGTCCAAGTCTGATCTTGCCCCTAGGTATTCCTGCACCATGTAAAACAGACGCTGGCGATGGTTGCTGGAACCGATCATACCTTGGGGCTGCGGACCAAAAAATTGTCTGAACGCATCGGTCAGACGGCCACCTTCTCCACCGCTCCTTCTTTGACTGACCGAAGCCTCAGCAACACGTTGTCCAGAAACAGGAGTTTGTAACCTCCCAGTCTCTGGGAACGCGTTGCACAGACCTTTCTGCAAGGCCTCCCGAAGATGTTTCATCCTCTGCTCCCTCTGCGATGGCAAGATAAGGTCCGCAACCTTACCCTTGTAACGTGGATCAAGGAGGGTTGCCAGCCAGTATTGGTCCTTCTCCTTGATACCACGAATACGAGGATCCTTACGCAGGCTTTGCAGGATCAGGGAGGCCATGCAGCGTAGGTTTGCTGAGGCATTCGGTCCGGAGTCCTCTGGGTCACTAAGAACGACATGGTCCGCAGCCACCTCCTCCCAGCCACGTACAAGTCCATGTGTTTCTTGGGACTGATCCCTTAAAGACTGCTGCTGATGCTGAGTGCCAGGCTCCACCTCCATACTGACACAATCTTCCTCCTCCTCCTCTTCCTCCTCGTCCTCTTCCTGTGTGATCGGCGGGCACGCAGGAACACTGTCTGGATAAAGGGGGCCTTGAGAGCTAAGGAAGTCCTCCTCTTCCTGCCTCTGTTCTGCCTCCAGTGCCCTGTCCATTATTCCACGCAGCGTGTGCTCCAACAGGTGGACAAGGGGGACAGTGTCACTGATGCATGCACTGTCACTGCTCACCATCCTCGTGGCCTCCTCGAATGGTGACAGGACAGTGCATGCATCCCTGATTATGGCCCACTGGCGTGGGGAAAAAAAACCAAGCTCCCCTGACCCTGTCCTGGTGCCATAGTCGCACAGGTACTCATTGATGGCCCTCTGCTGCGTGTGCAGCCGCTGCAGCATGGCCAACGTTGAGTTCCACCTGGTGGGCATGTCACAGATTAGGCGGTTCTTGGGCAGGTTAAACTCCTTTTGGAGGTCCGTCAGCCGAGCACTGGCATTATATGACCGGCGGAAATGCACACAGACTTTCCTGGCCTGCCTCAGGACATCCTGTAAGCCCGGGTACCTGCCCAAGAACCGCTGCACCACCAAGTTAAGGACGTGAGCCAAACAGGGCACATGGGTCATTTGTCCCTGTCGGAGGGCAGAGAGGAGGTTGGTGCCATTGTCGCAAACCACCATTCCTGCCTTAAGTTGGCGTGGCGTCAACCACCTCTGAACCTGCCCCAGAGCTGACAAAACCTCTGCCCCAGTGTGGCTCCTGTCCCCCAAGCACACCAGCTCAAGCACCGCATGGCATCTTTTGGCCTGCGTACTTGCGTAGCCCCTTGAACGCCTACGGAGCACCGCTGGTTCCGAGGAAGAGGCCATGGAGGAAGAAGAAGAGGAGGGGGTGGAGGAGAGAGGTGTGTCACAATCAGCATTTTGGAGGCGTGGTGGCGGAACAACCTCCAACACTACTGCACCTTGTCCTGCATCCTTCCCAGCTGCCAGCAGAGTCACCCAATGCGCCGTGAAACTTAGGTAACGTCCCTGTCCATGCCTGCTGGACCATGAGTCAGCGGTAATATGCACCTTACCGCTGACCGCCCTGTCCAGCGAGGCATGGACATTGCCTTCCACATGCCGGTAGAGAGCCGGAATCGCCTTCCGTGAGAAAAAGTGGCGTTTGGGTACCTGCCACTGAGGAACCGCACATTCCACAAACTCACGGAAGGGGGCAGAGTCTACCAACTGAAAAGGCAGCAGTTGAAGTGCTAGCAATTTTGCCAAGCTAGCATTCAACCGCTGGGCATGTGGATGGCTGGGAGCAAACTTCTTTCGGCGGTGCAGCAGCTGGGGCAGGGAAATTTGCCTGGTACAATCTGACGTCGGTGTACCAAAAGCAGATTGCCCACAAGTACTTGGCTGTGACACACCTAATTCTACACCTTCATTCCTCTCACTGCAGGTCTCAGAGAGGACTGAAGGTCTAGTGGGGTTGGAAATCTCAGCTGATGAGGAGCAAGGAGAGATCCTCTTTGTTCTTTGGTGTGGGTCTTTTAGATACGCTTGCCAACGAACTGCATGGCAGGTCAACATATGTCTGGTCAAGCATGTGGTACCCAAGCGGGAGATGTTTTGGCCACGCGAGATACGCTTGAGACATATGTTGCAAATAGCAGCGGTGCGATCTGATGCACTCGTCTCAAAAAAGGCCCACACCAAAGAACTTTTTGAATAACGCGCAGAGACTGCAGCGCCCTGCACATGTGGAGCTTTGGGGTGTGATGCAGTCAATGTGCTGCCCTTAGGCTGGCCCCTGGAGGGCATCCTGCCTCGTTGGTGATGTGCCGCCGCCTCCTCCTCCTCCTCCTCCTCCTCCTCCTCCTCCTCCTCCTCTCTCCTATCAGGCACCCACGTTGAGTCAGTGACCTCATCATCCCCTCCCTCCTCATCACTGGAGCAAACCTGGCAGTATGCTGCAGCAGGGGGAGCATGACTGCCAGATTGCTGTCCTTCTTGGGCACCCCCTCTGTCCGTGCTCATGTTACTGCCTTCATCGAGCTCAGTATCGTCAACAGAGCCTTCCAAACGCTGGGCATCCTCCTGGAGCATGTACCCAACACTGTGGTCAAACAGTTCGAGGGAATCCTCATGAGGACATGGTGGAGCTAGGGAAGGAGTCACTGATGACATTGAGCTGAGGGAAGAGGCCGCTGCTTTGCCAGACAAAGCACCCTGGGCATGGGTGAGAGAGGATGAGGAGGATGAGGACGGCTTGGTCATCCACTCGACCAAGTCTTCCGCATGTTGCGGCTCAACACGGCCAGCTGCCGAAAAAAAGGCCAAGCGTGTCCCATGGCCACGTGCTGATGAGGATGCACCGTCTCCACGACCAGCACTAGACACAGAGCCTGCTTGCCCTCTCTTATTGGCTTGTGACTGTCTGCCTCTCCTTCTTGGCCTTCCAGACATACTAATGGCCTGTAGCTGCACTAAGCTGGGATAGAACACCTGTAATTTTCTTCAAGTAGCTTTATATACTGTAACCAGACAAGCCTGCCTGTCAGTAGGAAGATAACAGGAACGGATCTAGCTGAACACTGTGAGCAGGACGCACTGTACTAAATGTAAATAGTCTAGCTGCCTGACCGTGGTACTAATAGGATCAAATAGAACACCTGTAATTTTCTTCAGGTAGCTTTATATACTGTAACCAGACAAGCCTGCCTGTCAGTAGGAAGATAACAGGAACGGATCTAGCTGAACACTGTGAGCAGGACGCACTGTACTAAATGTAAATAGTCTAGCTGCCTGACCGTGGTACTAATAGGATCAAATAGAACACCTGTAATTTTCTTCAGGTAGCTTTATATACTGTAACCAGACAAGCCTGCCTGTCAGTAGGAAGATAACAGGAACGGATCTAGCTGAACACTGTGAGCAGGACGCACTGTACTAAATGTAAATAGTCTAGCTGCCTGACCGTGGTACTAATAGGATCAAATAGAACACCTGTAATTTTCTTCAGGTAGCTTTATATACTGTAACCAGACAAGCCTGCCTGTCAGTAGGAAGATAACAGGAACGGATCTAGCTGAACACTGTGAGCAGGACGCACTGTACTAAATGTAAATAGTCTAGCTGCCTGACCGTGGTACTAATAGGATCAAATAGAACACCTGTAATTTTCTTCAGGTAGCTTTATATACTGTAACCAGACAAGCCTGCCTGTCAGTAGGAAGATAACAGGAACGGATCTAGCTGAACACTGTGAGCAGGACGCACTGTACTAAATGTAAATAGTCTAGCTGCCTGACCGTGGTACTAATAGGATCAAATAGAACACCTGTAATTTTCTTCAGGTAGCTTTATATACTGTAACCAGACAAGCCTGCCTGTCAGTAGGAAGATAACAGGAACGGATCTAGCTGAACACTGTGAGCAGGACGCACTGTACTAAATGTAAATAGTCTAGCTGCCTGACCGTGGTACTAATAGGATCAAATAGAACACCTGTAATTTTCTTCAGGTAGCTTTATATACTGTAACCAGACAAGCCTGCCTGTCAGTAGGAAGATAACAGGAACGGATCTAGCTGAACACTGTGAGCAGGACGCACTGTACTAAATGTAAATAGTCTAGCTGCCTGACCGTGGTACTAATAGGATCAAATAGAACACCTGTAATTTTCTTCAGGTAGCTTTATATACTGTAACCAGACAAGCCTGCCTGTCAGTAGGAAGATAACAGGAACGGATCTAGCTGAACACTGTGAGCAGGACGCACTGTACTAAATGTAAATAGTCTAGCTGCCTGACCGTGGTACTAATAGGATCAAATAGAACACCTGTAATTTTCTTCAGGTAGCTTTATATACTGTAACCAGACAAGCCTGCCTGTCAGTAGGAAGATAACAGGAACGGATCTAGCTGAACACTGTGAGCAGGGACGCACTGTACTAAATGTAAATAGTCTAGCTGCCTGACCGTGGTACTAATAGGATCAAATAGAACACCTGTAATTTTCTTCAGGTAGCTTTATATACTGTAACCAGACAAGCCTGCCTGTCAGTAGGAAGATAACAGGAACGGATCTAGCTGAACACTGTGAGCAGGACGCACTGTACTAAATGTAAATAGTCTAGCTGCCTGACCGTGGTACTAATAGGATCAAATAGAACACCTGTAATTTTCTTCAGGTAGCTTTATATACTGTAACCAGACAAGCCTGCCTGTCAGTAGGAAGATAACAGGAACGGATCTAGCTGAACACTGTGAGCAGGACGCACTGTACTAAATGTAAATAGTCTAGCTGCCTGACCGTGGTACTAATAGGATCAAATAGAACACCTGTAATTTTCTTCAGGTAGCTTTATATACAGTAACCAGACAAGCCTGCCTGTCAGTAGGAAGATAACAGGAACGGATCTAGCTGTACACTGTGAGCAGGACGCACTGTACTAAATGTAAATAGTCTAGCTGCCTGACCGTGGTACTAATAGGATCAAATAGAACACCTGTAATTTTCTTCAGGTAGCTTTATATACAGTAACCAGACAAGCCTGCCTGTCAGTAGGAAGATAACAGGAACGGATCTAGCTGAACACTGTGAGCAGGACGCACTGTACTAAATGTAAATAGTCTAGCTGCCTGACCGTGGTACTAATAGGATCAAATAGAACACCTGTAATTTTCTTCAGGTAGCTTTATATACTGTAACCAGACAAGCCTGCCTGTCAGTAGGAAGATAACAGGAACGGATCTAGCTGAACACTGTGAGCAGGACGCACTGTACTAAATGTAAATAGTCTAGCTGCCTGACCGTGGTACTAATAGGATCAAATAGAACACCTGTAATTTTCTTCAGGTAGCTTTATATACTGTAACCAGACAAGCCTGCCTGTCAGTAGGAATTTAACAGGAACGGATCTAGCTGAACACTGTGAGCAGGACGCACTGCACTAAATGTAAATAGTCTAGAAGATAACAGGAACGGATCTAGCTGAACACTGTGAGCAGGACGCACTGACTGCACTAAATGTAAATAGCAGGAACGGATCTAGCTGAACACTGTGAGCAGGACGCACTGCATTAAATGTAAATAGTCTAGATAGAAGATAACAGGAACGGATCTAGCTAAACTGAATACAGTGTATATATATATATGCAACACCTGGGATGCATATATATACACAATACACTGTAAGTGCAGCTAACTGACTGACTGTTCTGCCTAATCTATCTAACTCAAATCAAATGACACTGTCTCTCTCTCTCTCTATCTCTCAGCACACCGGAACACACACTACACAGGGCCGCCGTGCAGGCGGCCTTATATAGTGTGGGGTGTGTACTAAATCCCCTGAGCCATAATTGGCCAAAGCCACCCTGGCTTTGGCCAATTACAGCTCTCTCTACTGACGGCGCTGTGATTGGCCAAGCATGCGGGTCATAGTGCATGCTTGGCCAATCATCAGCCAGCAATGCACTGCGATGCCGCAGTGAATTATGGGCCGTGACGCGCCACACGAATTTAGCGCGAACGGCCCATAACGTTCGCAATTCGGCGAACGATCGAACAGCCGATGTTCGAGTCGAACATGGGTTCGACTCGAACACGAAGCTCATCCCTAATCTCTATCAATCGACCAAGATGACTACTCTTGGCAAGTAAATTTGTGAGGAGCTCCCTGACTAAACCCCAGGGTGCTACATCTAGTAACAAGCCCTTGATTGGTTGCTTGCACCTCCTAGCAACCAATCACCAGCTTGTTAATAGAAAAAGTTAACTTTGGCAGCTCCCACTCCCCTGTCCAGTGCTGTGCTCCACTGTAAATCCCCATGCACACTATCAGATTTTCTGATGATTTTTTCCTTCAGATTTACCAAAACCATATAATATGAGGTTAAACCTTAGGAGTTTCAATTTGTATGCAATCAGGCAGGCCCTTGCACTGCATGGTTTTGGTAAATCTGAAGACAAAAATCAGCAGAAAATCTGATAGTGTGTATGGGGCTTAAGTTTCTTTGCATCCGAAATCAGTGAAAGTGTCATTCATTGGTTTTCATTTTGCCAATGCTATATTTAATATAGCATTTAAATGTACTTAACACGGCAGTAATGTGTACAGTGCCTATAGTAGCCAATCATATTTTATCCTTATTTTATTTATCGCAGTCAGATCAATAAAATATGATTGCTGGCATTATTTTCTTTTTTTTACCTTATTCAGTGTAATTATTACACTGAATAGGGAAAAATATAAAAACAACCAATACCAGCAATCGGCAATCATATTTCATTGATCTGACTGTGATAAATAAAATAAGGATAAATATGATTGGTTACTATAGGCACTGTACACATCATTACTGCCTTGTTAAGTAAATATTTGATTGCTATATTAACCGCTTAAGTGCATTTACTGCGGCAGGGCGGTCCTTAACCACTTCAGCCTCAGAAGGATTTGCCCCCTTATTGACCAGAGCATTTTTTGCGATATGGCACTGCCCTGCTTTTACTGAAAATTGCGCGGTTGTGCGACGCTGTACTCAAACAAAATTTCCGTCCTTTTTTTTCCCACAAATAGAGCTTTCTTTTGGTGGTATTTGATCACCTCTGTGGTTTTTATTTTTTGCGCTGTAAACAAAACAAGAGCGACAATTTTGATAAAAAAAGGACATTTTTTTTTTTTACTTTCTGCTATCATACATGCCAAAACAATATATATATATTAAAACTAATTTATTCATCAGTTTAGGCCGATATATATTCTTCTACATATTTTTGGTAAAAAAAATTGCAATAGGCATATATTGATTGGTTTGCGCAAAAGATATTACGTCTTCAAACTATGGGATCGATTTAGGGACTTTTATTTATTTTTTATTGTTTTTACTGTTAATGGCGGGCGATCTGCCATTTTTTAGCGGAACTGCGACATTGCAGCGGACAAATCTGACCCCTAATTACACTTTTTGGGGACCAGTGATAGTATTACATTGATCAGTGCTATAAAATTGCACTGATCAATGTAAAAATGACACTGGCAGGGAAGGGGTTAACACTAGGGGGCAATCAAGGGGGTTAACTGTGTTCCCTTAGCGTGTTCTAACTGTAGGGGGGATAGGCTTAATGAAACATGACAGAGATCACTGCTCTCGATCATTGGCAGCAGTAGATCCCTGTCATGTCACGAGGCAGACCTGGGAAATGCCTTGTTTACATAGGCAGTTCCCCGTTCTGCCTCTCCTTGCCGCGATCGTGGGCCACCGGCTGACATTGAGTGCGTGCCCGATATCCTACTTTTACAGACTGACGTACAGGTATGTCAGTTTGCGCAGGAGAGCCATTCTACCGACGTATATCGGCATGAGCCGGTCGGCAAGTGGTTAAGCGCAAAATCACGTACCTGTACGTGATTTCCTTCTTCGGCTATTGAGCCGCCGGAGCCCCACTCCTGCTGTGATTGGACACCACGAGAGCCAATCAGCGGGTCCAGTGGATGCGATGTCTGCCGGCCACCCGCGATCATTCTGAGGAGATGCAGAATGGTGGTTTGCCATGTAAACAAGGCAGATTGCCGTTCTGCCAGAGAGGAAAAAGGAGATCTTGTGTTTCTGCTAAGATCTCTGTTTTCCTTTTACTGAAAGCACATCATATGGAACACACTTAACCCTTTCATATCCCCTGATTTTAACCTCTTCCCTGCCAGTGTCATTAGTACAGTAACAGTGCCTTTTTTTTAGCGCTAATCACTTTATTAGTGTCACTAGTCCCAAAAAGTGTCAAAAGTATCAGGTGTTCAATCTGTCCGATGCAATGTCGCAGTCCCGCTAAAAATTACTGATCACAGCCATTACTAGTAAAATAAATAAATAAATAAAAATTCCATCAAAATATCCCATAGTTTGTAGACGCTATAACTTTTGCGCAAACCAATCAATATACGCTTATTGAGATTTTTTTACCAGAAATATGTAGCAGAACACATATTGGCCTAAATTGATGAAGAAATTCGATTTCTTAAATTTTTTTTATTGGGTGTGTTTTTAATTGCAGAGAGTAAAAAATATTGTTTTGTTTTTTTTCAAAATTGTCGGTCTTTTTTTGTTTATAGTGCAAAAAATAAAAACCGCAGAGGTGATCAAATACCACCAAAAGAAAGCTCTATTTGTGAGAAAAAAAGACATCAATTATATTTGGAGTACAGTTTTTCACGCCCGCGCAATTGTCAGTTAAAGTAACGCAGTGCCGTATCGAAAAAAAATGGCCTGGTCAGGAAGGGGGTAAAACCTTCTGGAGCTGAAGTGGTTAAATAGCATTAAAAATATTTATTTAACAATACCATAATGGTGTGCACAATGTAGTTACCCTGCTTACATTGCTTTATGTTAATATTGTTAAAGCTGTTGTTGGTAATATTTATTTTTGTAACTTAATTCTGCATAAAACATTTAACATTGTAATTTCAATGAGATAATTACGAGGGCGTGTTTAGGGGCTTAATTAGGGGCAAGGCAGGGTAGGGCTTGGGTGGAGCAACAGGTGGCGACTAACTCTTAAGGCCTGGCTAGTAGGTCAGGACTTGAAATTTTGAGCCCTGTTCTACGGTATATTTATATAAAACAAGCATTATCAGAAGCAATCCTTTAATGGTCCTGGCCCAGAGATGGAATGACATCACCATGCAGCATCTGTGACACCTTGGGTGGCAATGCACTTTGGGAGCTGCCACATAGGTTCCTGCGGGTGGGGGTGCCTTGAAGACCCTAGGTTATAAGAAGGGTCATTGAAAGTTTTGTCAAGCATAAAAAAATAATCTGCTAATGCCTCCAGATAAGCCAGTGGGAGACAGGAGAGGTGGTGGTATGATCTCATCCAGACTGTCAAACACAGATTTGGCTGTTCCCCCTCCTTTAGGTAGTTACAGCTGCCACAATACCAAACACTGGTGAGTCTTGCCTTACACTTGTCAAGATGTGTGTATCATGTGCTTTATCAGCTTAATTACATGAGAAATCTGACAGTGCCCATAATTGGATTGTTATGCCAGTGTGATAAAAAGAATTCCCCCATGCCAACATCGAAAATATGTATTTTTAGCTTTGAATCTCTTCTTTTTTTTTGTCATTTATTCATCCTGTATGTATTGCCACCAATTATCACTCATTACTTTTAACTGACGTTGTCACCATGCCAGATACCAGCCCCCGGGAATTACTGCTGCAAGCTTCATTAACTCTATAAATGAGGTCAATTCTGCTGAAATGTATTACCATGGAGCTTCTCTTCATTCATGAGATGCTTGTATGAATACTGTGGTTCATGTTTGCAATGTGTGAGAAATATACAGTATGCTGTGGCATCACAGTTCCAGATACATTTAAAGTAAATGAAAACCCAATAGTTAAAAACTCAATATAAGCTTTATTATGTTTGTGTAGTTTCAAAAATAATTTCAGTCTTTTTAAAGCTGTAGCTTTCATTAAAATAATCCTGCCATGAAGGTGTTTCATTAGGCACTTCCTGTTACAGAGTGACAACACACTCTCTTCCAGTTGCTCTTCTGCATTGGCACATGTTTGGTAGAGACTATAGGTGGTCTTGTTGATATTGATTGTGCAGACATGTTTTGCTCTTGTCACCATCACAAAGCCCATCTTGACCATTGAAATCCAGCCACCACTGGAGCAAGTAGGTGAAGACATGGCTGCAGAAAGAGACTAGAGGAGATTAAGAACACTGAGATGCAAAAAAGAATGGAAAAAAGGTGCAAACAGTACTTTATGAAACAAAAAAAGACAATTGTTCATAATACACAGTGCTTAGCTAACTAAATGTCATCCAGTTAGGGTGACATTTAGTTAGGCAAAAGTTTTTTTTTTTTTTACCTTGATGCATTCTCTGCATTGAGGTAAAAAAACTTCTATTGGCTCCTTTTGCTGTCAGTCTGTCAGAAACAATTAAATCAGACCGAGATAGAAGTACAGTTAATCACACTTGTTTAATAATAAAAATAAAAAGAACAAATGTAGTCAAAACATAGCCAAAGTTCAGTAACTGGAACAGATAGTCAGCCACGCCAGAAGTCAGGGATCAAAGTAGTGGAACAGCAAGCAGGATCTGGAGCCAGAAGGGATGTCAGCAAAGCCAGTCTTTAAACAGGAACGCAGGAGATAGTTTCTTGTGATGTGACCAAGGCGAAGGCAGAGCCCCTCTGGACTGGTAGGCAGGACAGACGAGCAGGATCATCAACAGCTGAGTATCTGTGGAGAGAGATGGGAGCTGGCAATTAGCCAACAGCTGAGCGGCCAGCTCAGAGAAGGAAGGGCTGAGCCCAGCCCTGACAGTACCCTCTCCTCAACGACCTCTCCCCCTCGGAGGACCACCAGGCTTGAGGGGAAAATGTCTATGGAAATCACGGAGGAGGACAGGGGCATGTACGTCCGAGGATGAGACCTAAGAGAGTTCCTCCAGACCGTACCCTTTCCAATGCACCAGGTACTGTATACTTCATACTCCTCATGGTTCTCAACCTGTACAGAGAGAGGACGTGGCACCAAGGTTGTAAAGCGGTTGCAGACCAAAGCTTTTAATAAGAAGACATAAAATACATTCGAAATACGCATATTAGAAGGAAGGTCTAATGCGTAAGCCACTGGGTTAATCCTGCGAAAAAATACGGAAAGGCCCAATAAACCGAGGTGCGAACTTCAGTGAGGGAACACGAAGTCAGAGGTTGCAAGATGATAGCCAGATCCTATCCCCAACCTGGTAGGAAGGTGCAGGCAGGCGTCTGTGGTCAGCTTAGAGTCTGTACCTATCATTAGCATGTTGCAAAGCCTCCTGGACTTGTACCTAAGTGGAACGAAGACCACGGAGATGCTCCTCTAATGCAGGAATACTCTGCAGAACAAACGAGTCAGGCAACATGGAGGGTTGGAAACCATAATTCACCATAAACGGGGACAGTCGGGAAGCAGTATTTAAGGCACTGTTGTGCGCAAACTCTGCCCACGTTAATAGGTCTGACCAGTTGTTATGATGGTCAGAAATATAGCAACGTAGGAATTGCTCCAAGGACTGATTGGCTCGTTCTGCGGCCCCATTAGACTGCGGGTGATACGCAAAGGAAAATCAAGCTGAATTCCCAACTGTGCACAAAAGGCTCGCCAGAACCGGAACACAAACTGACTACCCCTGTCCGAGACAATCACCTTGGGTAGCCCATGTAAGCGAAAGATCTCCCGAGCAAAAATGGAAGCAAGTTTCTTAGAAGTGGGCAACTTCTTAAGTGGAATACAATCACACATCTTTGAGAACCGTTCAACCACCATAAGGATAACAGTGTTGCTTGGGAGTTGGGTAACTCCACAATGAAATCCATAGACAGGTGGATCCAGGGCCTCTCTCCATTGGGTATGAGTTGTAGGAGGCCCACTGGAAGGTGTCATGGAGTCTTACTCTGAGCACACACGGAACAGGCAGTTACGAAGGCAGTTACATCAGCATGTAGACTAGGCCACCAGAATTGTTGGGAAATGGCCCAAACTAGTTGATTGTTTCCAGGGTGGCCAGCAGCCTTGCGAGAATGGTAAGTCTGGAGCACGGCAGTACGGAGACTCTCTGGGACAAAGCAGCGGTCACAAGGTTTCTCAGGAGGAGCATGGACCTGAGCAGCAAGAATTTTGTCACCCAAAGGAGAAGTGAGACTGGTGCGAACCGTAGCCAGAATACGATCAGGAGGAATCACAGGAACCGGAACCGACTCCAACTTGGAAGTGGAGGAAAACTGTTGTGACAAGGCGTCAGCCCTTACATTCTTAGTATCGGGTAAGAACGAGACAATGTAATTGAAACTTGACAAGAAAAGAGCCCATCGCGCCCTTCTGGGAGAGAGGTGTTTAGCCTCAGACAAGAATGTGAGATTCTTATGGTCAGTAAGAATGAGAACCGGCACAGTGGTACCTTCGAGGAGATGTCTCCATTCTTTCAGGGCTAAAATGATCGCCAACAGCTCTCTGTCACCAATCTCGTAATTGCACTACTCAGGTGACAATTTCTTGGAAAAGTAGCCACACGGATGCATAGCGCTCTCAGAGGTTGGACGTTGAGACAGAAGGGTGCCAACACCAGTCTCAGAAGCATCAACCTCAAGGATAAAAAGTAACGTAGGATCAGGATGCGCCAACACAGGAGCAGAAACAAAGGCAGCCTTGAGACTTTCAAAGGCCTTACTGGACTCCGGAGACCAACTCTGTGGGTTACTGTTTGCTCTGGTCATATCAGTCAGGGGCTTGACCAGAGACGAGAAGTTACGTATAAACTTCTGATAATAGTTGGCAAAGCCCAGGAAGTAAACCCATGGGTTGGGGCCACTGTAGGGCTGGCGAAAGTTTCTCTGGGTCCATCGAAAAACCAGCAGTGGAAATGACATAGCCCAGGAATTTAACCTGTTTACGATGGAACTCGCACTTCTCCAGTTTACAATAGAGATTGTTCTCTCTTAGTTTCTGAAGCACATGACAGACATCTGTGTGGTGGCTCTCCAGGGAAAATATGAGGATATCATTGAGATAAACAACCACACATAACTGCAATCAACCTCGGAGGACATCATGGCCTTATCCTCCAAGACCAACAAAGGGTAAACCTGGCCACAAGGGGGTATGGCACCAGGTTGAAGGTCAATTGCGCAATCATATGGCCGGTGTAGAGGCAAACTACTGGCTTGACCTTTGTCAAAGACATCACTAAAATCGCAGTACTCCTCCGGCAGGGAGGAGGGTGAAGAGGTGCACAGGACCTTGGCTACCTTCTGGAAGCATGTCTCACTGCATTGTGGTGACCAGGAGAGAACCTCAGCACAGAGCGAATCAAAAGAGAGGTTGTGCCTCTGTAACCAAGGATAACTAATAACCAGCGGAAACTTAGGTGAGGAAATAACTTGGAATTGGATTATCTCATGGTGAAGAGCCCCTACGGCCATGGACAACGGAACCGTCTCATGAGTCACATGGGCAGGCTGTAGAGGTCTCCCGTCAAGAGCCTCAATGGCAAGTGGAGTGTCACGCAGCACTCGATTCCGCTGCAGCTGCGATACAAAGACAGCATCAATGAACAGACCTGCAGCCCCAGAGTCGATTAGAGCCTGTATCTCGATGGACGACTCAGCCCAAGAAAGAGTGACCGAAACCAGGGGCTTATCCTTCTGGACAACATCTGCTGCCAGAGTACGGAATTCAGTGGCGTAGTCGGCAACAGTTCTCGTACTCTGTTTGATGGACATGAGCCCTTTGGCAGCAGAAGGGGAGCGTGCGGGAACGTCAAATACCCTTTTAAAGGAGGCTACAAACTCAGGGTAGCTCAAGACAACAGGTTTTTGCGTCTCCCATAGAGGGTTTGTCCAGGCCAGGGCTCTCTCAGAAAGCAAAGATATCACAAAACCTACTTTGCTTCTGTCCGTAGGAAATGCCTGGGGCAGCATCTCAAAGTATATCTCAACCTGGTTGAGAAACCCTCTGCATTGAATTGGATCGCCCCCAAATCGCTGGGGAAGCAGAGTGGAACCAGACATACCTCTTATAGAGTTAATACTCAATCCCTGCACAGAGACTGGCGCAGCAGCAGGGACGGCCTGCAACTCAGGTTGTACCGGAGCAGCCGCAGTGGGAGATTCAAGGTGAGCTGTGCGACTCAGGAGCATTTGTAACGCTATGGCAAACTGATCCATGCGGTAATCTTGGTCATCCAATCTGGAAAAAATATTACCAACAAGTGGATTGACTGTATCTTCTGAATTCATGGCCTTCGCCTACTGTCAGAAACTATGAAATCTGACCGAGACAGAGGTACAGTTAAATCATGCTTGTTTAATAATAAAAGTAAAAAGAACAAACATAGTCAAAACATAGCTAAAGTTCTGTAACCAGATGTATAGTCAGCTAAGCCAGAAGTCAGGGATCAAAGTAGTGGAACAGCAAGCAGGATCTGGAGCCAGAAGGGATTTTAGAAAAGCCCATCTTTAAACAGGAACGCAGGAGATAGTTTCTTGTGATGTGACCAAGGCAAAGGCAGAGATCCTCTGGACTGGATGGCTTAAGTAGGCAGGACTGACGAGCAGGCAGGGGCGGACTGACCATTCGGGCACTCGGGCACTGCCCGAGGGCCCCATGCCACTAAGGGGCCCCATCAGGGTTGCCAGCCTCAATAAAACCAGGGACAGTATGTAAAAATATGTGTTTTTTTTTAAATCCCAAGATTATAGCTGCCCTGCCTCTCCAGTACCTTTTCAGTGTGTGTATGTGTATTCTGTTTGTGTATATTGTGTGTCTGTGTGTGTATACTGTATGTGTGTGTGTATATACTGTGTGGCCCCATAATCTATTGCTTGGGGGCCCCATAATCTCCTATTGCCCAGGGGCACCATGAGTTGTCAGTCCGCCCCTGCGAGCAGGATTATCAACAGTCGAGTAACTGTGGAGAGAGATCGGAGCTGGCAATTAGCCGACAGCTGAGCGGCCAGCTCAGAGAAGGAAGGGCTGAGCCCAGCCCTGACAAGGCAGAAATGTTGGCGACAGAACCAACAACAGGGAGAATAACAGGAAAGAGTTGAGCTTTTCATAAATAATTGTATATAAAATAAACATGTCGATCATTACATCTGCAATGGGTGTTTGGTAGTTCTCTATGATCTAGGTCTGATTTGTTTTACTAAAAGTCAGCTTCTCAGTTACACTAAAGGCCCTCTCTGACATGACAAGTACAGCAGGGAAGTTTACTATCTCAAACACATATTGGGCCACCTCCAGCCAGTGGTACATTCTTGACATCCAGCAGTCTACTGCAGGGGTAGGCAACCTCAGCCCTCCAGCTGTGGTGAAACTACAAGTCCCATGAGACAGTGCAAGACCCTGACAATCAGAGGCATGACTCTTAGAGGCAGAGGCATGATGGGATTAGTAGTTTCACCACAGCTAGAGAGCCGAGGTTGCCTACCCCTGGTCTGCTGGAATGAACAATTGTATGTGTTTTGGTTACAGCTTTTCCTTTCCTGCCTTTGTTTGCATGACCAATGAAGGGACAGCCTTACAAAGGAGAAAAATGTAAAATTTAAAATGCAGAAGTGTAATGCCCCATACACACGGTCGGACATTGATCGGACATTCCGACAACAAAATCCATGGATTTTTTCCAACGGATGTTGGCTCAAACTTGTCTTGCATACACACGGTCACACAAAGTTGTCGGAAAATCCGATCGTTCTGATTGCGGTGACGTAAAACATGTACGTCGGGACTATAAACGGGGCAGTAGCCAATAGCTTTCGTCTCTTAATTTATTCTGAGCATGCGTGGCACTTTGTGCGTCAGATTTGTGTACACACGATCGGAATTTCCGACAACGGATTTTGTTGTCGGAAACGTTTATAGCAAGCTCTCAAACTTTGTGTGTCAGAAATTCCTATGGAAAATGTGTGATGGAGCCTACACATGGTCGGAATTTCCGACAACAAGGTCCTATCACACATTTTCCATCGGAAAATCCTATCGTGTGTACAGGGCATTACAGTTGTAAATTTTTAAATAATGCTTAGCAAAAAAAAGCATTAAAAATAGTGGTGGCATGAGGGGAATAGTAATGTAGGACTGCCCAAGCCATGAACTAGAGCAGTCACCAATAAATGGAAGACCACGGACCAAATCCAGACCAATAGACATTCCTACCTGGGCTGCCACTGCCAAGCCACTTAGCAGGCCTGGTGTCCTCTCCTGGGTTTCCCAACCCACCCACCCCCTCCACACCAAGGCGAGGGCTGTGATGTAAAGAGAGGACTGTAATGTACAGAAGAGATTGTTCTGTTTCAAATGCCGCTTTATGCATTGACATACCTCCTTAAACCCAGTCCGTCCCATCATGATGGAGAAAACAATACATTTTAAAAAATTGCAATCATCAAAAAAAAAAAAGTGATGGCGCGTGGGAATCTGTTAATGTGGGATTTCCCAGGCCAGGATTTTCGGGCTAAATATGGGAGTTGCACTGATTTTTTTTGTGATCTCAACTATTGGGCCACTCAGTGTGTGCTCTAGGCAGAACACACAAGGGATTGCGTCACTAATCTCTGCTTCATCACAGGCAGCTCAACATTTTAGTCACCTCTTTAAAAGGGGCCAAGTGGTGAAGGCACCCCAGATGATGAGCTACTTGTGGGGATAAAAACAGCACCACATAGCCCTGTCCTGCATCCTTTCCATCCACCAGAAGATTGACTCAGTGTGCCAAGAAGCCATGTAGCATCTCTGTCCATGCTTATGGACCATGTGTCTGTGGTCATGTGTATCTTGCTGTTGAAAGCATGGTCCAGTGACACAGACAAATTACATTCCACATGCTGCTGGAGGGTAGACATGGCCTTCTGCACAAAATAATGGGGATGGGGTACCTGCCATTGGGATATAGCATAGGCCATACACTTGCAGAAGGTGGCTCATTTTGAGACCTGTAATGGGAACATCTGCAAAGAAAGCAGTTTTGCAAAGTTGGCATTAGGATGCTGGGCATGGGGTGATTTGGGGACATTTTTTTCTCCACTCCAGCAGTTGCGAAGAAGAATGTTGCTGGAGAGTGTGCGTTTGAGAGAATTTTTCAGGGATTTGAGCCTTCACTTGATCCTCCTCAGCTCCGTGACCCTATTTCCTGCTTAACATGGCATATCCCAAGCTTCTGATACCCTTTATGAGACTTCCCTACCTGTCACTGGAGGCTGCAGGTGGATGAAGCAGTAGACTTTTGTGGAGGAAGGAGGTGATGTGGAAACTGAGGAATGAGTAGGAGAAGGTAGAGCAGTAATGTGGGCCTTTTGCTATTGACTTTTCTGATTGAGGTGCTGCTCCCGCCACGCTCTGTGGTGCAGAGCCACGTGTTTCCTCACTCAAGTGGTACCCAAATGGCTGGTACCTCTACCTCTGCTGATCACTAAATATTTTACAGCAATTTATTTTTATATTTTGTTAGGATCGTTTCTGGAGAAAGACAAGATCAAAAATGAGATTCAATTGCTATGGAGTTGATGCAAACAGAAATTGGAAAGTCAATTTTTGTGGTAAGAGTGCAGTTATAACATTTTGTTATTATTATTAAAAATGTTATTATTAATACTTGAAAATAAAAACAGCTGCAGAATGGGAAAATCAAAATGTTATGGCTGAATTAATCAATGCATTTGCTGGTTGTACAACCATTTATTACCCTGATTTCATGTTGTAAAGCACTGCACAAACTGTTGGCGCTATATAAATCCTGTATTATAATAATAATAATAATAATATCCAGATTAAAATATATATATATAGTTGCCAACATCTTAAAGTAGAACTACAGGCAAAACTTTTTTTTTTTCACCTTGGATAGAATAAAGCTGGCAGGGACTGGCCAAATTTCGATCCATGTGTAAGCAGGTTGAAAATGTATGCATTTAGTTTTCCAGCAGCCGGCCCAGGCTGGGAAAATGGTTAAACCTGCCTCTACAGTTCCCGGTCTTTTGTGCTCAGTCATCTCCACTGTGCTGTAAGTAAAAAGGGGGGAGGGCTCTGCTCACACAGTTAAGTCTGCATGGGAACAGAACAGAAGCAAGCCACAGCATACTTGTACAGGTACATTGTAGACACGCCTGTGGGCATGAGTGCGGCGTTGAAGAAACCAGGGATCATGGACAGAAATCCGGTCATGGACAATGCTATAAGGAACTCTCACCTCATGGAGGTATGCCTGGGCCACTAAGCTATTTCAGTTAAGATCAGGGACAGGACGTTGTTCGTTTTGTACTGCCATGCTGCATTTTTACAGTAAAGTTATATTAAATGTCATGAGCCTGGTCTAAAGTTATTCAAAGGGATGCATGCTGGTTCTGGTGTATTTCAAAGAACCTGTGTCTGTAAAGCACATGTGGGTTATGAAATAACACCATACAAAAGGTTAACTTGGTAAGACAAGAAGGGGAGTGTAGTTGTTATGGGTAACCAATAAAGGAATAAGCTACAGGGTGAGGCCTGGTTACAAGGTACATGAAGACTAGAGTTAAGTGAGAGCACGCATGAGGTCCACGCTATGTACTAGGCGGGACCCCATTCTGTTACTGGGAGTGAGGTAACAAAAGTACACTGGACTGGTGGATTGAGCGCAGGCTTAGCACATCCCTCTTATGGCAAACATACAAGACAAACAAGTTACAAGTGTGTAGTGACATAGGACAAGTTGCTTTTCAGAGGAACTCTGTAATTTATTACTGCACAAAGAAAAGCTCATCTGGAAGTTGGGGAAATGCCTTAATGTTTGATGTTTCAAATGACCGCAGTCTTCACCTGGTCCTGGGCATTGGTGAGCGCACTCCGCGCAAACGGTACCCCCGCATGCAGGATGAGTAGCCCCTGCCCACACTCTTGGCGTAGTCAAAGAAGGACCCCCTTCCCTGCCAAAACATGTATGGGCTAGCTGGTTGTACACAAGTTGATCTCTCAATCGACTTGTGTACAACCAGTCTGTTGGGTTTCTCCTGAATGATGAGTGCTGCCGGCTGTAGCCAACAACACTGATCATTGTATTCAGCAGAATACACTAGCTCAGTGGGAGTGATTCCACACACTGAATGTGTGGCTGGGGGAACTGGTTATTTTTTTTAGTTCAACCCGCTGGGGGTTGAACTAGATCATGTATGGCCTGCCTAAGTGAGGGTTATTACCCCTGTCAGTTTTTGAGGGTTTTTTCCATGTGTGTCCCATTGGGGAGATTTACTGCGACTTCAAAAACAGGAAGTGAGAGGAAATCCCTGCAAATTAAAGAGATTTTAATGGATCCCACTGCAGGTCACCAGAACTATTGTCCCCAGGGGAAGATTTCGCCTCTATCACTTTTCTGAACACAACCCAACATTTGGGATTTTCTTTTACTTTCACTTTTAATGATAATGGTAAACAGGACAAATAGAGAGGGTGAGCCTCCCTAACAGGAGCACAGACAGCAGTAAATACCTACGAGATGTTCTAATACCTCTCCACTCTATCCAAAACTAAAAAAGAAGCAGATTCTGTCCATATTCACAAGATTGTTATACTTAAACATATATGCATTGCAGTAAACAGAGCGTTTATTCTTTGATATCATAGAGGAAGGGGCATCTCTGAATCCATGTGACAGCACATACTGTGGACCATATGCAGAGTCCGAACCAGAAGTTAAAGCAGTCGCTCAATTTATTCATAAAAGGAGAAAATATATCAAAATCTACATGACATTTCATGCCTATGCTCAAATGCTACTCTATCCTTATTCCTACCAGTATGATGCCATCCCAAATTTCAAGTGTGTGGTAAGTTACTGTGACAACAAGCCCATGGTCTGGATTATCATACTGTATGTAATGAAATTGCTTAAGATGGATAAACTAGGATTCGTGCAAATCTAAAAATCACAAACCATACTCCTACACTTGGGTGCTGAGTCTAGGGATGTGTGGTGTAGTCAACCCTTTTTATAAAATGTCAATGGCCTTGGAGCTTTGGCTCTGAGGAAGAGGGTCCTCCCTCGAAGTGTGTTAGCCACTCCGCAATACCTTCTGGTCTTCCGGGCATCTCCGGTTCCAACTATAGACTTAAGAGCTATTGCTGTGGATATTACGTTTTTATGTGAGTATAACCAATTCTCTGTGTATGTGAATCCCCTTCCCCTTCTCTCCACGGTGATCTTTCTCACCTGATGACATGACGGTGCAACACACTCTCCGCCTATCAGACCCGTAGCACACAGCCAGAACACTTCACTTGGCTGTGTGCTACACAGGTCTGTCAGGCGGGAATGGGGGCGGGAGGAACACGGAGCACCGCTCTGTCATTCCCTGTCACTCTGGTCCGCAGCTCCTGACAGAGGGAGAAGCGGGATGAGCTGTCCCTCCCTGAGTCACTCTCCGAACCCAAATAAAAACACACAGGCTTGGCTGCCAGCCAAGCCTAACAATTTACTGACACTAACAAAAAATCTATTCTAGCACAGTAGAGGGTTCTACATACACATAGCATGTCACCATGTCACCAAGCGCACATTAAGGTTAGAACCATTTATCCCCAAATAGTTTCTATTGAGAAAGTACTATAGTTGGAGAGCACCTTTAAAAAGGAAAATTGTACAGAGAGAAATGTAAAGGTAGTCATTGCTGACCTTGTTTTAGAAATGCTGGTTAACTGGCAATGGTCCCGATTAGGGATGAGCTGAACACCCCCCTGTTCGGTTCGCATCCAGAATATGCGAACAGGCAAAAAATTTGTTTGAACACGCGAACACCGTTAAAGTCTATGGGACACAAACATGTAAAATCAAAACTGGTAATTTTAAAGGTTAATATGGAGGTTATTGTCATAAAAAGTGTTTGGGGACCTGGGTCCTGCCCCAGGGGACATGTAACAATGCAAAAAAAAGTTTTAAAAACATCAATTTTTTCGGGAGCAGTGATTTTAATAATGCTTAAAGTAAAACAATAAAAGTGAAATATTCCTTTAAATTTCGTACCTGGGGGGTGTCTATAGTATGCCTGTAAAGTAGCACATGTTTCCCATGTTTATAACAGTCCAAGAGCAAAATTACATTTCTAAAGGAAAAAAAGTCATTTAAAAGTACTAGTGCTCTGATGCAACGGGAATCCTGCGTTGCATCAGAGGGGGGCGGGGTCACCCGTACACGTCACTGGGAAACCCCAGCGTTTCCCCTTGTCAGAGGGGGACGGGGTCACGTGACGGGTGGCCCCACCCTCAGCTACATAAGAGCTGTCAAGCTGGCGCCGTGTCATTCGCTGGGTGCCTCCGGTGGAGGCAGAATCCTGTGCGTGTTCCTCGCTAGAGTCGCTGGAGATCATTCATCTCTGGAGATCGAGAATTGGATTACATCGCTGGAGTAGGAGCATGGATTTATTGGATTACATCGCTGGAATCTCTTTTTTATTTTTAATAAAGGACTTGTCCCAAGCCGTCTCCTGTGGTTTTGTAACATTTTGACACTTTCTTTTTGTGAAATGGTAGGGGTACAATGTAGGGGGCCGGGATCTGGGTGTCCCCTTTGTTAAAGGGGGCTTCCAGATTCCGATGAGCCCCCCGCCTGCAGACCCCCACAACCCCTGGGCAAGGGTTGTGGGGATGAGGCCCTTGTCCCCATCAACATGGGGACATCCTCCCCATATTGAGGGCATGTGGCCTGGTACGGTTCAGGAAGAGGGGGTGCTCTCTTGTCTCCCCCTCTTTTCCTGCGGCCTGCCAGGTTGCGTGCTCGGATAAGGATCTGGTGCGGATTTTTGGGGGGGAACCCCACGCCATTTTTTATTAAAATTTTGGCGCGGAGTTCCCCTTAAAATCCATACCAGACCTGAAGGGCCTGGTAATGGAATTTTGGGGGACCCCCACGCATTTTCTTTTTTTTTTTTTTTAATGACTTTCAATGGCTTTTATGTGTATTGTCGGCACTAGCGCTAGTACTTTTAAATTACTTTTTTTTCCTTTAGAAATGTCATTTTGCTCTCGGACTGTTATAAACACAGGAAACATGTGCTACTTTACAGGCATACTATAGACACCCCCCAGGTACGAAATTTAAAGGAATATTTCACTTTTATTGTTTCACTTTAAGCATTATTAAAATCACTGCTCCCGGAAAAACGGGCGTTTTTAAAACTTTTTTTTGCATTGATACATGTCTCCTGGGGCAGGACCCGGGTCCTCAAACACTTTTTATGACAATAACTTGCATATTAACCATTAAAATTAGCACTTTAGATTTCTCCCATAGACTTGTAATGGGTGTTCCGTGGCCTTTTGAATTTGCCGCGAACATCCCAAATTGTTCGCTGTTCGGCGAACGGGCGAACAGCCAATGTTCGAGTCGAACTCATGCCTATCCCTAGTCTTGATTAATTCACTGCTTTGGAACAAATTGACCACATGTGAAATTAGACTTAAGTTCTAATCTGCAAAATTGTATTATGCATGTGCATAGCAAAATGTTGAATTATTTTCTGTCAGCATGACAGCCCAAGAACTAGAATTTTCCAAAGAAGAAGTTAATGATGGCTGCGACCCCCCCCCAGGTTTCTTAAAGCCCAACTCTAAAGAATTAGGCCAGGTTCACACTGGTACGACACAACAGTCATACCACTTTGCATCCGACTTTCCCTGTGACTTTAAGTCCAACATCCGTCCGACTTCAATGAACGGGGATCCGACTTTGATTCCCGACAATACCAGGCACTGTGTCTGGTATGAATCTTTACGGGGAACTCCACGCCAAATAAAAACAAAATGGCATGGGTTCCTCCTCCAAGAGCATACCAGGCCCTTCGGTCTGGTACGGGTTTTCAGGGGAACCCCCACACCAAAAAACGGCTAGGGGGTCACCCCAAAATCCATACCAGACCCTTATCCGAGCACACAGCCCAGCAGGTCAGGAAAGGGGGGGGCCGAGCAAGCGCCCCCCTCCTGAACCGTACCAGGCCGCATGCCCTCAGCATTGGGGGGGTGGGTACTTTGGGGCAGGGGGGCCCATGTGCCCCCCCACCCCAAAGCACCTTGTCCCCATGTTGATGAGGACAAGGGCCTCTTCCCGACAACCCTGGCCATTGGTTGTCGGGGTCTGTGGGCGGGGGGGCTTATTGGAATCTGGGAGCCCCTTTAACAAGGGGGCCCCAGATCCCAGCCGCCCACCCTATGTGAATGAGGTACATTGTACCCCTACCCATTCACCTAAAAAAAAGTGTCAAAAATAAGCGGCCCCAAAGCACTCACCCCCCCATGTTGAGGGCATGCGGCCTGGTATGGTTCAGGAGGAGGGGCTGCTCGCTCGTCCCACCCCCTTTCCTGACCTGCCGGGCAGCGTGCTCAGATAAGGGTCTGGTATGGATATTGGGGGGACCCCCAAACCATTTTATCGGCGTGGTGGTTCCCCTGAAAATCCATACCAGAGCGAAGGGTCTGATATGCTCTTGGAGGGGGAACCCATGCCATTTTTTTTTTTAATTTGAAGTGGAGTTCCCCTTCAAGATCATCAGAGCACAAGTCACATGCCAAAGTCGCATCGCCATATTGACTGATCCGACTTAAGTGATATTCAATGGACTGAAGTAGTATCAAAGTCGGACCAAAGTAGTGCATGGAGCATTTTCAAAGTTGGATCAGCTTGTGTCGGGCCAGTTAAGACGGCTCCCATAGGGAAACATTGATTTTCACACATCATGCGGCTTGAGCTCCCAATGTGGTTTGTTGAACCAGTGTGAACCCGGCCTTAGAAAGTATCTACCCTAGCAGTGCAGGAGGGTGGCGTATTAAAGGTTAAAAAATATGGCCAAAGCTTTTTGGCTGTACTTCTCCTATGGATCAAAGGAGTGCATTTTGTTCTCCACTCCTCTGATCCAATAATGCTGGATCACAGACCGATGCTGCATCCACCTAAGTGAGTGTGATATATATATATATATATATATATATATATATATATATATATATATATATATATATATATATATATATATATATATATATATATATATATATACATATATATAAGAACCCCATACTTCTCTTTTAAATGCTTGTTATGTTAGGGGTAGAGGAAAAAGCATTATTACTTACCCTATCCCCTGCACAAGCTACTGTAGCTCCAGCACTGCCCCTTTCTCTCCAAAGCTCCTGTCTGGGGATAGTTCCTTGGCTTCATAACGCACAATGCAGGATTATTAAACCTGCTTCGTACGTGAAAGGAGCAAGTATGCCATAGAGGGGAGGCTGCGGGGAACCAGCTGCACTGCTGAGGGTATTTACTCCTTATTCCATACCTGGCATAACTTTCAGTTAACCCTTGCAATCCAGGGTGGTTCCACTGGAAGGGTAGATTTTGTCTTATTGCTGGAGTTGGACTTTAAAGGAAAGCTGTCATAAAAGAAGCAGGGTGGCTGCCACCAATAATTTTAGGTTCATTAGTTCTTTCTTCTTATCAACCCAAGCCTAGAATACATAACTTGCCATGGTGCCCATGTTACATTTATGTCACCTGTTTAATTTCAGGGAAAAGTAACCACTACTATGTTGCATGTAATTAGTTGTTGTAAATGCACATGGGCATATGTGGGGTTTGTCTTGTCAATAATTCTGTGTCTGTTTAAAACAGGAATCAGCTGCACAAAAAGCTGTCCAGGCTATAAACTCAGCGTATGGTATACGGTATAGACATGGTCCAGCATCAACTACTTTATGTGAGTATATTCTGTTAATGAACCATGGCCTTCTCTAAATGGAGTGTAAAACTATTATAATATATACCTACCTAAAAATGTTTCAGAAGATACATTTAGCATCTGTTGTGTACACTAAACACCACCTAGGCATAATCTGGAAAAAAAGATTAGTCTGTTTATAGAACAGATCTATGAGTCTTCACAGGTGAAGCCTGTACAGAATTTCCAATAACATAATTGCCCTGCAAAAGTCAATGGCTGGCCGTCCCACTTCTTTTGCCTCACTTCCGAGTCCACCCAATATGTTCTTACCAAACACTGACATCACTTGGCCTATTCACTTTGGCCCAGTCCCCGGCCACCTAGGCAAATGGGCAGGAAATGGAACCTTATGGTTGTATCTGGGCAATGATGTCACCACTATCCCTACCCCTTCCTTTTTACAGCTATTGACAGCTCAGGGCTGGGCATCGTGATTGACAATGAATTTACAACTAGGGACCTTTTTGGGGGATTTTTTTTAAAAAAATGACTTCACCTATAGGTGACATCTTTTTATTTTGTGAACAATTAAGTAGGGGGTGGTATCTGGAGGCCCCCTTAATATTAAAGGGGGCTTCCAGATTCCAATAAGCCTTCCGTCTACAGACCCCCACAATCATTGGGCAAGGTTTGTGGGGATGAGGCCCTTGTCCTCATCAACATGGGAACAAAGTGCTTTGCCAGGGGGATGCCATTTGCCAGCAATTTAAAACTCTTTTTCCTTTGTAGATATTACTGTTAAAATATCACTGCTCCCGGCTGCATGGTATTTAAAAAATAAAACATTTTTGATTGTACATGTGTTGTATCACGGTCACGTGATAGTTTACGTTTTGTAGGTTTGTATTCCATATGTGCAAAGAGAGATCACACAAATACTTAAAAGTATAACATTTATTAAAAGAAATGACAGATACAGATAAAGATAAAGAAAATATGACAAGAATACTAAACTAAAAGATGCTGTTTCCACCATGGGTCCCCCCATTATACGGCATGGCACAGGTGATCACAGACGCATGCATTATTGCAAGCTCTGAAGGCGAGACACGTATTACAAGCTGTGTGTGTCATATAGAGGTATGTCCAACCCATCACCCTCTGGAGCAGAATGACCTCACATTTCTGAAAGTGGGCTGGCTTGTCCATAATAACAGTTTACAATCACGCATTCCTTTGGTATGAGTAAGCAGACTTAGTCCCGTTAACCAGGTTTAGAATTCCTTATTAGATATTTGTGAGACCACTAATATGAGCCAACAATAATAAGGAAATAAAATATACAATTTCCCCATCAACATATTCCCCAGGATAGTGTCCATAGCCCCCCACCTCCACCCTGCTGTGCTATTTTTTAACACCTCCTTGCCTTGCTTATTAGTCCGGAAAATTGCTATTTTTGGTTCCTATTGATTTCAATTGACTTTAGGCTCGGCATCCGGACTTCTTGGATGCCTGTACGAACCAAACCCAGGGCAGTTTAGCTCATCAGTACTTGACATGCATGGTTTGAGCTGTCTGTTTGAATGGGTGTACATCCATTCAGCACTAGGCAAGGCCAGGAGTGCACACGCATAGGTTTGTCCATAGAACTCTTCAAGGGAAAGGAAAAACCCTGAATCCAGATATCATAGATCATCACCAGATATTTTCTTTACACCCTGAATCCACATATCATAAATCATCACCAGACATTTTCTTTAAGAAATTATCCTTTAGTATTACTTTAATGGGTACATGAAGGTGTCTGTACATCATTTAGAATGCCATTTGATGAATCCTTTGAACGTGAAAGAGAAAAATACACTACATGAACTTGTTGGCTATTGTACTCCCTAGCCATAGGCATTAATATGGAGATGCCCTCACCACTTTGCAGTTATAACAGCATCCGCCCCTCTGGAAAGGCTTTGTGCAAGATTTTAGAGTGTGTCTGTGGGAATTAGTGTCCATTTAGCAAAAAGTGCATTTGTGTGGTCAGGTACTGATGTTGGGCGAGAAGATCTAGATCATAGTTGGCTTTTGCCATAAAGTACAAGTCATAAGCGTGCACATAGGGTGTGCCAGGTGTGCCTGGGCACACCCTAATCACCCCGTGTGGTGCAGATTCCCCCTGTTTAGACTCCTAATATTTCACCAAATCTCTTCCCTACTGACACCATCCATTGCTCTGCTGACACCGTCAATATTTACATGCAAATGTGTTTGAGTTTTGGGGTGCACACCCTAATGCAATAGGCTGTGCACACCTATGGTACAAGTGAATATAATAGCCCATCTTTCTCGCTGCTTCCTCTGGGTCCTACCATGCTTTTCTTTGGCTATTGGGTGGCCACTGCTGATGTATATACTGTACATATTGAGAATGATCTTGGATGTACACTGCACTGCAAATTACAAGTGCAGAGTACATTCTAAAAGAAAATTTAGGCAAGCGTGGGAAAGTCAGACTTTAACATGTGTGGGCTTTACTCGTGTAGTGTAGGTGTCATGGTCAGAAGTCCCAAACTGTTTGAGATATATAACCAATGTACTGTTTAATATTCCACAAGTATTTAATTGTTAGCTTATGTTTAACCGCTTCCTGACCAACCACCGCAGTTATACTGCGGCAGGTTGGCTCCCCTGCACGAGCTGTCGTAGCTATACGTCGGTTCGTGGGGTCGGGAAAGCAGGTACGCGCAGCCGGAGGTGCGTGCACCCACTGCACAGCGGGGGTGCCAGTCACGATGACCGCCGGCCACGAGCAGGAGAGACAGAACAGGGACGAGTGTGTGTAAACACACACTTCCCTGTTCTGACAGGAGTGACAAATTGTGTGTTCCTGTCGATCCGTCACTTCCTCCAGTCAGTCCCCTCCCCCTTCAGTTAGAATCACCTCCCAGGGAACACAGTTAACCCCTTGATCGCCCCCTAGTGTTAACCCCTTCACTGCCAGTGACATTTTTACAGTAATCAATGCAATTTTATAGCATTGATCCCTGTATTAATACCGATGGTCCCAAAAAATGTTTCAAAATTGTCCAATGTGTCCGCCATAATGTCGCAGTCACAATAAAAATCGCAGATCGCCGCCATTACTAGTAAAAAAAAATAATAATAATAAAAATACTATAAATCTATCCCCTATTTCATAGACGCTATAACTTTTGCGCAAACCAATAAATATATGCTTATTGCGATTTTTCTTTTGCCAAAAATATGTAGAAGAATACATATCAGCCTAAACTGAGGAAAAAAAAAATTTTTTATATATTTTTGGGGGATATTTATTATAGCAAGTAAAAAATAATGTTTTTTTCAAAATTGTCACTGTTTTTTTGTTTATAGCGCAAAAATTAAAAACTGCAGAGACGATCAAATAGCACCAAAAGAAAGCTCTATTTGTGGGAAAAAAAGGACGTCAATTTTGTTTCAGTACATTGACGCACGACCGCGCAATTGTCAGTTAAAGCGATGCAGTGCCGAATCGCAAAAAGTGCTCTGGTCAGGAAGTGGGTAAATTCTTCTGGGGCTGAAATGGTTAAAGTAGACCAGCAGCCAAGCCTGGGTCATATGGTCATATGATCCTGGTAAAAACTAGAAACTGAGGTGGGCAGAGTTAAAGAGGTACTCCAGGCTTCCCCCAACAAATTAAAAGTCAGTAGCTACAAATATTGTAGCTGCTGACTTTTAATTTAAGGACACTTATATGTCCAGAGATCCAGCAATGTCCTCACCCGAGCTGTTTCTTCAATCAGCATCTCAAGTAGGAGAAACAGTCAGTCAAGCCTTGCGGCTTCACGGACAGTTTCCTACTGTGTATGAGCGAGCCACACTACGCTTTGTGAATGGTCCCGTAGTCTTCTGGACTCTGTGATGTGTCCCAAAAGACTGCGGGGGGAAGGAGGGGGGCCGAACTTCCCATTCAGATCGCTGCGGCACATCTGACTGGAGGTGGGAGTGAGTATTTTTCAAACCAAGTACCCCTTCCCCCCAAAAAGTACCAAATGTGTCAGTGGAGGGGGGAGGATGCAAACAAGTGGAACTTCCCCTTTAGGTAAAGTTCCAGCAAAGTAGATGATTGTCTGAATTAAAACCCTCTAGCGGAGATCACATGACCAGTGCCTAAGCATGTAGCAACATCACTAATACATTTTTTTTGCAAACACTTTGCCTTCCAAGATTTACATTTGATAATTCACAAATATGCACTTTTTTTTGTGTTTCAGATATGAGTTCTGGCAGTTCCATTGATTGGGTTTATAATAATGGTATACCATATTCATTTGCATTTGAACTTCGAGACACTGGATATTATGGATTTGTTCTTCCACAAGGCCTCATTCGACCAACATGTATAGAGACAATGTTAGCAGTCAGAAATATCACAATGCACTTGCTGAAGAAATGCCGTTAGAAAGATGTCTAAGAGCTGTATATTTTCGTCGGAAACTGTAGTCTTTTTAAAGATGTATAAAACAACCATTTATTCCAGTTTTATATTCATTTATAGGACTTGCATTTATGTATGTGATCAGCATCATGTAATCCTCTGGCCCGAGGAAACCTTGTGGAGGTCAGCAGTCTCAGCCAATCAGGGCTTTATTGCTGGTTTACAAAGTTCTGCCAGGGAACATGCTTACAGGAGAGAAACTTGGGATAACTTTTTCTTTGTACACCTGTCCCTTTACTGTCCATCCACAATCTGGCATCCAGAACCAGGCTCTACTGATTAACAGCAGTATAGTCTAAAGGAAGTCCAGGACCTGGATGTACTATCCTGCAGGGGTGACCAGATCACAAGACAGACTTATTATTCCTTTTGCTGTTAAACAGTTCACATATATGCAATTTAAATGTATATTTAGCTGTTAGTTTGTAGTCCAGTTGTAATGTTTTTTTTTAAATAGCTATACATAATAATGAGACCAATGTAATGTAAATAACATTATCAGTGTGCGTTCATTTTTTAAAACTCTTGTTTCTGTGTTTTTATTTTTTAATTTTGTATGTGTACTGGCCATCATAATTTCTAATTTCACAGTGAGACTCTGCTCCTGGTTGTGTTTTGATGATTCTTATCTCACTGAAAGCCTGCAAGACAAGGTCTGTCTGATTAAAAGCAATATGTTGCCAGAAACCATTTGATCTGTGTAGACTAGCTTTTTACCATAGCGGAACCTTTTTTTTTTTTTTTTTTCTTGCAAAAGTGTGTTTTGTTTTTTTGTTTTTTTTCAAACATAGTACGTTTGTTATGTGTGCATTATATTGTAAAGGTGAATAATTACCAAATAAAAAAAAAGAAAAAAAAAAAAAACACAAAATACAGATTAAATAGTTTTAGAAATATATTTTGATTTTTGTCAATATCAACTAGTCTAGGTTAATCCAAGTGTAGTTATTTCCAGATTTAGAATTTAGGAGAAGAGGACGTGCTTAGCCTTTGAAGTGAATTAAGCAACTTGGCCAGGCTTTAAAATTCCGCCAATATGAGGATAAATAGAAATAGACATGACAGCCATCATAAGCAAGTTTTCATTTAGTATCTGCAGAGCTGTTGGTCGGTGGTGAAAGCAGTTTACAGAGCAGCACAACGGAAAAAAAAAATTCTACCAGGAATGTAATATTTTTAATGTGGAGCCTACCATGGTTACATACAGTATAGTTTCATAGGTTGAAAAAAGACACAGGTCGATCTAGTTTAACAAATAGAAAAAATTAAAAAAAAAAACTACATGGTAAGGTAGTGTAGTAGAACCCCTTACTCCTGGGTGGTTGAGGATGGCTTGGAAGGCTAGCATTTCACCTCCTTGTCTTTTTATGGGGTAAAAGGCATATGGACACCAGTCAATTTAGTATGTTTTATGGACAAACTCAGGAGAGAGGGTAATGCCGCGTACACACGGTCAGAATTTCGGCCCGCAAAAGACCGATAAGAGTTTTTCACCGAAAAATGCGATCGTGTGTATGCTCCATCGGTCTTTTACTGGCGGAATTCCATCCAGCAAAAGATTGAGAGCATGCTCTCAATTTTTCGGTCGGGAAAAGTTCCTATCCGAAAATGCGATCGTCTGTGGCAATTCCGACGTGGAAAATCCCTACGCATGCTCGGAAACAATTCGACGCATGCTTGAAAGCATTGAACGTCATTTTCTCGGCTCGCCGTAGTGTTGTACGTCACCACGTTCTTGACGGTCGTAATTTCAGCAAAATTTTGCGTGACCGTGTGTGTGCAAGGCAAACTTGAGCGGAATCCCGTCGGAAAAGCCGTCATATCTTTTTCGGACGAGAAAACCGATCGTGTGTACGCAGCATTAGGGCACATGATACCCCAAAACAGGCAAAAATAGTGACCGTGGGAACTTCTTGTAATGGCCACTGGCAGCAGCTTATACCCGGCTCTCCAGGTCATTTTTCAGGACAAAATCATTCTCCTAACCCCCCCCCCCCACACACACACACACAGTCATCTTCCAGCTCCATGCCCTCTGAATGCACCCTCCAGCAGGAAACCAAATTAGCCTTCATGCCCAATGACACAGGCCATCACCTGTCTGCCAAGGCCCAGACTAGCCATTGCCCCTTCCCCAGACAGCAGGTCTAGGAGGCAGGAGACCTCAACTTCTCTTACACTGGAATTGTCTGCAGGCCAACCCTGGGTGACAAAGACCCTTCTAGAAGGTCACCCTAAATATTTATCTCTTTCCTTGGCCTAAATCATTGGCAATACATTTTCCAGTGGTTGGTCAGAGAGAAATAAATATTCATAACTCAGAACATTGTTTTATCATACTCTCTCTCTGCTAGAGAACACTCCCCAGCAGCAGCAGAAGCAAACAATATTCTGAATTTAGGGGAAACCCAACAACTACAGAAACAATAACAATCCAATCTTGGGCTGACTACAGCCTAGCTGCCCACTAAAATAAGGTACACTCCAGCTAATAGTAAGGTCACTGCATTCATGGTGTGGTAGCAACACATTTTTTTTTACCATAGGCTACTTTCACACTGCTTCCCTGCAAAAATGCATGTGTTTTTACAGCATTTTTGCCATGTTTCCCACCTGTGAAAAAAGGACATGTGACTCAAAAACACAACTGCGTTTGCCCCAATTTTGATGTAGTTTCCATTCGTTTCAATGGGGAGGTGCGTTTTTGGTGCAGTTTTTTTACTGCACCAAACTTGCAACAAGCAGAACTTCTGGATGGGGTCACACCTATGCGAATTGGATGCAGCTTACATCGCATCCAATTCGCATGACGTTTTAAAATACATTCATTTGAATGAGGCTGGTTCGCATATGTGCGTTGCATTGGCATTCTGCATTGCCCAAAAAAGGTGTGTGTTTTCTGGGAATTGCGGTGCAAATTGCAAGCACATTATCTTCTATGGGAACGCATCTGATTCGCAGATGCATTCCGTTGTGAACAGGATAAAATCCTGGCTTGATCCTGATGTAAACCTGACCTCATACTGATGCAATCCTGACCTGAACCTGATCAAAAACTGACGTGAAACGCTGAACAACTACTTTGTCAATTAGCTGTGAAAACGGAGCTTCAATTCGCACTGCACATGTGTGAACCCAGGCTTACAAAATGCAGGGTACCCACAACTGATCAGTGTGAAGAGTTCCATAGGATTTCATGGTCATAAGTTTTTCATCCACTTTTTTAAAGCAAAAGCAGAAGAAAAACAGATCACTGTGAAAGCAGCCTTAGGGCTCTTTCTCACAGGGCGGATCAGTGATGATCCGCCCCGTGAATATCCGCTTGCTCAGCGGGGATCACTCCGCCGATCCCCGCTGAGCAGGAAGATGACAGGTGCATCGCTGCACACTCTGCAGCGAAGTACCTGTCAGAGCGCCGCTCTCCCCTATGCGGGGATCGGATGATGACGGACCGTAGTGTCCGTCGTTACCCGATCCGATCCGAAAACGGATGGAAAAGTAGGTTTTTCCTTTGTTACACTTTTCGGATCGGAGCGGGTCGGATGTCAGCGGACATGTCACCGCTGACATCCGACGCTCCATAGAGATTCATGTATGTCCGTTTTTCATCCGAAAACGGAAGGATGAAAAACGGACATACGGATCGTTAGTGTGAAAGAGGCTTTTGAAATACATGCCTAAGGCCGGGTTCACACATGTGCGGTGCAAATTGAAGCTCCGTTTTCACAGCTAATTGACAAAGTAGTTGTTCAGCGTTTCACCTCAGTTTTTGATAAGGATCAGGTCAGGTTTACATTAGGATTTTATCCTGTTCACAACAGAATGCATCTGCGAATCAGATGCGTTCCCATAGAAGATGATGTGCTTGCAATTCGCACCGCAGTGCCCAGAAAACGCACACTTTTTTGGGCAATGCGGAGTAAGACTGCAATGCACATATGTGAACCAACCTCATTCAAATGAATGTATTTTAAAATGTCATGTAAATTGGATGGTCTAACTACAAAGCCATCACTCAATATGTCAGGATTGTACATAAAACTAGATGTTGATGTGAATCAGTGTTCATATATAGAACAGGAAATCCCACCAACACATATTTATGACATATATAATATATTTTTCTAATATTATAGAAGACTTCAAATGAATATAATTATTTAGCAATAATTACTCACATTTATTAAAAGCAAGTCGGAAGTGTGTGATCAGGCAATTACATTAATGGAGAAAAGTTTTACCTATACTAGACTAGGTGCTATACTGTATCAAGAAAACTTCAAAAAGACAAATCTTTGGCAATATGTCATCAAATAATCCAAATTATGGTTGGAGTGCTCATTCACAATCCAGTCTTACCAAGTAGTATGCCCAGTTCAAGCATCCCTTGCGATAATCAGGCAGAGGTGTAGGTTCCCCAGGGTGCAATAGTGAATGCTTTTGGACCACTTGTTTTTGCAGAAATAGATTTTCCAATTTGTACAAGGTCTGCTGATCATTCCAAGCACACTCTGCTGACATCAAACACACTGCTGTCACCAACGAAGCTGCAATGCAATCAAGGATCATCTGATGTATCACTGCCCTCAGACTCATCTGTCACTTTAAATATGGGATTTGAAATGATACTGCATGAGCCACAGGTAACCCTGATCAATTTTACAGCTTCTGTATAGTATATATATATATATATATATATATATATATATATATATATAATATTGCACAGATTGTTGGGCATCTGTTTATGCCAATATCAGAAATATTATGAATAAGGAACATTGCACACATAAAGAATATGGTCCATTCTAAGGCCAAATATTAGACCAACAGGAAAGTTGCTATTGACTGGCTCAAGCTTCAGGCCCCACTTTATATTTCCAATGTTTGTGTCAAATCATTTTTACTTTTATTGAAAATGCATGTGTATAAAGCACCATTAGACATTGACGTTTTGCTAAGCAACATCATTCAGTATTTATTTATTATAAATACCTATTGATCAGAAATACCTTAGAGTTTAGAGTGGTGTTCGCAATCCTGCAATTTTGAAGTGACCTATTGGACATATACCACAAACAGCAGTCTGCTAAATCATCAGATACATTTTCTGGCACTTATCCAGTAGGAGGTAGAACGCATTGGTTACTTGGCAGATTGCAGCAATAGGGGAAGTAAATGTTTTGATAATCTCCCATTACCCAAAATGTTTCCTCTGTTACAAAACAAGATAGTATGCATGACCATAAAAATATAACATGAAATAAAATAAAGATATATAAAAAAAATAGTCATATTTCTTATATAAAAATCAAATGTTTGCTTTTGTTGTACAGTCATGTGAAAAACGAAGTACACCTCATGGAAACTAATGACTTTTTCTAAAAATTTGAACAGGCAAACAATTAGAACTTCATTTAAACAATATCTACAGAGAAAGGCTGAACAAATGACAGAAAAAATTGGTATATCAGTATATTTATTCTAATAATCAAAATTAATAAAAATGCTAATTTGTCACATGTAATAAGTGAACCCCTATATTTGCCATAACTTCAAATCCATGAAATTAGAATCCCATGTTCCAGGTTAGGTGCCAACGATTGTAACATGCTCAGGAAGTATGCAGGTGGAACCTGTTTTATTAAACCTCAGTTATCCAGGGTCTAGTGTTCTCATTGCTATTGGCCTGTGTAGTGCCATAATGCCATCATTTAAGTAGCTTTTTCAGGCCCTCAGAAAGTAAGTTGAGGATGCCTATGCAAAGAGATATGTTGTTGAAAATCATCTACAAGTGGCATACATCCAAAAAAAAAATCTGCTAATTTATCCAAGAATTGCTGCTCCAGATCTGTCCTACTGATGCTAATAGTAGTCTACAAGAACCCCAACATTTCATGGTAGGATCTGCAGGTAGCTCTTACAACAGTCAAACAGAGTATTGGTAACTGTAAGCACAAACATACAAGTCCATATATAACAGGAGATATAAAGGGCTGAGCAACTTAGTCCATAGGGGACCAGGCTGGAAGTTCAAGGGTTAAGTGGTAACCGGTAACGTAATGGTTAAAATGGGCTGGTAGGCTAGGCGGCTGCTGTCCTCAGAGAGCTGGCTCTGTGATGGATGAGAGAGGGGTAGAGAAGGAAGCACCCCCTGAGTGTAGTATTAAGTAATGATGTTTAATGACACCAGGTAAAAACACACCTACAGGATAAAAACATATAAAAGACTCATCTGTATAGGTACGTGGTCCTCGGTGTTCCCTCTGATCCTGTGGTGGTGACGCTGCAAGGATGCTGGGCTGCAAAAGGTGGATTACCAGCCGGGAGCTCCTTCTGTGGCCATCAGGAAGAGACTAGGGGCTGGCGTGGGGCGCATGTGGAGCGTGCGTGACTTCACAGGTCATCCGTCCGCTTCCGGGTTCAGTATCCAGGGGAGGGATCGTCCAGGGAATAGGGCTTGCAGGGAGGTTGAGAGAAGGCCACGTGCTCGGAGCCACTGCTCCTTCAATAGGCCTAATAGGGAGGTGTCTGCAATGTGCTTTTATATGGCAGTGCTGTGGGACAACAGGTCCCAGCGACTGTCAAAAGAAAGCACTGCGCCAACTGTGGGCGGGAGGGGAACTACAAGGTAACATAATATACACAGAGAAAAAAAAAAAAGAGGTTATCTAATAGTGAGTGGCATGTTTCCATGCCACTCACTATTAGATAACCTCTTTTTTTCTCTGTGTATATTATGTTACCTTGTAGTTCCCCTCAGTTGGCGCTGTGCTTTCTTTTGACAGACACTGGGACCTATTGAAGGAGCAGTGGCTCCGAGCGCATAGCCTTCTCTCAACCTCCCTGCAAGCCCTCCTCCCTGGACGATCCCTCCCCTGGATACCGAACCCGGAAGCGGACGGACGACCCAGACGACGCACCATGTGCGCTCCATGTGCGCTCCACGCCGGCCCCTAGTCTCTTCCTGATGGCCACAGAAGGAGCTCCCGGCTGGTAATCCACCTTCTGCAGCCCAGCATCCCTGCAGCGTCACCACCACAGGATCAGAGGGAACACCGAGGACCACATACCTATACAGATGAGCCTTTTATATGTTTTTTATCCTGTAAGTGTGTTTTTACCTGGTGTCATTAAACATCATTAGTTAATACTACACTCAGGTGGCGTTTCCTTCTCTACCCCTCACCCAGCTCTTGCAACAGTTGCTGTCAAGTGCATGTATCTACAATCGGAAAGAGATTGCACTAATTTAACCTGCATGCGAGGTATGCCAGGAAAAAGCCACAAGAACATTTCAGCAAGACTACAGTTTGCCATTGGACATACACTATATTGCCAAAAAATATTGGGACGCCTGCCTTTTCACGCACATGAAATTTAATGGCTTCCCAGTCTTAGTCCGTAAGGTTCAATACTGAGTTGGCCGACCCTTTGCAGCTATAACAGCTTCAACTCCTCTGAGAAGAGTTTGACCGTTCTTCCACAAGCGCATTTGTGAGGTCAGGCACTGATGTTGGACGAGAAGGCCTGGCTCGCAGTCTCCGCTCTAATTCATCCCACGGGTGTTCTGTCGGGTTGAGGTCAGGACGCTGTGCAGGCCATTTAAGTTCCTCCACCTCAAACTCGCTCATCTATGTCTTTATGGACCTTGCTTTGTGGACTGGTCCAAATCATTTGGTGGAGGGGGGATTATAGTGTGGGGTTAGTTTTCAGGGGTTGGGCTTGGCCCCGTAGTTCCAGTGAGGGTAACTTTTAAGGCGTTAGCATACTAAGACATTTTGTACAATTTCATGCTCTCAGCTTTGTGGGAATTTGGGGATGGCCCCTTCCTGTTCCAACATGACTGTGCACCAGTGCACAAATCAAGGTTCATAAAGACATGGTTGTGCAAGTTTGAGGTGGAGGAACTTGACTGACCTGTACAGAATCCTGACCCCAACCTGATAGAACACCTTTGCGATGAATTACAGTGGACACTGCAAGCCAGGCCTTCTTTTCCACATCAGTGTCTGACCTCACAAATGCGCTTCAGGAAGAATGGTCAACATTCCCATAGCCCCACTCCTAAATCTTGTGGACAGCCTTCCCAGAAGAGTTGAAGCTGTTGTAGATGCAAAGGGTGGACCAACTCAATATTGAACCCTACGGACTAAGACTGGGATGCCATTAAATTTCATGTGCGTGTAATGGCAGGCGTCCCAATACTTTGGTAATATAGTGTATAGGCAATATTGGACCTATAAACATATGTAGCACTAACTCACGGTAGAGCTGCTAATTTAAGCGGGTCTGTTACCTTCACTTTGCTTCCCTCTGTTTCACCGGTATCGGGTCTAGGGTTCCGTTGAGTTTACTTCTGGACGACACACGCACCAACACTGGAGTACGTTTTCAATGCTTTATTGAACAGACAAACTTTAGGAAGTAGCAGGAAAGAGGTGGAAAATGAAACTTTCAGGAGAAACTCAAATATCTTCTTATAGAATCTTAGCGACCAATGCCCTGGTAGAATTCAGATAATTATGTGGAATGCGCTCCCCTCGTGGGACACACTCCTTGCTCGTCTGGATAGGCCTCTCTTACCGGTCTAGCAGCCAGTACGCAGCACGAATCAAAAGTTTCTGCCACAGACTTGTTTGGGGAATAAATCCGTACGATCCTCTGCCACAGGATGTATCAGATTTTCTGCAATGAAAGTCAGTCACAGTGCCTGAACCTTTAAGCCGAACCAGCAACACTATGCTGTATGGTTACTTCTTTTGGATACGTCCTCCAACCGAGTCACCAGGCCCCTCTATAGACCAGCTCACCGCGTGATCTCTCCAAGACGGGTCCTCCCCTGGGATCTCCTCGGTTGTCCAGCTTCGTCACACAGGACCGACAGCTCGGGACCATTCCTCAGCCGCGGTGGTAGGCCCCAGACAAGCCTCTGGACCCACCCCTGCGCCACAGCATCGTGGGCCTCCTGATCGGAGGACCACGAGGTAGCTCCTTAACGCATACCTGTCCGCCAGGAGGGCCAGCAGGTGGCTGTAAAAAAAAAAAAAAAAAAACCCTAGAACATGGCATCTATCCCATAAATACCCTCTTCCCAGAATGCAACTCGGAGGACCACCTCCACCGAGCTTGCCTCCGAGACAGAGGAGCATCTATACACTTCGACAGGTTGCCTTTCCAACACTGACTAGTGGTAACAGCGACACCCACCGGTCAGCACGGAAACACACACAACGTCAGCCAAGCTGGAACAGAGGCAAACTTTTACCTTCCTAACGCACAATTTACTAAATTTACCTAACCTGTGGTAGATTGTAAATCTACCAGCGCTACACATATATGCATATTGGACCTATAGACATATAGGCAAAGACCAGGCCTTCGGGAACAAAGTACTGTTGACTGATGAATCAAAGATTGATGTTGGGCTACAGTAGTAGGAGGCATGTTTGGTGAAAACCAAAGACAGCATTTCATAACAACTGTGAAACTGAAATCTGCACTATATCAAAGCGTGCTTGGTCACTATATGGAGCTATCTGTTCACAAGTTGCAAAAAGCCTACAAGATCTATTTTTACCTAAAGAGGGCAATGCCAGCTTCTGGGGCGAAAGATGTACTTACTCAGAGTACACCACTACATCTATTAATAATTTTGTTAAATAAATTATTTAAACTGAAAACTTTCCTGTTTTTTTATTCAAATGTTTGTGCTTTTATTTGAAGGATAACTAAAGGTTCAGTTTTTTTTTTTTTTTAACAAACATATCATACTTACCTCCTCTGTGCAGTTGGTTATGCACAGAGTGGCCCCGATCCTCCTCTTCTGGGGTCCCCCAATGGCGCTCCTGGCTCCTCCTCTTCTTGAGTGCCCCATCGGAGAAGCGCTCTCCCTCGGGGGACCCGTGTGGGCGTGCTCCTGTGTCCTGCTGCTGCGTCCATTGTTAAAGTGGGGCTGGTTGTTCATCTCAATGCATAGAATGCATTGAGGTGAAAAACTGCGAGGGTTTACAACCACTTTGACTATATTACCTCTATCTGTAGGCATTGTTTGAATAAAGGTCTAATATTTGGCTGCTTAAATATGTTCCCATGCGGTGTACTTACTTTTTCACATGATCTAATTTGATTTTCTGCTAAGGATAATACAGATCCTTCTTTTACATTAATTTTCTCATATAGTCCTTGGTATTTAGACGTGCTTGTATGTCTGCTTCTCCTTATACACTAGCATTGTTTAGATTTTCTGTTACTTTTTAAAGCTGAACATCTATTCAAATTTAAAGTGGTTCTAAAGGTAGAAGGTTATCTTAAAGTGGTTGTAAACCTCAGACATGATATATGAACAAAGCATATGCCTCTAGTGTGTACTTGTCTCAATTAACCCCTTTCCGAATGATGGCTACAGTGCGGACCTACATTGCCGGGAGGCCGTCAATAGACATCTTCCCCTTTGCACGGGCCTTGCATGCCCCCTGTGGGGCACGCGTGGCGCGCTCTGTGACCACCGATGCCACCCATCAGTACCCATCAGTGCTAGCTATCAATGCCACCAATCAGTGCCACCTATAAATGCCCTTCAGTGCCACCATCAATGCCCATCAGTGTCACCCATCGGTGCCATCTCATCAGTTCCCACCAGTGCCACCTCATCAGTGCCCATCATTGCCACCTTATCAGTGCCCATCAGTGCAGCCTATCGGTGCTCATCAGTGCAGCCTCATCAGCGTACATCAATGAAGGAGAAAAATTACCTGTTTGCAAAATTTTATAACAAAATATAAGTTTTGTTTGTTTTTTTCTAAATTCTCTGTCTTTTTTAATTTTTTTTAACCAAAAATAAAAAACCCAGTGGTGATCAAATACCACCAAAAGAAAGCTCTATTTGTAAGAAAAAATTATAAAAAATGTTATTTGGGTTAAGTGTTGCATGACCGTGAATAGTCATTAAAAGAGTGACAGCTCTAAAAGCTGACATTTGGTCTGGGCAGGAAGGGGGTTTAAGTGCCCAGTAAGCAAGTGGTTAAGAGCACTAAGTGTTACTTTTGTCTGCTGCCTCGTTCCTCTGCTATCAGCATGAATCACTTCTGACAAGTTTTCCTGACACCAAGAGAAAAATGGTGACAGGGGAGGGATCTCCAGCTGATTGTCAGCCTCAGCTTTGTTCCTGTGTGCTGTGTGAAGGGGGTGTGTCCCTTCCCTCCAATCAACTCTCAGAGCTCTCCTCACTCTGTAATTTCAGATCTCCGCACCCTTTTTTTCTGAACTCTCAGACAAGCTTTATAATTCAGCACTCTGAACAGATGTAAAGAAGAGAGGGCTGCAGATAGACAGGCACAACTTATGTAGGAGGATTTGTTTCCTCTCTGTGTATCACCTGAGGGGCCAGTCACTTCACTGGGTATATGTAAGAGCTTACAACCACTTTAGTGCATTCTCTGCATTAAGGTAAAAAACCTTCTGTATGTCCCCCCTCCCCCAAGCTTAGACACAGTAGGGATAGCCATTGGTGCTGTCAATCACAGACCGTGAGGATGGAGCAGGGACACACAGAGTAGAACTTGGGAGCGAGCATGCACAAGTGCCTCATATCAAGCAGCTTTCTATAGGGCAATCGGCAGGGGTAGGAACCAGGGGCACTGGTGGGGGACCCAAGAAAAGGAGGATTGGGGTTGCTCTAGGCAAAACCATTACACATAACAGGTAAGTATAACATGTTTGTTATTTTAATAATAATAATAAAAAAAGAATTTAGAATATGATAAATCGTGTGGGTCAGTTCTACAAATGATATGCATGTATAAATATTAACCCAAAATGCCCGCCAAAAACCTTTTTATGTTTTGTGGTTTAAATTTAGAAGGTTCAGGTCAAGTTTTACTTCTGTTTGTGTCTTACTGGGAAGATTTACCCTTAAGCCCCATACACGCGGGCCGAATGCCAGCTGATATCGGCCGGTTCAATAAAAACCAGTTGACATTCGGCCCGTGTGTAAGGCACTCTGTCCGACCGGCTTATGTCAGACGTGCATGCTGAAAAACCAGCAGCTGACTGACTCCTAACTCCTAATGCCCCGTACACACGGTTGGACTTTGTTCGGACATTCCGACAACAAAATCCTAGGATTTTTTCCGACGGATGTTGGCTCAAACTTGTCTTGCATACACACGGTCACAGAAAGTTGTCGGAAAATCCGATCGTTCTAAACGCGGTGACGTAAAACACGTAGGTCGGGACTATAAACGGGGCAGTGGCCAATAGCTTTCATCTCTTTATTTATTCTGAGCATGCGTGGCACTTTGTCCGTCGGATTTGTGTACACACGATCGGAATTTCCGACAACGGATTTTGTTGTCGGAAAATTTTATAGCCTGCTCTCAAACTTTGTGTGTCGGAAAATCCGATGGAAAGTGTGTGATGGAGCCTACACACGGTCGGAATTTCCGACAACAAGGTCTTATCACACATTTTCCTTCAGAAAATCCGACCGTGTGTACGGGGCATAACCGTACTCACTCTAAATAATGGTTATTACAGCCTGTCACCCTGCTGCAGAGAGGAAATACCCCCTCTAAAATTCAATTGAATCTAAATGGATTGTAAATAAAATATACACAGAAGTAACCAATGAAATAATTCAAGTGATTGTCAACCCATACATATAATTTTTAACCACTTGCTTACTGGGCACTTAAACCCCTCTCCTGCCCAGACCAATTTTCAGCTTACAGCGCTCTCACACTTTGAATGACAATTACTCAGTCATGTAATACTGTACCCAAATGAATTTTTCGTCCTTTTTTCATACAAATAGAGCTTTCTTTTGATGGTATTTGATCACCTCTAGGTTTTTTATTTTTTGCGCTATAAATGAAAAAAGGCCGAAATTTTTGAAAAAAAAAACGCATTTTTCTTAGTTTCTGTGATAAGATTTTGCAAATTATTAATTTTTCTTCATAAATTTTGGCCACAATTTATACTGCTACATATCTTTGGTAAACAATAACCCAAATTAGTGGATATTATTTGGTCCGTGTGAAAGTTAGAGAGTCTACAAGCTATGGTGCAAATCATAAAAAATTGATCACACCTGATGCACTGGTGGCCTCATTTCTTGCGACCTGAACAAGCCAGGAAAGTACAAATACCCCACAAATTACCCCTTTTTTGAAATTAGACATTCCAAGGTATTTAGTAAAATGCATGGTGAGGTTTTTGATGTTGTAATTTTTTCCCACAATTCTTTGCAAAATGAAGATTTTTTTATTTTTTATTTTTTTCCCCACAAAATTGTCATTGTAATAAGTTATTTCTCTCACATGGCATGTATATACCACAAATAACACCCCAAAATACATTCTGCTACTCCTCCTGAGTATTACGATACCACATGTGTGGGACTTTTTCACTGCCTGGCCACATACAGAGGCCCAACACGCAGGGAGCACCATCAGGTGTTCTAGGAGCATAAATTACACATATAACTTGTTGACTACCTATTACATTTTTGAAGGCCCTGGAGCACCAGGACAATGGCACGTGACACTGATGTGGCACTGATGGCAGATGGCACTGATACGTAGCACTGATGACACTGATGTGGCACTAATACGTGGCACTGATGACACGTGGCACTTATATGTGGCACTGATGACAGATGGCACTAATACATGGCACTGATGACAGATGGCACTAATACGTGGCACTGATGACAGATGGCACTAATACGTGGCACTGATGACACGTGACACTGACACATGACACTGATGACAGATGCCACTAATACGTGGCACTGATGACACGTGACACTGATAACAGATGGCACGTGACACTGACAGGTGGCACTGATGACAGATGGCATTAATATGTGGCACTGATGACAGATGGCACTCATGACAGATGACAGTGGGGACAGATTGCAGATGACAGTGGGGACAGATGGCACTGATGACAGATGTCAGTGGGGACAGATGGCAGTGGGGACAGATGACAGTGGGGACGGATGTCAGTGGGGACGGATGGCACTGATGACAGATGACAGTGGGGACGGATGGCAGTGGGGACACATGACAGTGGGGATGGATGGCGGTAACGTGACTTTTTTCGTTTTTTTTTTTTTTTTACACTCACCACTGCAGCGGTTCGCTCTCCCTCCTCACACGCTGTCTCTGTGTGAGGAGGGAGAGCCGGCGATGAGAGATGTCTCATATGTTTACATGAGATCATCTCTCATTGGCACCGCCGATCGCACTGTAAATGGCCGCTGTGATTGGCCGTTTACGGCGATCTGTGACTGGCTGTGTCCAAGGGACATGGCCAGCACAGAACTTCCCCAATGCGCGCCCGCGCGCATTGCGGAAGTAAACAGCATGACGTCCAGGAACGGCCACCCGGGAGTTAGCGTCCGCGCTGCAGCCGTCGTTTGGCTATAGCGCGGGCAGGAAGTGGTTAAATAACAAACATTGACACACAGAGCGTGGCTCGGTACCACACCCCACCCTGTGGAGATCGCTGCTGCTCTTGTGCACATCGCAGGATTGAGATCGGGCTCAGGTAAGTATAAAGGGGAGGTGGAGCTGCACTGTTTTTTTTTACCTTGATGTAAAAAATACATTAAAGTGGTTGTAAAGTCAGAAGGTTTTTTTATCCTAATGTATTATATGCAATAAGAATACAATAGGATAATGTAAAAAAAACTTCAGATAAAAAAAAATCTATAAAAAACCTTCTATATGCAGCAGCCACCCCAGCACCCACTAATACTTACCTGAGCCCCATCTCGATCCAGCAATGTCCACGAGTTTCTTCGGCCTTCAGGGACTCTCCCTCCTGATTTGCTGAGACACATCTGCGGCACCATTGACAATATTAGTCGATGAGAAGAGAGAGGGGGCGGGGCCGAAGAGTGGCTCCATGTCTGAATGGACACACGGAGCTGTGGCTTGGCTTGGATGCCCCCATAGCAAGCTTGCTGTGAGGGGACTCGCCAGGAGGGAGGAGGCAGGAGCACTGAAGATGGACCCGAGCAGAGGAGGATTCTGGCCGCTCTGTGCAAAACCACTGCAACAGAGCAGGTAAGTATAGCATGTTTGTTATTTTCGAAGAAAACAAAACAAGAATTTACAATCGCTTTAAGGTAAAAAAAACTTTCAGCCTTTGGAACCATTTTAAATCTTGTCACCATGACCTGTACAAATTAAGTTTAAGCATGCAAATTTTAATGCTCATTTACACTTCCATGTTGCAATAACGCTTGACGATGCACAGTTCATTTTGAATGGCAAACCAACTAGTTAAGGGCTCGTTCAGACGGGCGCTGAGACCATCCTCCACGTTGAGCCGCTTTTTTGCTGAGTGTGCATCCATATCAGAGCTGCGTGCAGTCAGCCCATTGAAGTGGATGCAGACGCAGCGGCTGCACAGACACAGACGCATATCAAACTTTTACATGCGGGCAGGAGCAGGGGTCTCAGTGCCAGTCTGAATGAGCCCTATGGCAGCACACAGTGGTGCTTTGCAATACAAAAAAAAGGGCTATGTCTGATTCTTGGTATGTCAGGGTGCGTTAGCAACCTATTCATTTCAATGAGCTCTTAATGGATGTTAACACGTGATAGATAACGTGCAATAACCCACATTCCTTAATGCACTGCAAAAGTGTAAATGGGCTCTTAATTTATTCTTTTGTGCTAAAGTTTTAGGTTTGCTTTACATGTTGACATTGCTTGTAAAATATCTGACATAGAAAAAGCAAATATAAGCTTGCAAAAGAAAAGAACCTTGTCATTTTTGTTAATATGAAAGCAAACACTGGCCATTCATTCTAGAATCTTGCAGTCCCCGGAATTGTGGGATTGCAGTGTTTCACGCCTGTATAACCCTCTGAATTCTCACAGGTACCTTACACAATGCTCCCATTGCACAATGCTTCTGTTTAGAGAAGTTCCTGTAACTGTTGTCCAGATTGCAATTTAGAGATTGTGAAAAGAGGAAAGAATGAAGCATGCCATAGTCTGCAGGCCAACATACCAGAGTGAAAACAGGAGCTCACCTGGTTGAGTCTTGTGCTGCTTTCTTACTTTGCCATTCTTTTCTCCCCTAAATAACAACCAGACTAAAACTTTCCTTCTGTCCTTATTAAAAGTGTAGTTTTCAATCAGCTTACTTGCTATGAGGCAGCACAGAACATTAGACACATTTTTTTCCAGTGCCCAGGGCGAAGAAGCATGCCAAAATGTTTAAAAGAGGTGCAAATTCTGTCCTGCAGTAAACTATGATGCTAACAGTGACACCGATCCCCCACCATCGGTCTGAGCAAAAACAATGCCCCTGCATTGGTGGTGGAAAAAATGCCCCCCGTGTTGGTGGTGTCACAAAAAAAAAAAAGCCCCCTGTGTAGATGGTTTCACTGGAAAATGCCCCTGTGCCTGTGGTGTCACTGGAAGGAAAAAGATCCCCCTGCATTGTTAGTGTTACTGAAAGTAAGAAATGCCCCTGTGTTGGTGGTGTCACTGGAAATAAAAGATGCCCCTGTGTCAGTGGTCTCACTAGAAGGGAAAAAATCCACCCGCATTACTGGTGTCACTGAAAGGAAGACACGCCTTTGTGTTGGTGGTGTCACTGAACGTCAAAAAATGCCGCTGTGTCAGTGGTATCACTGGAAGGAAGAAATGCACCTGCGTCACTGTTACCAGAAGGAAAGTATGCCCATGCAATGTGATGTCACTTAAAGGAAAAAAATGCCCTGCCCCTTCATCGATGGTGTCCTTGGAAGTAAATGTCCTTGCATTGGTTGTGTCCCCATAAATAATGTCCCTGCATTGGTTGTGTCCATAGCTCCCAACTGTCCTTGATTCGGAACAAAGTCCCTCTTTCCTCCTTATGTGTTTCTGATTTTTGTCTGATCTATATAGTTGGACCAGAAATAGAACAAAGTTGCGCTACCAATGAAAAAAACTAATAGCAGCCAGCATCAACAATGATAAAGATTGTGAAACAGTGAGAAAAATAAAAAATGCAGCGCTAAGAGAATAATTTTACCCCAAAGAACACCTTCTAGGGAAGAATATTCGCTAAATGTGTACGTGAATGAAATATATGTAAATATATAAAAATGTGTACATTAACAAAAAAAAAAAGAGGGATCTCATACGGACATATCATAGTCACATATATAAACAAAATATATTAATGTCTATCCAGTGACCACACCTAAAATATTAGTCTAATCAGAACCAGTCTCCTCAATGAGTCCACCTATCATGAAGCTCTTATATAGTTCATGTAAGAAATGACAATAAAGTCAATGCAGTCTCTATACAGGAAATAGCATGATGTAATCCTCCTTCAAGGCTCAAAAGATATGGAACTTCACACAAAATAATGACAGATGTGCATCCGATGATAAAGAAAGGTAATGGGTACTCTTACTCCAGGGTGTGGTCAGTCAAGCATGGAACGATACCCCACGATGGATCTTCCCGCCAGGATTCCTATAGACCAGGTAAGGCGTGACGGCATCCACATCCAGGGAGTTCCACATGGAATGGTAATCATCCGAATCCCAGAGAAGAAGGTGTGTTACTTCATCCACCCGACAGAGTATATCATAGGAAGAAAAAATGAAAAGGCCTCCACATAGAGCAGATAACTCCGGTATAAAAGGTTTATTGGAGTAAAATACTTAAAATATGCACAACAGCATCGCTCATGAAGTGTACAAACCGTGATCACAAACAAAGATAAAAAAGTTCAAAAAGCAGGGTACATAGCCTGCCAGGCTCGATATACCACGCTTTTTTAAGATACTCAGTGAGAAGGTTGGAAGAGCTCAGGAGATCCAGTGGCAGTGGATCAGCAAGTCTAGTGAGAGAGACTGGGAGCTCAGTGGAGTGAAGATCTACACTACAAGAAGTGATTGTAGAGGAAGCACAGAAGTTTGTTACAACTTGTGTTAGATACTGTTATCAGACCGTGCCATAGGAGACAGCGATCCTACACATGCAGATGTGGTGTTTTGCTGGATGCCTTTCCCTGTATGGCTATCTACCTATAGAAGTCTCGCAGTCTGCTAATTCACATTGCAACTACTAATGGTTGTCCTGGCCCTAAACCCTCTCTCCCGCAGTTCTGTTCAAGAGAAAATAAATCTCTTTGCATTCACGAAGTGTCTGGCACCCATGAATCTACCTTGCATTACACCCACCATGCCTTGTAACCCACTCTACACAGAAGAATATCAGCTGTCCCTAACTCTAAAGCAGTGGTCTCAAAGTACCGGCCCGCGGACCGGTTAAAAAATGGCCCGCAGGCAGGGCCGATCCAGGACGTCTTTTTGCACTGCACCGCAAAGGGGGAGGCGCCAAAGAGCTTTACGTCTCCATCTGCTCTCTCCTCTCCGCTGCACGCTGCTGCAGCCCAGAGAGAGAACAGAGCGGAGGAAGGATCTGCCCATCTAGGCACTGACCTCAGGGTGGGAGATTGTGTTCTCTGGGTCCCCTGTCACTAGGCGTGTGTGGAAGCCAGGAGGAGAGGACTCGGGAGGAGGATGATCCTGACTGCCAGGAGAGGTGAGTGAGCCATCACACTTAGGCAAAGTCCTTAGTGGGGTGACTGGGGTAGAAATGTGTGCAGTGTGGGGGGTATTTTATGGAGTGTGGGGGGATTTGTGCAGTGTGGGGGTTAATGCTAGGGGGTAATAATGCGTTTGCTGACACCAGTGTTGGGGGTTAATAATGCGTTTGCTAACACCAGTGCTGGGGGTTAATAATGCGTTTGCTGACATCAGTGTTGGGGGTTAATAATGCGTTTGCTGACACCATTGTTGGGGGTTAATAATGCCTTTGCTGACACCAGTGTTGGAGGTTAATAATGCCTTTGCTGACATCAGTGTTGGGGGTTAATAATGTATTTTCTGACATCAGTGCTGGGTATAGTATATTATTGCTGGTATAGTTTGTTTTTTGAAGTTTGAAAGTTTGCATGCGGCCCCCATGGGATATGAAAACTTGTCATGTGGCCCTCTGGCAATTTGAGTTTGAGACCCCTGCTCTAGAGGTTCTCATTAGACCAAAGGGGACCCGGGACCTTGCTACAGTTGTATAAAAAATGTACTATTTATCTTTCAAAAAGTGTTCCTCAGTGCTAAACCTTTCATGCAATTTCTAAATTGCTGCATTTGTAAATTTCAAAAGCCAATATAAATGAGTAGTAGTGGTAAAAAAGTACTTGGGGGTTTAACTAATCTTTTTTTTGTATATTTCTCCTTTAAGGGGGGCGTGGCAGAAGGTGTGCGCTAGCCATACATACTTTTGCTAATAGGCAGAGGTGGGGGACTCGAGTCACATGACTTGACTCGAGTCGGACTCGAGTCACCTGTTTGAGGACTTGCGACTTGCTTGACAAAATTAAATAAATGACTCGACTTGACTTTGACTTGCCACTAATGACTTGCGACTTGACTTTGACTTGGGCTATTTGACTTGCAATGACTTGCAATGACTTGGCACCACCAGTGCTGTGTCTTGGCCTAGGCAAAATATGCCAAGAAAAAAGCACTAAGCAGTTTTGTTAATGTTGAAAATGAAACAAAACCTTTCCTGAAAACTGACTTTTAACTAATTTTAAGGATGGAAATGGGGTAGATCAGTATTTTGACTTAATTTGTGACTTGACCAAAATAAATGACTTGACTTGACTTGCTTGACTTCTAGCAGGGACTCGACTTGACTTGCTTGCTTTTCGACACAGTAACTTGGGACTTGCTTATGACTTGAAGGTTAAGACTTGAGACTTGCTTGTGACTTGCACATGTGTGACTTACCCCCATGTCTGCTAATAGGTGTCCCTTGTTCCCATCTCAAAAAAACGGGAGGTATGGTTGTCCCTGGAAATAAATAATGTCCCTGCATTGGTGGTATCACTGGAAGTAAAAAAATGGCACTGTATCAGTGGTGCCAATGCAAGGAAGAAATGCCTGTGTTTGTGGTGTCACTAAAGGTAAAATGCCCCTGCCCCTGTGTCGATTGTGTCAATGGAAGGAAGAAATACCCTTGTATCTGTGTTGTCTTATAAACAATGGCCTTATATCAGTGGTGTCACTAAAAGAAAAGGCACAGCGAGAGGGACTTGGTGGCTGCAGCATGTATGTGTCTGACAGCAGTTTGTTTAGGTATAGTGACAGGGTTGCCATGAATAGAACTTGTGGTCAGGGTATGGACATTCAAATCTTTACATTTACTTAAAGCGGTATTAAACAGATTTCTCTTTGGGATTAGTAAAGTATTCTATCCTGGGGACAACCCAAAATTTGGGATTTTCTTATACTTTCAATTCTAACTGTGATAACTGTAAATAGGACCGCGCAGCCCAGTGTACAGAGTGGACAAGCAGGTAATAGAACTTTAATGCAGAAGAGATATGGCATGTCTCTTCTCCATTAAAAATCCTGCCTGTCTGCATTTTTTAAAGTTCCAGTTGTTTAACTGCTAATGATAAATGCCCCCGAGTGAGGAATAGAGAATGGCTATTGTGTAGGTGACTTTCAATTGGGCAGATGTAGGTGCCAAGTTATAGAGTCTTGCACCCCCCCCCCCCCTTTTTCTTGGATAGACCACCCACCTGCCTGCCTTTGAAGCCAACTTATTGGACACGTTGCCTGAGGCCTGAGACTTCCAATAAAGGAATGTCCAAGCTCAGATGCATTTTCAGCACTTTTCTGCAAATCGTCACATAACCTTCTGTGGCAGGTGACACTTGACATACTGGCACAAGTTTTAGCGCAAAGCACCACTTGCATGAATATACATCTTGCTGCAGTCATTTCAGTACAGAGCACAAGTACAGATCTTTCAGGCATCTTCCCATTTACTTCCTTCTTGGGAGCACCACAGAACTGGGACCACTTCCCCGTGTATACTAAGCTCCTCAGGATATCCTTCATTAAGTCACAGGACCCACACATGAGGTTCAGGGGTGGCAGGGTCCTCCTTTTAGTATACAAGGCTCTTACAAATGTGCCTTCTATGGCTTTGCCCAGCCGGACACACTCACTGATGACACTTCCCCCCAGGCTTTAGCAACTATGCACATAAGTGGTCACAGGCCCCCAAGGCCAAATGCACATCGCTGCAGGACCTGCAGAAGAAGGTCAGGCATAGACGGTCCTCAGGCGATCTGTACCACCTCACCCAGGAGATTCAGCTCTGCATAGGGCCCTTTAGGTAAGCTCATCTACTACATTTACTGCTCCTCTACCACGACTGACTAGGCCCCAACCACAGCTGGCGCTCGCTTCACCTATTACATCACAATAGAAGGGGTTTCTCTAAAAGGCAAACTAACACCTGCTTATAATCTTCCCCTTATCACGCCAAAATTGCAACAGAGCCATCTAATGGCCGGGAAGCTTACTGCACCTGCCTACAAGTGTATGGTTTGTATGATCTCATTAGTGGCATTGAAGGTGAAGGGTGCTGCATTTGCAGGAGTGTAGATCTCACAGGCAGTGTGCTTAGCATGGTTTGGTTCAGATCTCACAGATAGTGTGGATAGTAGGGAGTAGGGATGAGCTTCGAGTTGAGTCAAACCCATATTCGACTCGAACATCGCATGTTCGACCGTTCGTCAAATATCGAACGTTATGGGCCATTCCCGCCAAATTCGAGTGGCGTGTCACGGCCCATAATTCACTGCGGCATCGCAGTGCATTGCTGGCTGATGATTGGCCAAGCATGCACTATGACCCGCATGCTTGGCCAATCACAGCACCGTCTGTACAGAGAGGGGTTTAGTACACGCCCCACACTATATAAGGCCGCCTGCGTGGCGGCCTTGTGTAGTGTGTTGCAGGCGGCGGGGGAGAGATAGACAGAGAGACAGTGTCATTTGATTTAAGTTAGATAGAGTAAGCAGGCGAGTCAGCTGCACCTACAGTGTAATATATATATATATATATATATATATATATATATATATATATATATACATGCTAGGTGTTGTGTGTGTGTGTATATGTGTATACTGCAGCAGCTGCAGTATTTACAGTTAGTGTAGTGCGTCCTCTGCACAGTGTGCACCTAAAGCTACCTGAAGAAAATTGATGGTGTTCTTCTGATCCTATTAGTCCTATTAGCTGCAGTATTTGCAGTTAGTGTAGTGCGTCCTCTGCACAGTGTGCACCTAAAGCTACCTGAAGAAAATTGGTGGTGTTCTTCTGATCCTATTAGTACCACAGACAGGCAGCTGCAGTATTTACAGTTAGTGTAGTGTGTCCTCTGCACAGTGTGCACCTAAAGCTACCTGAAGAAAATTGGTGGTGTTCTTCTGATCCTATTAGTACCTCAGGCAGCAGCAGTATTTACAGTTAGTGTAGTGCGTTCTCTGCACAGTGTGCACCTAAAGCTACCTGAAGAAAATTGGTGGTGTTCTTCTGATCCTATTAGTACCGCAGGCAGCTGCAGTATTTACAGTTAGTGTAGTGTGTCCTCTGCACAGTGTGTACCCAAAGCTACCAGAAGAAAATTGGTGGTGTTCTTCTGATCCTATTAGTACCGCAGCCAGCTGCAGTATTTACAGTTAGTGTAGTGCGTCCTCTGCACAGTGTGCACCTAAAGCTACCTGAAGAAAATTGGTGGTGTTCTTCTGATCCTATTAGTACCGCAGGCAGCTGCAGTATTTACAGTTAGTGCGTCCTCTGCACAGTGTGCACCTAAAGCTACCTGAAGACAATTGCTGTTGTTCTGATCCTATTTATACCACAGGCAGGCAGCTACAGTATTTACAGTTAGTGTACTGCGTCCTCTGCACAGTGTGCACCTAAAGCTACCTGAAGACAATTGCTGTTGTTCTGATCCTATTAATACCACAGGCAGGCAGCTACAGTATTTACAGTTAGTGTACTGCGTCCTCTGCACAGTGTGCACCTAAAGCTACCTGAAGACAATTGCTGTTGTTCTGATCCTATTAATACCACAGGCAGGCAGCTACAGTATTTACAGTTAGTGTACTGTGTCCTCTGCACAGTATGCACCTAAAGCTACCTGAAGAAAATTGGTGGTGTTCTTCTGATCCTATTAGTACCACAAACAGGCAGCTGCAGTATTTACAGTTAGTGTACTGTGTCCTCTGCACAGTGTGCACCTAAAGCTACCTGAAGACAATTGCTGGTGTTCTCATACTAATAATACTACAGGCAGGCAGTTGATACTGCTAGCTGCAGTATCAGTATATATAGATACATCCCAACTTTGTGCAGCTACATCTCACTGCAGGCCATTAGTATGTCTGGAGGCCAACAAGGAGAGTCACAAGCCAATAAAAGAGGGCAAGCAGGCTCTGTGTCTAGAGGCAACAGTGCTGGTCGTGGAGACGGTGCATCCTCATCAGCACGCGGCCGTGGGACACGCTTGTCCTTTTTTTTTCGGCAGCTGGCCGTGTTGAGCCGTAACATGCGGAAGACTTGGTAGAGTGGATGACCAAGCCATCCTCATCCTCCTCAACCTCTGTCACTCAGGCTCAAGGTACTTTGTCTGGCAAAGCAGCTGCCAACGCGGCTTCTTCCCTCGGCTCAATGGCATCGGTCACTCCTTCCCTAGCCCCACCATGTCCTCCTGAGGAGTCCCCCGAACTGTTTGACCACAGTGTTGGGTACATGCTCCAGGGGGATGCCCAGCGTTTTGAAGGCTCTGATGATGGTACCCAGCTAGAGGAAGGCAGTAATGTGAGCCCAGAGAGAGGGGGTGCCCAAGAAGGACAGCAATCTGGCAGTCATGTTCCCCCAGCTGCAGCATACTGCCAGGTTTTCTCCAGTGATGAGGAGGGAGGGGATGATGAGGTCACTGACTCCACATGGGTGCCTCATAGGAGAGAGAAGGAGGAGGAGGAGGCACATCTCCAATGAGGCAGGATGCCCTCCTGGGGCCAGCCTAAGGGCAGCACACCGACTGCATCTGCAGAGCTCCACATGTGCAGGGCGCTGCTGTCTCTGCGCATTATTCCAAAAGTTCTTTGGTGTGGGCCTTTTTTGAGACAAGTGCATCAGATCCCACCGTTGCAACATACAACATATGTCTCAAGCGTATCTCGCGTGGCCAAAACATCACCCGCTTGGGCACCACATGCTTGACCAGACATGTGTCGACCTGCCATGCTGTTCGTTGGCAAGCGTACCTAAAAGACCCACATCAAAGAACAAAGCAGACCTCTCCTTGCTCCTCATCAGCTGGGATCTCTAACCCCACTATACCTTCAGTCCTCTCTGAAACCAGCACTGAGAGGAATGAAGGTGTAGAATTAGGTGTGTCACAGCCAAGTACTTGCGGGCAATCTGCTATCGGTACACCGACGTCAGATTGTACCAGGCAAATTTCCCTGCCCCAGCTGCTGCACCGCCGAAATAAGTTCGCTCCCAGCCATCCACATGCCCAGCAGTTGAATGCTAGCTTGGCTAAATTGCTAGCACTTCAACTGCTGCCTTTTCAGTTGGTAGACTCTGCCCCTTTCCGTGAGTTTGTGGAATGTGTGGTTTCTCAGTGGCAGGTTCACAAATGCCACTTTTTCTCACGGAAGGCGATTCCGGCTCTCTACCGGCATGTGGAAGGCAATGTCTTGGCCTCGCTGGACAGGGCGGTCAGCGGTAAGGTGCATATTACCACTGACTCATGGTCCAGCAGGCATGGACAGGGAAGTTACCTCTCTTTCACCGCGCACTGGGTGACTCTTCTGGCAGCTGGGAAGGATGCAGGACATGGTGCAGTAGTGTTGGAGGTTGTTCCGCCACCACGCTTCCACAATTCTACTAGTGGTGATTCTACCACACCTATCTCCTCCACTTCCTCCTCTTCTTCTTCCTCCATGGCCTCTTCCTGTGCTGATTTGTCCTCGGAACCAGAGGTGCTCCGTAGGCGTTCAAGGCGCTACGCAAGCACGCAGGCAAAAAGATGCCATGAGGTGCTTGAGCTGGTGTGCTTGGGGGACAGAAGCCACACTGGGGCAGAGATTCTGTGAGCTCTGCAGGGGCAGGTTCAGAGGTGGTTGATGCCACGCCAGCTTAAGTCAGGTATGGTGGTTTGCGACAATGGCACCAACCTCCTCTCTGCCCTCCGACAGGGACAACTGACCCATGTGCCCTGTTTGGCTCACGTCCTTAACTTGGTGGTGCAGCGGTTCTTGGGCAGGTACCCGGGCTTACAGGATGTCCTGAGGCAGGCCAGGAAAGTCTGTGTGCATTTCAACAGGTCATATAATGCCAATGATGATTACTGGCTGGTAACCCTCCTTGATCCACATTACAAGGGTAAGGTTGCGGACCTTATCTTGCGGTCGCAGAGGGAGCAGAGGATGAAACATCTTCGGGAGGCCTTGCAGAAAGGTTTGTGCAATGCGTTTCCAGAGTCTGGGAGGTTACAATTTCCTGGTCCTCCTGGACAACATGTTGCTGAGGCTTCGGTCAGTCACAGAAGGAGTGGTGGAGAAGGTGACCATCTGACTGATGCGTTCAGACAATTTTTTAGTCCGCAGCCCCAAGGTCTGATCGGTTCCAGTGATCATCGCCAGCGTCTGATTCACATGGTGCAGGACTACCTAGGGGCAAGATGAGACTTGGACACCTTTCCCACCGAAAATCCTCTGGGTTACTGGGTCTTGAGGATGGATCACTGGCCAGAGCTTGCACAGTATGCAATTGAGCTACTGGCCTGTCCTGCATCCAGCGTTCTTTCGGAACGCACATTCAGTGCTGCTGGAGGCTTTGTAACCGATCACAGGGTGCGCCTGTCCACCGAATTGGTCGATCGGCTAACCTTCATAAAATGAATCAGTCTTGGATCACCAGCTACCAAGCACCTGATGCTGATGTAACCGATTGATTTTTTTTTTAAATATGAGATCCCTTCAAGACTGCCTATGCTGATGCTGAGTGACTATCCTGTTATCCTGAGTCACAATCCTCTTCCTCCTCAATTTTCATGCTGATAGCTTGTAAGAAGATTGGTTCTGGCCACCGCCACCAGTGGCTAAGGCCCAATTTTTCAGCCTCTGTTTAACAGGGACATGTAATTACAATTTCTAATGCAATACTTTGCAGCAGGGCTCATTCCTGTGCTCCAACTATTGTATCTGTGAGGGGTTGCAGTGTTGGGGCAGTAGCACCAGTGCCCAAGGCCCAATTTTTCAGCTCCTGTTTAACAGGGGCCTATAATTACATATTTTGATGCAATACTTTGCAGCAGGGCTCATTCCTGCGCTCCAACTATAGCATCTGTGAGGGGTTGCAGTGTTGTGGCAATTTTTCTGCCCCTGTTTAACAGGGGCGTGTAATTACAATTTTTGATGCAATACTTTGCAGCAGGGCTCATTCCTGCTCTCCAACTATAGCATCTGTGAGGGGTTGCAGTGTTGTGGCACCAGTGCCTAAGGCCCAATTTTTCTGCCCCTGTTCAACAGGGACATGTAATTACAATTCTTGATCTAATATTTCACAGCAGGGCCATTCCTGCGCCCACCAAGAGTAACTGTGAGGGCTTACAGTGTTGTGGCAACACCACCACCAAAGGCCCAATTTTTCTGCCCCCGTTCAACAGGTGCATGTAATTACAATTCTTGATATAATATTTCACAGCAGGGCCCGTTCCAGCGCCCACCAAGAATAACTGTGAGGACTTACAGTGTTGTGGCACCAGCACCACCACCACCAAAGGTCCAATTTTTCTACCACTATTCAACAATGGCATGTAATTACAATTCTTGATCTAATATTTCACAGCAGGGCCCGTTCCTGCGCCCACCAAGAGTGACTGTGAGGACTTACAGTGTTGTGGCAACACCAACACCTAAGGCCCCAATTTCAGCACAGTATATAGGGCAGGCCCCTACTTTCAAACATCCAACTTACAGACGACTCCTACTTGTAAACGGAAGGAGACAACATGAAGTGAGATGAAATCTACCCCTAGGAAGGGAAATTCTCTCCTGTAAGAGTTAATATGGGAAAAACGTGTCTGCTTTATCACCAATCCTTGTTTCACTAAAAACCCCAAATTTTCAAAAAACATTTGTCATTGGGACAGAAAGTGAGGTGAAATCTTCTCAAGAGGTGCACAGACAGCAAACCAAATGTTACAGGGGTGATAACCCTTCCCTATGTTTTCCAAAAAGCTTAAAAATAGATTTTTTGACTGGAGCTACACCTTAAAAATGTACCAGTTAAAAATTACAAACAGATTCTACTTAACAACAAACCTACTGTCCCTGTCTTGTTTGCACCGCCTGTATACTGCTGTTCAGAGTATATAGGGCCTGGGGGCCCCACGCCTTTCCTTTTTTTAATTTGGGTGCGGGGTTCCCCTTAATATCCATACAAGACCCAAAGGGCCTGGTAATGGACTGTGGGGGTGGGGGTGGGGGGGTACCCATGCCATTTGTCTCACTGATTTTCATCCATATTGCTGGGACCCGACATTACATTAAAGCCGCAAGCAGTTTTAAATGACTTTTATTTCTTTAAAAATGTCATTTTGTGCAGGGATCAAGCTGTGTTTCTTCAAAGGGAAATGGACTTTATGTGCACTTTAGTTTATCAATGAAAACACTGCATTTTTATGTATTTATATTTTTCTGTTTGTGACCAGCAAATGTACTAGCAGCCTTCTGTACTTATTAGCTAGTCTGAGCGCAGATATTCTTGTATTTATTTATGATCATGTGACTGCCATGATTGGCTGTCACATGATCGGAAAGCAGCGATTAGGAGCTTTACATCAGCCGCCAGCAACTGTGCCAGCGCCAAGAACTTAAAGTTTTTTTTTAAATAACAAACATGTCATACTTACCTCCACTGTGTGGTTCGTTTTGCACAGTGTGGCCTGATCATCGTTTTCTGGGGTCTCCCGGCGGCACTCGCAGCTCCTCCTCACATCGGTAAACCCCCTGGGAGAAGAGCTCTCCCAGGGGGTTACCTTGTGGGCACACTCTCGAGTCCAGCATTCGGCGTCCATAGACGGGAGAGGGAGCCAATGGCTGCGCTGCTATCAATCAATCTATATAATAAAAAAGCAGTGTAGCGTATAAACAAACAATGACAAAATCAATAAACTACAATATTAAATGATGAAAGAGTCCATAATGTTCATATTCAAAAATGCCAACAAGTGTCCGAATAAGTGCTCCTATGGATAGTACACAAAGTGATCGTGTGACAACCTCACAAAGGTAAGAAAGCTGGGTCACTGGATATGATGGATGCTGGAGATGAATGCATACTGAGTGTATGATCTCCCTTGTATCCTGATCATAAGCTCCGGTACACACGTACATAGAATAAAAGCAATAGAGTATAGTGCTCCCCATTTGATACAAAGGTATTTAATGAAAATAAAAAGGTTTCCACTTACATAAAAAGCACTGTATCTCAGTGCAAGATGATATACAAAGCAGTAAAAGCATTCCACGGGGATCAACGATAAGATGCAGGTGAGGTCACGCTAGTCACGTGGTTCCGTACGCATTACGTCCCAGGGGGCGGGACTTCATCAGAGGACAGAACCATGTGACTAGCGTGACGTCACCCGCGTCTTATCGTTGATCCTCGTGGAATGCTTTTACTGCTTTGTATATCATCTTGCACTGAGATACAGTGCTTTTTATGTAAGTGCAAACCTTTTGTATCAAACAGAGAGCACTATACTTTATTGCTTTTATTCTATGTACGTGTGTACCGGAGCTTATGATCAGGATACAAGGGATATCATACACTCAGTATGCATTCATCTCCAGCGTCCATTATATCCAGTGACCCAGCTTTCCTACCCTTGTGAGGGAACTGCTTGCGTGACCTGTCTAATTCACTCAGGGGTCCACGCTGTGAGGTGAAAGGCTAAGATTACTGCTGGTGGAGGTTGTCACACAATCACTTTGTGTACTATCCATAGGAGAACTTATCCGGACACTTGTTGGTGTTTTTGAATATGAACATTATGGACTCTTTCATCATTTAATATTGTAGTTTATTGATTGTGTCATAGTTAGTTTACGCGCTGCACCAGGGCCAGCCCTATCATGGGACCATGGTTCCAGGCGGCATTTAAGAGGGGCGGCAGCCCGGCCACCAAGAAGTTGTCAGGAGTAGACTACTTGGACTCTAGACGGGGTGACGCTTCCGGTCCTTACTACTGCAGCGCGGGAGAGTTTAGAAGCCCCAATAACTCTAGAGGAGGTTCAGCGGGCCCTGAGTTCCCTGCAGACGGGAAAGACCCTGGGAATAGATGGTCTTCCCCCCGAATTTTATAAACAATATATGGGCGAAGTAGCTCTAAGGATGCATGCAATGTTTACAGAGACCCTACAAACCGGGGAACTCCCACTGTCCATGGCACAAGCTATCATAGTGGTTTTGCCCAAACCAGGGAAGGACCCCCAATTATGCCCCTCATATCGGCCCACATCCCTGCTTAATTCCGATGTGAAAGTGCTGACTAAGATTCTCGCCCAACGTCTGAATGAAATAATACTTACCCTTATCCATGAAGACCAATCAGGTTTCATGCCAGGTAAGGGCACGGACATAAACATCCGTAGGCTGTATGCGGACCTGGCCTCTGGAGAGAGGGAGGTTGAGGACGAAATTGTGGCCTCTCTTGACGCTGAGAAGGCCTTTGACTCTGTGGAATGGGGCTATCTCTGGGAAGTCCTTCACAGATTCAGGTTTGGTCCGGTTTTTATCTCCTGGGTCAGGATGGTGTACAAGGCCCCAACGGCCAGGGTACACACGGGCATGGTACTGTCCCCTGCCTTTCCCTTGGGCAGGGGAACTAGACAGGGATGCCCTCTCTCGCCGGGTCTTTTTGCCCTGGCGATAGAACCTATGGCCGCTCTCCTTCGAGCTACACCTGAGGTCTGGGGGATCACAAGGGGACCCATACAAGAAAAGGTGTTGTTATATGCTGACGACACCTTACTATACCTTAGAGATGATGGTACTTCTTTACAGGCAGCCCTTTCGGTAATCAATAGGTTTGGGAAGTTCTATGGTATATGTATAAATTGGGGAAAATCAGTCCTGTTCCCTCTTCACGCTGGGTCCGTCTCCTTGCAGACGGATGGGCAGCTTTGTAGGGTTCCCTAGTTTAAATATCTACGTGTGGAAATTCATCGGGACTTAAAAAAGTATATAAACCTCAACTTAAACCCAGTGGTTAATCACCTATCCCAAAGATGTACCACTTGGAAATCTTTACCACTAACTCCGGTTGGCCGAGTCAACTTAGTCAAAATGTCGGTACTGCCCAAATTCACTTATCTATTCCAACAAACCCCGGTCCCCATACCGATAACCTTTTTTAGACACCTGGACAGTATTATTACTTCATTTATTTGGAATGGGAGGGCTCCCAGAATAGCTGGATCAACCTTACAACTACCGGGAACCCTGGGAGGTCTGGCTTTGCCCTGCTTCCTGAAATATTATTGGGCGGCGGTATTAGTGACTGTAAAATGGTGGTTCTCAGAAGAACCAGCCAACCCCGCTTCCACCACAGAGGCAGCATTGTTCGGTTCATACGCGGAACTGAGGAATCTGGTGCATAGAGGTCCAAGATCCAATCTACAGGTGACCCTCCCCATGAGAGCGACCCTTAGGGTGTGGGACACGGTATATAAACAGCTTATGGGACCCAGTGACTGGTCCCCAGCGACTCCCCTATGGGGCAACCCTCGCTTGCCTCATTTTCGTTCCATCCCTGATCCGGTAGTGTGGGCTAGACATGGGGTTACAACCATTGGGGATATAGTATCCCAGGGACAATTAATCTCCTTTGATGCTTTGAAAAGAGACAAAGATCTCCCGAATCACATGTTCTTTAGGTTCCTTCAGTTGCGCCATACATTCCGGTCCCAGTTCCCTGGTCCGCTGGCTCTGGAAATGTCGCCTGTGGAGAGTGCGCTTAAATCTCCGGACAGTGGGAAAACACTGTCCACACTATATAATATGTTTGCAACACGAGACACGTCTAGAGTCACCCAGTTATGCGAGCTGTGGCGGAGGGATGTTCCGGAGTTAGCAGATGAGGACCGGGAAGAGGGAATCCAGCAATATCTACCCCTTGCAATTTCAGCGAGGGATAGGTTCATGCAATTGAAGTTTCTCCACCGTGCATACTACTCTCCAACACGTCTGGTGAGAATTTACCCTGATAGAATGGCGAGATACCCTAGATGTAGTTCAGATGACGCTGATTTTTTCCATGTGGTCTGGTCCTGCCCTGGAGTGGTAGAATTTTGGAAAAATATACTTACCGATATTAACTCTATTGGGAAAATGAAGGTCCCATATAGCCCAATCCCTCTTCTGCTGGGTATCTGCAATTTTCTTGAAGTCTCCTGGGGAAAGAAACTATTTATCTTCTACACCACGTTATATGCTAGGAAAGCAATCTTATTGCAATGGAATCAACCCCAGCCACCCACCAAACAGCTCTGGCAGTCCCTGGAAAATAAGGCGTTGCCACTATACAAAATGACATATATGGGAAGAAATTGTCCAAAAAAGTTTGGGAAGATCTGGGCAGCGTGGATGAAGGCAAAACATCTGACTATTGACTGAGGAGTGTGGATCATTACCCACTAAACCCAACAAAGTCCCCCTTTCGCATACCGGTCTCTATGTCTTTCCTTGAGTCTGATAGATTGGGGTGTACCAACTTAGGGAGATCAGGGTGACCCCTCACACCCCTGCCATAGGTGGGTTCCTCCATAAGCTAGGTTGTAATGCCTTTTGGAAAATATAATACAAAGCTCATGTCAACATGATACTGCTTTTGCTGTTAATTAGCTTTATCTGTCAAGATATGTAAAGAAAACTTTGTAAGTTGTCTGTACTTATGTTCAATCTGATATAGAATGTTTGTTTTGTGTGAAAACTAAATAAACTTCTTTGTTAAAAAAAAAAAAAAAAAAAAAGACTACTCGGACTCCACAGTAGCCGCACGGAATCCTGGATCAGTAAGCAGGAGCAGAGCAGAGCCGATGCTGGTTGGCGGTGCGCTGTGCGTTGCATCCTGCACTGTTTGAATAGCCTGCTGCCCAGAGCCTAGCAACCAGTGACGTCAGAGGCCGCGGCCGCCCCAGCATTCGGAGCGCTCAGCCTCCGCGCCAATCAATTGCTCTGCCCACGTCTTCCATCTTCCATCTCCAGCGTGAGGGAAGGAAGGGTCTGAAGAGAGTTGCCTATGCGGCTGTGCCCGTGACAGTGTGAGCTGAGCAGCCTCTGCCTATCTGAAAAACAAAGTGGGTTAGGTTGGTAGTACAACTTCAAGTGGTTTCTCTCTATAAGATTTTTTTATAAGGGACTCAAGCTGGATTGAATCTGACTGATCCTTTTATTGTTCACTCCGGGACACAGCAAGTGGCAATCCACTAAGTGTGACAGGTGACGTCGTGGCAGGTGACAATACGCAATGTGTGGCAGGTGGCATTGTAGCAAGTGACAATCCGTAATGTGTGGCAGGTGACGTCGTGACAATCTGCAATGTGTGGCAGGTGGCGTCGTGGCAAGTGACAATCCGCAATGTGTGGCAGGTGATGTCGTGGCAAGTGACAATCCACAATGTGTGACAGGTGACGTCATGACAAATGACAATCTGCAGAGTGTGGCATGTGACGTCGAGGCAAGTGACAATCCCTAATGTGTGGCAGGTGATATCGTGTCAAGTGACAATCTGCAATGTGTGGCAGGTGGTGTCGTGGCAAGTGACAATCCGCAATGTGTGGCAGGTGGTGTTGTCATGGCAGGTGACGTTGTGGCAAGTGACAATCCGCAATGTGTGGCAGGTGGCGTTGTGGCAAGTGACAATCCCTAATGTGTGGCAGGTGATGTCGTGGCAAGTGACAATCCGCAATGTGTGGCAAGTGGTGTCTTCGTGGCAAGTGAGAATCCGCAATGTGTGGCAGGTGACATCGAGGCAAGTGACAATCCGCATCTGGTGGGAGGTGACTCAGCAAGTGACAATCCGCATCTGGTGGCAGGTGACGCAGCAAGTGACAATCCGCATCTGAAGGCAGGTGACGTTGGCAAGTGGCACACTCAAGGCTCCCACTGATTCTACATTATGGCTGAACTATTTTATTTTATATAACAATGTAATAATAGAAATAATGTGCTTCAATCATTCTTTTTTGTGATACGGCGTTGTGTTGATTTAACTGACAATTGCGCGGTCATGCGACGCTGTATCCAAACAAAATTTACGTTCTTTTTTTTCCCCTCAAGTAGAGCTTTCTTTTGGGGGAATTTGATCACTTCTGCGATTTTTGTTTTTTGCGCTATAAACATATAAAAAAAGCGTCAATTTTGAAAAAAACAAACAATATTTTTTTACTTTTTGCTATAGTAAACATCCAAAAAAATAATAATTTCTTCATCAGTTTAGGCCAATATGTATTCTTCTACATATGGTAAACATATGGTACATATGGTATTGGTAAAAAAAAACGCAATAAGTGTATATGGATTGGTTTGTGCAAAAGTTATAGCATCTACAAAATAGGGGATATATTTATGGCATTCTTTTTTTTTTTTTACTAGTAATGGCAGTGATCTGTGATTTTTAGCGGGACTGCGACATTGCGTTGGACAGATCGGACACTTTTGACACATTTTTGGGACCAGTGACATCTATACAGCGATCTGTGCTATAAAAATGCACTGATTACTGTGTAAATGTCACTGTCAGGGAAGGGGTTTAATGTATTCCCCGGGAGGTGTTTCTAACTGGGGGGGGGCCTGACTGGAGGAGGAGAGAGATCTCTGTTCCAAATCACTAGGAACATAAGATCTGTCTCTCCTCCCCTGTCAGAATGGGAATCTGTCTGTTTACATTGACAGATCCCCGTTCTGGCTCTCTGTGGAGCGATCACGTGTGGCCAGCTGACATTGTTATATACATGTATAGAGCCATGACAGGTCCTCTTTATACTCCTATATACATGTATAGAGCCATGACAGGTCCCCTTTAGTTATCATAATATAAAATAATGGATGTGGGGGCCTTTTAGTGAGCGGGATTTTTTTTGGGGGGGGGGCAGCATTTAATTCTTGGTCCCCTTCAGCACAATGTCTTGGGCCGGCCCTGGGAGCAGGTACCTGGTTTTGACAGGTACCCCCCATTGGGTCATATTGTCGTGGCGATCTACGATGATGTTCGACCGCTCCCCCCCCCCCCCACAACCTTTTGGAGGAAGGTGGAGGAAGAAGTAAATACTGTCTCAATCTGGGAGGATTATCATACAGTATACAAGCTACTGTATATGACATCTACCTGGAGGTGAGAGTTCTGAGAGCACAGAACACAGAGGGGACACATATTGTGCAAAGTTTAAAGGCACTGTACACTTTGAGATATTGGGTGTTGGACATTCACGGAGCAAGATACACACCACTATTTATGTGTTTAATGTCGCAATTAGAATTTACGGATTTAGCACTCAATTGAAACCAAAATAGATTTTCATTTATAGAGTATGGCATTGTATAAATTGACATTTTTTTTTTTTTTGCATGTAATGTGGAGACGATAAGGTACAAACACAATTTTTGTTTTTTGGTAATTTTATTGTCATATTCACATTTACACATTATTATAGTTTCAGCAGCGCAGCATCAAACACCTTCTGTTTACTTTGTCTATGGAAGTGATCAGGGTGTTGGTATGGCGTATGGCAGTGATCAGGATGCTGGTATGTGGTATGGCAATAATTAGGATGCTGGTATGGATTATAGTGGTGATCAGGACGCTGGTATGGCAAATGGCTGTGATCAGGACACTGGTATGGCGGTGATCAGGGTGCTGGTATGGCAGTGATCAGAGTGCTGGTATGGGGTATGGCGGAGATCAGGATGCTGGTATGGGGTATGGCAGTGATCAGGGTGCTGGTATGGGGTATGGCAGAGATCGGGACTATGGTATGGGGTATGGCGGTGATCAGGGTGCTGGTATGGGGTATGGAGGTGATCAGTGCACTGGTATGGAGTATGGCAGTGATCAGGATGCTGGTATGGGGTATTGTGATGATCAGGGTGCTGGTATGGGGTATGGCAGTGATCAGGATGCTGGTATGGGGTATGGAGGAGATTAGGATGCTGGTATGGGTATGGCGATGATCAGGGTGATGGTATGGGGTATGGCGGTGATGAGGATGCTGGTATGGGGTATGTCAGAGATCAGGATGCTGGTATGGGGTATGGCGGTGATCAGGATGCTGGTATGGGGTATGGCGGTGATCAGGATGCTGGTATGGGGTATGGCGGTGATCAGGGTGCTGGTATGGGGTATGGCAGTGATCAGGATGCTGGTATGGGGTATGACAGCGATCAGGATGCTGCTATGGGTATGGCGATGATCAGGACGCTGGTATGACGATGATCAGGACGCTAGAATGGCAGCAATCAGGGTGCTGGTATGACGATGATCAGGATGCTTACATGGGATATGGCGGTGATCTAGATGCTGGTAAGGGATACGGCAGTGATTAGGATGCTGGTATGGTATATGGCAGTGATCAGGATGCTGGTATTGATTATAGTAGTGATCAGGATGCTGGTATGAGGTATGGCAGTGATCAGGACACTGGTATGGTGTATGGTGATGATCAGGATGCTGGTATGGGGCATGGTGGTGATCAGGGCGCTGGTATGGGGTATGGTGGCAATCAGAGCCCTGGTATGGGGTATGGCAATGATCAGAATGCTGATCTGGGGTATGACTGTGATCTGGATGCTGGTATGGGATATGACAGTGATCACGATGCTGGTATGTGGTATGGCAGTGATCAGAAAGCTGGTATTGATTATGGCGATGATCAGGATGCTGATTTTAAAAGTGAACAGGATGCTGGTATTTGGTATGGCAGTGATCAGGATGCTCGTATGGATTATGGCGGTGATCAAGATGCTAGTATGGATTATGGCAGTAATCAGGATGCTGGTATTGATTAGGGGTGGTCCTGATGTTCGAGTCGAACGTAAGTGCCATGGAGCGCCCCAAAATGCACTGCAATATCGCAGTGAGTTGAAGGCTGCTGGTTGGCCAAAGCATAACCCCATGTTGATGGGGACAAGAGCCTCTTCTTCAACAACCCTGGCCATTGGTTGTCGGGGTCTGCGGGCGGAGGGCTTATCGGAATATGGAAGGCCCCTTTAACAAGGGGGCCCCCCCAGGCACGATATTTAACCTCTTCAGCCCTGGAAGATTTTACCCCCTTCCTGACCAGAGCATTTTTTGCGATTCAGCACTGCATCGCTTTAACTGACAATTGCGCGGTTGTGCAACGTTACGCAAAAACAAATTTGACGTCCTTTTTTTCCCCACAAATAAAGCTTTCTTTTGGTGGTATTTGATCACCTCTGCGGTTTTTATATTTTGCAGTATAAAGAAAAAAAAAGAGTGAAAATTTTGAAAAAAAAAGCAATATTTTTTACTTTTTTCTATAATAAATATCCCCAAAACATATATAAAAAAAAACAAATTTTTTCCTCAGTTTAGGCCGATATGTATTCTTCTACATATTTTTGGTAAAAAAAATTGCAATAAGCATATATTGATTGGTTTGCGCAAAAATTATAGCCTCTACAAAATAGGGGATAGATTTATGGCATTTTTTTCATAATTTTTTTTTTATTAGTAATGGCGGCGATCTGCGATTTGTATCGTGACTGCGACATTATGGCGGACACATCGGACACTTTTGACACTATTTTGGGACCACTGTCGTTTATACAGTGATCAGTGCTATAAAAATGCATTGATTACAGTGTAAATGTCACTGGCAGGGAAGGGGCTAAACACTGGGGGGCGATCAAGGGTTTAAGTGTGTCCTAGGGAGTGATTCTAAGTATAGGGAGCATGGGCTACCACTGACTTGACAGTGATCACTGCTCCAATGACAGGGAGCAGGGGTTGGGGTATGGCGATTGTGACGGGAGGGCCCTTGGAACTCAGAATACATCTTATGTCTAAGTCACCCTGTGCCATCCTGGCACAGGGTGAGTGAGAAAATATATCTTGGACTACTTAAAATGGGACAGTAATATTTGTCCACAATATCTCCCAGGATGTATGTTAATTGAATGAGCTGATCACATTGTCCTCTATACAATGTAGGAGACGGGATGACTCCTATTGGAGCTCATGTTAATTAGGTTTTGTTTGTATTGTTAATTGTAATTAGCTCCAGCTATTGTGTTTATATTACTGTGTGAAGCTCGGTGCCCACAAGTCTGCATCTAGTCTGGGTAAATTTTGTAGTAAATTAGCTCATGTTAATTAGGTTAGCTTTGAGTCATCCTGGTGTATAAATGTGGGTGAGATCTCAAATAAAACAGTTCTGATGTACTCCAAGACTGGTGTTGTCTAGTTCTTGGGGGTTCCTATAGCCAGATCCATTGGACTTGTGTTCCAGAACTTAGGAAGCGGTATACTGACGGAAGCACTCAAGCAGAGTGAGGGACGTTCCGTGACATTATGGCGATGATCAGGATGCTAGAATGGCAGCAATCAGGGTGCTGGTATGGCGATGAGTAGGATACTTACATGGGGTATGGCGGTGATCTAGACACTGGTATGGGATATGGCAGTGATTAGGATGCTGGTATGGTATATGGCAGTGATTAGGATGCTGGTATGGATTATAGTGGTGATCATGACTGTTGGATAACAGATGTGATTAACCGTACCCTTTAAACACCCTTAACTTTGACCATTACCCCAATAACTAAGACCACACCAAGATTGGAGTAATAAAAGGCCGTAGCAGCCTACTTTATTTAACAAATATATCTTTCAATATAGCAAATATAAACATATCAACATCAACTGCAAAAACAACATCTGTTATACCACCCACTGAATATCTCAAGCGTTGGTCTGCGCAATAGCTTAATAATCATCCATGTCCATAACACACTTGCACTGCGGCCTCATCAAATTTATAACATAGGCCTCAAGCCGACAACCTGGCTCAGAGACTACCAATGACCGCAGTGCCCCATTATCACTTCCTGGCTAACCTCCGTTAACCGGGAACCACCATCAGGACCCATATCAACTTTAGCTCCCAAAAAAACCTCTTACTTTTGCCATCTTCCTTCTTTTGCACAGACCAACGCCCGCCACCGCACCCAAGAATAACACCTTCATCATGGGTGCCCCTCCACACCCGAAGTGCTCTCTGTATTCCATCTTGTAACCCTAAGGCCCACAAATCAATACCGACCTCATTTAAATGAACCCCATCAGCCCTCAAATACCTCCATGTCTCAAACTCCAGCTCAAGGTGTCTGACCACCAAACCCCCATTATTGACCACAAACTTACTCACTTCCCTGTTAATTTTTTTACGGGCCCTGTTCACCCCGTCCACCGACCTAGCCATTCTCCATGACATCCTAGCCACCATGTCAGACCAGACAATAATCATTTTAGGGAAAGCCTCCTTAAACCGCCAAACATCAAGCTTTATGTCTCACGTAATGTCTACCATGGCTCTTACGCCCAAATCGTTACCTCCTACATGAATGACTAATACGTCCGGCGGCCTGTCTCGTTGTGCATAGCGATGCACCTCCGACACCAATCTACCCCACAACATGCCTGGGATCTACAACCACTTGATACATGCCTCCCGCCTACTGAAACCCAATTGCCTACCCTCATTACGGGCGTCCCCTCTCCTTGCCCCCCAGGACACGTAGGAATGGCCCATAATCCAGACCATCCCCGTCACCGCATCTGAAAATAGAAGAACACAAAAGAAAAACTATACTATAAACCCCTGTTTATTCAACATTCGCTTAGCACCCCAACCGCTCCCCACATTTCAAGCCAAATTATCCTTCTACAAAAACACCACCATATGGGGCCGCACATAAGATTGGAACCTATTAGATTCCCACTGCCCAATACGCTTAACTGCTTCCACATCCATCCCATTTCTGGCTGCCTCCGTAGCGGCCCCTATCCGAAACGAGTGGGACGAGAAACCCTTCTCTTCCAGCCCCAACCCGCGTATGCATTTATTAAAAACTGCAACAAACTGAAATCTAGATAGAAAATCACCCTCCCCATGTAGCGAAAGGGGGCCCAGTACCGCAGGGTGAACCCTCAAAAATTCCCCAACAGCTTTCACCGGACATAATTGCGATCCCGGAATTGGATGCACCTCTACCATTCTCCCTCTCCCCATTTGATCAGTCTTTGATTGCCGTAACCACAACTTTAAACCCTCTTCTCCCCACGACACCTCCTGATAAACCAACCCCCCCCTTGTACTCTCTTAGAAGGGCTGACCAATTCCCCTATCCGAAAAGACCCAAAAAACGCCAATAAAAAGGCCACTTTAAACAACAAAACTTCATAACTAGACGTACACACATGAACCAACTGTGTTATAATCCCCTGTAGGATTTCAAACGTTACCAGTCTTCTAGAATCCCGTCGAACCATCGACTTCCTATATCCCTTCAGCGCCTGCCGTACCCAAAAATCCTTTGTGAAATCTGGCTGACCTTGTAATTTAAAAAGAAAGGCCAAACCAGATACTCTCCTGTTAACCACCGACGCGGACACCCCTTCCTCCATTTTTCTAGCAATATAATACAGCAACATCAAACGCACATCTTGACCGGCTGGATCCTCCCCCAATCCATTTGCAAACTCGCTCCACTCACTCCATACCTTCGTGTACGCTGCCCATGTAGCCCCACTCACCGACTTCTTTATCCATCCTGCAACGATGCCAATGCTATCCCCCACAGCCACTCGGGACAAGGTACCCCGTGTTGTTCCGCATCCGGCGCCAACTCTCGGAACCTGTCCCACTGGAAGCGAGACAATGCATCAGCGATAACATTTTCAACTCCCGGTAAATGGACAGCGTGAATGAAAACATTCAGTTGCAGACAGCGCAAGACTAAATGCCGCAGCAACCTAATCACTGGCGGTGATGACGCCGTAATCCTGTTAATTACCTGCACCACCCCCATATTATCTGGGTATGACGGCGATGGAGCATACACACGGCCACATCCTGACCTCTTCCCTCATCCTGGCCTCCTGCCTCACCCAGGCCTCCTCCCCCATCCAGGCCTCCTCCATCTTCCTGGTATCCTCCCTAATCCAGGCTTCCACCCTAGTCCTGGCCTCTTCCCTTATTCTGGCCACCTCCCTTTCCCTAGCCGACTTCCTTATCCTTGCCTCCTCACTCTTCCTGGCCTTCTCCTTCATCCTAAACTCCTCCCATATCTTGTCCTCCTCTTTTATCCTGGCCCCCTCCCTTATTCTAGCCAACTCTTTCACCCTGGCTTCCTTTCTTATCCTAGTCTCCTCTACTTTCCTGACTTCCGCTATTATCCTGGCCGCCTCCTCTATTATACTGGCATCCTCTCTTATCCTGGCCTCCTCCCTTATCCTGGTCTCCTCCCTTATTCTGGTCTGTTCTTGTGTCCTGGCCTCCTCCATTATCCTGGCCTCCTCCCTCACCCTGGCCTCCTCCCTCAGCCTGGCCTCCTCCCTCAGCCTGGCCTCCTCCCTCTCCCTGGTCTCCTCCCTCTCCCTGGCCTCCTCCCTCAGCCTGGCCTTCTCCCTCTCCCTGGCCTCCTCCCTCTCCCTGGCCTCCTCCCTCAGCCTGGCCTTCTCCCTCTGCCTGGACTCCTCCCTCAGCCTGGACTCCTCCCTCAGCCTGGACTCCTCCCTCAACCTGGACTCCTCCCTCAGCCTGGCCTTCTCCCTCAGCCTGGCCTTCTCCCTCTCCCTGGTTTCCTCTCCTTGGCCTGCTGCCTCAACCCGGCCACCTCCATTTTCCTCTTTGCTTTCCTCTCCTCTGCTTCCTTCATTTTTTCTTTCCGTTTCACCTCATACCTCTCGTAGTCTATCATCTCCTGTTGTATACTGTTTATTCTTCTGCATGCAATCTCTATCATCTCTCCCATCTCCTCCTTACTCATCCTTTGCTGCTCTCTCATCCTCTCCTCTCTTATCCTGGCCTTCTTCTCTTTTCCAGTTTTCCTCTGTTATCCTGGCCTTCTCTCTTATCCTGGCCTTCTACCTTTTCCTGGCCAGCTCTCTTGAACTTACCTCCCTCACTATGGCCTCCTTCTTTATCCTGGCCTCCTCCATTATCCTGGCCTCCTTCCTCATCCTGGCCCCCTGTCTCATCCTGGCCCCCTGTTTCATCCTGGCCCCCTGTTTCATCCTGGCCTCCTGTTTCATCCTGGCCTCCTCCTCCCTCATCCTGCTCTCCTGTCTCATCCTGGCCTCTTCCCCCATCCTGGCCTCTTCCCCCATCCTGGCCTCTTCCCCCATCCTGGCCTCCTCCCTCCTCCTGGCCTCCTCCCTCCTCCTGGCCTCTTCCCTCATCCTAGCCTCCTGTCTCATCCAGGCCTCGTCCCCCATCCAGGCCTCCTCCATCTTCCTGGTATCCTCCCTAATCCAGGCTTCCACCCTAGTCCTGGCCTCTTCCCTTATCCTGGCCACCTCCCTTTCTATAACCGACTTCCTTATCCTTGCCTCCTCACTCTTCCTGGTCTTCTCCTTCATCCTAAACTCCTCCCATATCTTGTCCTCCTCTCTTATCCTGGTCTCCTCCCTTATCCTGGCCTCCTCCCTTATTCTGTTAAAAAAGCAGGAGTAGTATGGCGCTGCCCTTATGGAGACAAAATTTTTTTTTTTTTTTTTTTTTTCTTTCTTTGTAGTGAATGTATTGCCTAGTATCCTTATAGAATTGCTTCTAAAACCTGTATATGTTCAAAAATTGAATAAAACTGACTGGTGGTGAATATTTCTATTCAAAATGAAAATACAACAACTGGTGCTCCAATTGTTCAACAAAGCTGCATTGTGCCCTTTAAGTTAAGTAATTGTGGATATAGATGTAATATCATCTAGGTGGAAAATGTTAAAAAAAAAAAAAGGAAAACAGGAATAGTATGGCGCTGCCCTTATGGAGACAAAAAAAAAAAAAAACCTCTCTTTAAAATGACTTTATAATTCCTAAAGTGTGTGTGCCAAAAATGAATAAATATGTGACTGGTGCCAAGTCCTTACTGTTAAAGGTACAATTGCAACATAAGGTGCTTCAATTATTCAACAAAAGTGCATAGTGCAGCATCACTAAAGTGACCAGTGTTAAATCATACAAATCCATACAACATTGTGCAAAATATCCATCATAAATAGTGACTCTTGTGCTGTGACCAGTATTGGTTGGATAGGAAAAGTTCCGTTTATGAAAAAAACAAGTTCTTTTTGGAGTATTTTGTAGTGTTCAATCTTTGAGGGTCAAATATCTGTAGGAAAGCTTCTTATCCAGGTGCTGGTTTCTTTAATTAGTGCCTTGTCTGCATGCTCTGACAAAGCTTGCACTCACCGGATTCTCCTTTCCCCTGCAGGGGTATGCGCGGTCACAGTGTCTGCCACTGTGCAGCAATCAAGGATATCCCCCAAACTTTACTTGCGTATTGTGGTGTAGTAATTACATGTAAAGGAAAGAAGGTATGCCCATCGCGTAAAACCATAGGAGAACTTTTATTAAAACTTAATAGACAAATGTACTCACATTTCAAATGAACAAATCAAGCATGCCAAAAGTTAGCGAATTCCCTTTGTTAGAGGTGCTGCAAGACGTTCGTAACCCGCCCTACGCACGTTTCGTCGTCAGACTTCTACTGGGGCGTTCATCTTGCTGTACCTCCTGAGTTTAAATAGTGTGGCCAGTAATAAGTGCAATTGGATCGACGGCCATTTTTGCTAGGATTTTGAAGACCGAAGCCTAATAGGACTGTGCATTAGGTTGTTAGCAGCCATTTTCTTGTGGATATTACAGACCGAAGCCTAGTAGAACTATCCATTGAGTCCTTATGGTGGCCATTTTCTTGGGGATTTTGTAGACCGAAGCCCGGGTAGCGCGCCTGCGCTTTACTGTTAGTGGGGGAACGTCGAGTCAGAGCTGTCAGCAAAGAACGTCACCCTTGACGCCCGGCCGCATTCTTTCTTCCCCCACTTCATATTGAAATCTAAGCCGACTTCCGGGTCGGCTTAGAATGCGGCCGGGCGTCAAGGGTGACGTTCTTTGCTGACAGCTCTGACTCGACGTTCCCCCACTAACAGTAAAGCGCAGGCGCGCTACCCGGGCTTCGGTAACTAGCACAGCCTTATCACAGAGTCCAGGAGTAAAGGGTTTACTACAATCCTAAAGCTGGCCTTATACCTGTAGAATTTTGTTAGAAATATGTTCGCTTTCGGAATGGTTGTTCAATTTTCATGTGGATAAATGGGCAAAATTGTTTCTAATGCGCACTACCATACATATTGAAATGAACCATCTCCACTTTTCTGACACTTTTTGTTTACATGTAACAATCAGTATTTTTTTTGTTAGAAAATTTATAGAACGTTATATACATTTTTTTAAAGTAGAGGCACTAGAGAATAAATTGGTGGACACTGCACAATACACTTTTTGGAATTTGAATGCACAAAAACACAATATGATAGATACCCAATTGTTTGGTAAAATAGAAAAGATGACGTTACGCCGAGTAAATAGATCCCAAACAGGTCACGCTTTAAAATTGCGCACGTCCGTGCAATGCCGACAAACGGCGTAAATTTTACTATCCATAGGCAATGCTTTTATAGGTTACCACTTTAGATTTACAGAGGAGGTCTGGTGCTAGAATTACTGCCCATGATCCGACGTTCGTAGTGATACCTCAAGTATGGGGCGATCGCTGTTTTGATTACTTTTTTTTTTTTTTTACACTTTAAAAACATTTTTAATCACTTTTATTGCTGTCACAAGGAATGTAAACATCCTTTGTGACAGCAATAGGCATGTGACAGGTACTCTTTATGGAGAGATCTGGGGTCTATAGGATCACAGATCCCTTCTCTGCCATTAAAAGCATTTGATTACAACAAGATCGGTGTTATCAGATGCTTTCCCATTTTAAAAATGGTGCTGTTTACATCCAGGTAACCAGGAAGTGGTGAACATTGCCTCCCACTACTTGTAAAAGCAATCCAGAGGCTAGTTAGCTGCTTGGATCGTTTTTACAATAGAGCCGACCGTTGGCTCTATGAAACAATACCAGGATGCCTGAAGCTGCAGGCACCACCCCGGTATAACCACTTGAAGTCTACCGATCTACTGGTACATCGCCGGTCGACAAGTGGTTAAAATTCGAAACATTGACATGAAAATCGAACGTGTCATAGAAAATTAGTCATAAAAGTACCATTGAATGCTCTGATGAATGGGTTTGTTCAAAGTGTCAAAGGTAACTCTAAAGTTATAAGAGCTTGTTTACACTTGTATTGAGGGGGGTGAGTGAGATAGATGACTGAGTTGCAGTTTTTCCGCCCCTTACACCGGTGGTCGCAAGGTTGCACGTGAGCTACGGTAAAAATTATACCCCCATGTCACATTTGGTGAATGAGGTCTCAATGAAACCGCCACATGTGGCTGCAGAGAAGTGGTGCGGGATTTTAAGAGTTAAAGCAGGTCCTGAGAAGGTGGGAAAACGCCTCCCGTTCCAACCCTCCATGAATCGCTTCTCAGAGAGAAAGCAAGGGTTGCTGCATGTACATGTCAACCACCCTCTGAAAAGCAACCCTCCATGGATCACTTCTTAGAGGAGCGGCCAGGGTTGCTGCATTTGTAAAGGAGCCATAATACAATTTTTTACATCACCAGTCACATATGAAAAGAGTGAAAAAAAAATACTGCAAGCCTCTGAGCACCCTGAAGCAGCTCATTGATAGCGTAGGTGATGGGCATCATCTTGTCAATCTGTATCTGAAAACTATATGAAATTTCTGAAAGCAATCCGCACCTGCAAAGAGAAAAAAAAATGGTAATTTTTCTTTTTTGTACTTAACCACTTGACATCCCGCCCATAGTCAAATGACGTCCGCAGGGGGGATCTCCCATCCTGGGCGGGCGTCATATGACGTCCTGGGCTTCCTGGCCATCTAGGGGGCACGAGCCGATAACAGAGCAGGACCGTTGATCGTATGTTCCCAGTACAGAGGAACACTGATCGGTCTCCTCCCCTTGTGAGTCCCTTCCCTCTACAGTTAGAATCACTCCCTAGGACACATTTAACCCCTTGATCGCCCCCTAGTGTTAACCCCTTCCCTGCCAGTGACATTTATACAGTAATCAGTGCAATTTTATAGCACTGATCGCTGTATAAATGTGAATGGTCCCAAAATAGTGTCAAAAGTGTCTGATGTGTCCGCCGCAATGTCGCAGTCATGTTAAATATCGCAGATTGCCGCGATTACTAGTAAAAATAAAAATGCCATAAAACTATCCCCTATTTTGTAGATGCTATAACTTTTGCGCAAACCAATCAATATACGCTTATTGCGATTTTTTTTTACAAAAAATATGTAGAAGAATACATATCAACCTAAACTGAGGAAGAAATTTGATTTTTTTTTTTTTTAATTGGGGATATTTATTATAGCAAAAAGTAAAAAATATTGTGTTTTTTTCAAACTTGTCACTCTTCTTTTCTTTAAAGCGCAAAAAAACCACAGAGGTGATCAAAAGAAAGCTCTATTTGTGGGGAGAAAAAATAATGATAAAAATTTAATTTGTGTGCAGTGTTGCATGACCACGCAATTGTCATTCAAAATGCGACAGCTCTGAAAACTGAAAATTGGCCTGGGCAGGAAGGTGGTGAAAATGCCCTGTATTGAAGTGGTTAAATATCGCACAAAATGAACTACAACTAATGTCAATGGCATTGGACAGTAAGGGGTCTATTTATAAGACATTCGTTGGATGAATGTCACATTGCTGCAGCCTGGAGGAATTTTCCCTATATTTTCCTGTAATGAGTGTCAGCTCCATCTAGTGGCTAAAATGCAGTATATTTTTTCTGAAATACATCAATGAGAAAATGTACTGTATACTAGATGGCATCATACCAAATAATCTAATAATATGGGGAAAATGTGTTCAGCTTGCACCAATGTGTGGCCCTTTCTCCAACCAATGTTCTATAAATAGATCCTTCCCTGGATAACACTTCATCTCAGTCTCGAAGGCTGAAAATAACTCACTTTGTTTAAAAAAAAAAAATATTTGTTATCCTATTGGTTAGCTGTGTGAAAGGAGAATATTAAACTGATAACATCCGTTACAATCTATAAAATCTCCTTTAGATATCCTAACAGATAGGTAGTGCCAGGGTCTGCTTGATTTATATAGATATATACCATAAATATATATTTCTGAAAAAAATATAACAATACATACCTAATCTATAGCTTCTACCACAATCTGAATAAGAATAATATCTCGGTTTAGTATATTGCAATCCTAATTACACTTCCTGCAGGAGAAATCTCTCTGTGTGTGTTCACCAAAGCTAAGCCCAAGACTGACTGGCTCTCTGTTAACAACTCTATTTATAGGTTTTGGCTCTGCCCACACTATGACATCATAAAGCTAACTGCCAAACCATCCTCCACTGACTTTGGAGCGCGTGGGTGTGCATGTGCGCGCGTCTCTGCGCGCTTGGCGCCAATCGCCCTATTTAAACTGTCTGTGCACTTTGCTCGGTGCTGTCCGATCTGCAGCTCCCTGTATCTGTGTTCCCGTTAATCTGTCTGAACGTTTGATCTCCTGACTACCCGGCTTGCCCTTTGGATTACTCTCTGTCTCCTGCCAGCATCTGACCCGGGCCTGTCCTTGACCTTGAACCTGCCTGCTCCTTTGTACTACGCTGCTCGTCTGTTGCCAACCCTGCCTGTGACCTGGACTCTGAACCTGCTTGCTCCTTTGTACTGTGCTGCCCGCCTGTTGAAAAACTCTGAATGTGACCGGATCTGCCCGCTCTGCTCCTGCTCTGCATCTGCTGCCTGTGCTCCAGCTGACTAGTGATCTCCAACCCACCTGCAAAAGGATTCTGGACCTTTACTTCCGCAAGTCACCCGCCAGGCTCTCATAACATTCTGTGCTCCCGTGCCTCCTGTTCATACTACCAGGGGCCGTGAACCAGACACGTAAGGGAGACCTCCCCCTGCTATATCGGGCTCATCGGTCAGCTCCGTGGAAGTCTGACAATCAGTAAACATCGATCAGTGAAATGAAAATATTAGCGTTATTTTACCAATTAACTGTTATGTATCATCAAGTTTTTAAATCATTGTTTGTCATTCCAATATACTCACAGCAGTCAATCAGGAATCATCTCTCTTTATATGGACATCTGACATTCCCATACACTCATAGCAGCCAATCAGCAATCAATGTAATTGAACTTTTTTGCATTAAAAACTCACAGAAGCCAATCAGCAAATGGTTTTCAGTTTGAATTGTGACATTTACAGACATTACTATATACAGACATGGAGCTCTGTGTGTCTTATAGGAAACATATTAAAGTGGAGCTCTGGGCCAAAATGACATCTATGATGTCTGTCTGTCAATAACATTCACATAGCAGTGTTGGATTTTCTGAGTCTGCCCAGTAACAGATGTATGATCGGTTGATCCTGCCAGGAGATCTGTTATTTTTTTCCTCTCCTAGTAACTGGCCAAGCTGTTCATCAGAAATGATAATTACATTACAAATTGGAGTAGAAAGCACAGCTGCCTGGAGAGTGACAACCATGCTGTACATTGGGTGCTGGGGGTCACACTGTTAAAGATGGCCTCAGGGAAATCAGAAACTGGCAGGATCAGCAGGAGTTTATTAATTTTAATCCCATCAATATATGAAAACCTTACACAACGACATTTACAAGGCAAAAGGGCAATTATTTACAACCAATAAATAGAATTACAGAGATGTTATTGCTGGAGTATTAAATACATGACTCACGCAGCTCAACTAAAATCCTACTTTTAAGTGCACTGGCCCTTTAAATGGTTATTTTGGGGGGTAATATCTTGCCCGTGCTGTGTCCTGCTAATTCTGTGTCCCACCCAGAGCACAAGTGCACCATTTAGCCCAGATACTGGCAGCAAAGTCTATGAGAGGCTGATGGCGGCTGGACGGTGCCCATAGTGATATGAATGTGAGGGCAGTATGTGCTCAGGGACAAATGCTTAGAACACAAGCAGTCTGAATTTTGGGATTTTGTCCCTGGGCACATACTGCACTAAATGAAAGTTCTGTTCTATATATATATATATATATATATATATAGTGTATTTACACTGTGGAAGCTGTATGTGGAACTGAGCCATATATATGAAGGATATCCCATTAACCTCCACTATGTATGAATATGCAGCAAACAGATGATGCCGACACTGATCTACTATAGGAGATAGAGCTGCACGATTCTGGCTAAAATGAGAATCGCAATTTTTTTGCTTAGAAGATAGATCACGATTCTCATGGCGTAACATCATCTTTCACATTAAACAAAATAATTGGGCTAACTTTACTGTTTTTTTTTTTTTATTCATTGAAATGTACTTTTCCCCAAAAAATTGTGTTTGAAAGCCCACTGTGCAAATACAGTGTGACATAAAATATTGCAACAATCCCCATTTTATTCTCTAGGGTCTCTGCTAAAAAAATATATCTAATGTTTGGGGGTTCCAAGTAATTTTATAGCAAAAAAATCTGATTTTAACTGTAAGCAAAAAGTGTCAGTGGTTAAACTTCCTGCATATTCACACAGAAGTTTCATCCCTTTGATCTAAATCGGAAGAGTTACAATGTTGTTAAAATCTTGCCAGAATGCCCATTTTGTAGACTGCCAGAGTAAGCAGAGAATTCTATACTTGTAAGGCCTCATGCACACGAGAGGCTGGTGCAAACTCTGCTGAACACAGGCTTTTAAAAGCTGAAACCGGCGTTTAGAAACGCCCGTTTTGCCGAGTTTGCATGCAGCGTTTAAGCCGCGTTTGCGTCTACAAGCGTCTGCAAAGCAGAGAATGACATTTTGCAACCCGAATTTGGGGCCCCATATCTTGGGGCCACTTGGTGCTAGGAAATTTGTTATGCAAACACAGTGGAACTAGCACTACAACAACTACAATGTCAAGCACTTCTGCAGCAGAGAATAGCATTTTGGGGCCCAACTTTGGGGCCCCATATCTCGGGGCTACTTGGTGCTAGGAACCCCAAATTTGGATATGTTATATTGTTAGCCCAACTCTGTTAGCATTCCAAATTTGGGGTTCCTAGTGCACCAAGTGGCCCCGAGATATGGGGCCCCAAAGTCGGGTCGCAAAATGTCAAGCACTTCTGCAGCAGAGAATGACATTTTGTGGCCTGACTTTGGGGCCCAATATCTTGGGGCCACTTTGTGCTAGGAACCCCAAATTTGGAATGCTAACAGAGTTGGGCTAACAATATAACATATCCAATTTGGGGTTCCTAGCACCAAGTAGCCCCAAGATATGGGGCCCCAAATTCGGGTTGTAAAAAACACTTATAAACGCAAACGCGGCTAAACGCGGGTACTGGCGTTTGGCGTCTGAAACGTGGAAAACTTTTGCGTCTGAACCCATTTTTTTGCTTCTGGAAAAACGAGGTTAAACGCAACTGCCTAAAAACGAGACTGTGTACATGGACACATAGGATAACATTGAATGAATTCAGGGGCAGTTAAAAAAAGTGTCCAACTGCCTCTGAACACGAGTTTAACAGCGTCTCGTGTGCATGAGGCCTACCATGAAAGAATCAAAACACTCCACAACATAGATCATCAGAGGGGGTGAATCGAGATTGTGATCTTTTAACGATTAATTGTGCAGCTCTAATAGGAGACCGACCATAAACCATAATGTTGCTGATGTTTTGCATACCATAAAAACCACACCTTTCATTATAAATAATTTGCTTTGTTGAGCTTTTACATTACTACAAAATATACAAATAATCACACCATGCCAATTCAGTGTAGACGTCATTCCCCACCGAAGGGGTCGGCAGACACTTTACCAGACTCTACAGACAGGAAGTCGGGTATCAGCTAAAACCTATAAAACAAATGTGAAGAAGGAATCTAGTCAATCTGGATTTCTATGTTTTTAGTGGAGTGGGGAAAGGTTTTATCACCAGATCTTAGGACCCAGATGAAGATGTCTCGTACACGCAGCATGGCTGTTACCAGAGCCGTCCAAGACAGAGAATTCACTAGAGTAGTTGATGAACGGACCTGTAAGCTCCAGCGCCTTGGTGCCCAACCTGTGGCCATTGGGTAGTTGTTGTGCAGCCGTTGGACCCCAGCAGTTAGTAATGGAAGTATTGATTTTTAAAGTGACTACAATGGCAATGATCTCTAGCAGTCTCTTGCAAGATGTTCCCAGACTATGCCTGACCCTATAATGTCTCCAGTCCCCAACCACACCTGTAGCATGTCCACAGATGCTGACCATCTCCTGTGGTATATCCGCAGTCTTCTGTAGTGTTACATACAATGAACATTATGTGCAACCCTTTGGTGATGTCAGGGCCACAGTTGAGGCCCCCTATAACTCATAAATTGACCACCACTGTAGACCAACAGAAGGCAGTGCCAATAATAGCTTGGCTGAAAAATCCGAACTCAGCACTGGGAAGAGATGGCCCATCAGGGTCCTTGATGGCAGGACCAAGCTCTGATTTAGACAGAATTGTACTTTAACATGATATACAGACAGTTTTCTCATAGAGAAAGGGGGTTATTGTCCTGCCATTATTATAGCACATAAAATCTGGAAGGCAGAACAAAGGTAGACCTGTAAAGTGTAATGCCTAGTCATAGTAGCGACATTCTGTCGCTGGCAAAAAAGAAAAAAAACCCATAACCCCTAAGACTCATTTTCACCTTCATCTATGACAGATGAGCCAGTGAAGTGTCTCCCTTGCTGACGTGAAATTCTGCATTTAGCCTATTAGAGCGTGACTTTGGCTAAGGGAAAGCAGTAGCTACATTTTGGTTATGCTGATGCCAGCTCCGGCATAATCACCAGTATGGCGTGGCTCTAAATCTGCCGTAAATGGATCTCCACTTTGTCTCGTGCAGTGGTTATCAACCATGTCCTCAGGGCCCACTAACAGGCCAGGTTTTATGTATTACCTTGGGGAGATGCAGACTAGAATACTGCAATCACTGAGCAGCAAATGATATCACCTGTGATTTATTTCAGTTATCTTGCAAACCTGGCCTGTTAGTGGGTCCTGAGGACAGGGTTGATGACCACTGGTCTAGAGGCTTGAGTAACCTGCCAATCTTTAGATCCTGAAAGGAAGATCCTCCACCCCTACTACCATAGGGCCCAGCTCCACTAATCAGGGACCAACTGCGTTCTAAGCACTTTGTAGGAATTCCAAGATTTGGGGTTTGGCTTATTATGGTTGGAATGGTCACTTTATGGTAGGGTTTGGTCAGATTGGAGGCGGGCAGTGGCAGCCCATAATACAGGGTGCAGGGGCATCGCCCCCCTAATCCATGCGCCTGGCCCCTAATCTACATGCAGGGTGTCGGAAGCATGGATTTTAACATTTTTTGTTTTTTTTTTAAACACATGATTAGAACCTGAGGCTCTAAATGGCTTAAAAAAAGGGTGGACTCGGGGTGCAATAGCGAAGAATTATTCGCTATTGTCTTCCTGATTCTCCTCCCAGCCAATCAGGAAGCAGCTCCTGAGACCCGATTGGCCAGGGAGTCTTGGGACTCCCAATCGTGTCTCAGGACATGCTGGCCAATCCTGTCTCAGGATACACTTCCTATTCAGCCCAGAAGAGAACAGAGAGGAGAATGGCCCAGCTCTTCAGTACCGCTGCGTCCTAAGTTTAGACTCTGCCGCCGTCGGTGGGGGGGATGCTGACACCTAAACATTTTTTACCTTATTGCAAGGAATTCATAAGGTAAAAATTGTTTAGGCTTTACAACCACTTTAATGCATAGAATGCATTAAGGTAAAAAAAAAACAAAAAAACTTTTACCTTTAGAACCACTTTAGCTAGCTATCAGTCTGGGTTGCAGGCATCCCAAGGTGCTTACATTTACCTTGCCAGCCCACTCCCCCATCCTGCCTCCATGTGACCACATGCAGGCCTGGTGATTGGCTTCTTAAGCAGCAAGTGCTTAATTTAGACCGCGTTCAGGCCTGGTGATTGGCTGCTTAGGCAGTGAGTGCTAAATTATGAGAAGCAGCTGCTGCCTCCATTCTCAATACAAAGTCCTTAACTGCAGCCAGAAAATACTGGTACAGAACCAAAAAGGACCTTACAGTACCCAATACACAGTCAGAGAGCTAATTATGTAAATCTATAGAGAGTATAGGCTTAGTTTACTTATGTTTTCTTAAATTTTATAGACAAGTAATCTTTATATACAAGAGTCACTGATTTCCAGTCTTCTCCCCACCTTTCCGCATTGATTAGAATAAACTGGAATTGTAGCTTTTTATGTGTCAAATACCCCTATATGTACAAGTCAGAAGAAACCCATCTGCAGATATCAGTGAAAAGGATAACTGTTCAGTATGGAGTCCCAGTAAGTGGTTGCTATCAGTTGGAAGAAGGGGTAAGGCCATTAGGGTGGCTGGGTACACCAAGTCTCTGATCTTGGCTGTTTGTATGGAGGTTCCTCAGTCTGTCTTCAAGAATCCTCAGCTCCTCGACTAGGATGGTCGCTGGAGGATGGCCTGCGTCATGCTATAATGAATAGAAGAATTTGTGGGGGGGGGTAGAACATAAATCAGTGGTGGTCATCTTGAAAATAATAGAGGGCCTCAAATGTGGTCAGCAATACTTCCAGAGGGCCACAGAGTACTGACGTGCTTATGTGCACTGAGGTGGATTGCTTCAAGTTAGGTAGTTATCAAAATGAATGGGCTTTAACACACCTCAATGCAATGCACAATGAAGAGAAAGTTGGAGCCATTATAGGAGTCAGTGGCTGCAAAACAAAAAAAAAAATCACTGATGCCAGTGACCTGGCAATAATAACCTCCTATATTGGTGTCAGAGACCACAATAATAATACTTAGTATTGGTGTCAGTGTCTGCATTAATACCCCCAAGTGTAGGGTGTCAGACACATCAATAACAATCCTCAGCATTGGTGTCAGTGGCCACACTTATAACTCCCAGCATTAACCCTCAGCATTAGTGTCAATGGCCACAAGAATATCTTCCAGTATTGGTGTCAGTGACCACAATAATAACCATCGGCATTACGGTCAGTGGCCACAATACTATTCCTTAGCATTGATGTCAGTGTCTGCAATAATAACCCCCAGTATTAGCATCAGTAGCAGTGCTGTAACCACCCCCCTCCCCTGCACTGGTGCATAGTAAGAATGCTATTTAACCCCCTATTGGTGGTCAGTGGCAGTAATTTTTAACTCTGCCCCCCAACCATTGGCAGTCAGTGCAGTGGCAGAGAAATGTAACCCCCTACACTCGGTGGTCAGTGCACTCTGCAGCAGTGAAATCTAACCCAAAGATCCCCTTTCCCTGCATTGGTAGTCAGTGGCAGTAAAATTTGTATCTGCAGAAAAACATTTAACCTCTGCACACACAAAAAGACTTCTTTACAGTAAGAGCTGCAAAAAATGTGGAATAGACTCCCCCAGAAAATAGTTTTAGTTAACTCAGTAACAGTGGAGATTGGTTTATAAAAATGTTCTTATTTATCAACACATAGCAGGCTCAGTACCAGGACCTAAGGCAAGGAAACATGTTATAATGACATCTGAGGGCTCCAAACTGAGGGGGGAAGTCAGGTTGCACATGGTGTCGCCCTCATTCCTCTAAAATTCGCCAGTCTGCTATAAACCACCTGGATTTGAGTCTATTGCTTGTGCCAGACATTCTTTCTCTAACCCCACTCACCAAGCACAATTTATAAGGAACACAATCAAAGGGAATATCTAACCATCAGCAGAGACTTTCAATTGAGCTTCAAAGGACATCAAAACATTGCCATTAAGGGTCGGTTCACACTACAACTACTTGGGATCCGACTTGTCAGCCCTGAAGTCGCTTGACTTTGGGAAATGCATTATAGTCAATGAGAGCGTCTTAATGTACACTACTGAAGTCGCTCCGACTTCAAAAAAGGTTCCTGTACTACTTCAATCCGACTTCTAGGTGACCTCTACCCATAGAATTCAATGGAAGTTGCCTCCAAGTCAGATCTCCATCTATATAGAAGCGACTTTACAGGAAAAGATATTAGTTTACCCAGGCAAACCCCTCCCTCCCAGAGAGCTGATTATTCTGTGATTGGCCACAGCCAAAGTCGCCTGTCCTGGAAGCGACTTGAAGTCGCGTTGTAAGTTGCTTAAAATCGTGCTGAAGTCGCATTGAAGCCGCCTTGCAAAGTTGCGCTGAAGTCGTGTTGCCCCTGTGTGAATCGAGGCTAAGACTTTTAGCAGTAAAATAAACAAGGCATATCAACACTTAGCCAGAATATTAAAAGCCATAGATCGTTAAACATCCATACTGTTGTGAAAACTTTCCCTAGTCTGGTGCTTTAGTAACTAGGTAATTGGATTTTGAAAAGTCTGTCAATAGAGGCTTTAAAGCATATAAAAAAAACTAGCTCAGCCTGCAGGGTATCTCTCACCGCAGAACCAAAATCATCACATAATGGTAGCGCTAGCTGCACTGCTTTTTTTTTTTTTTTTTGTTATATTGCCAATTGGGATTTGACCCTCAGTGTCCAGCTGCTGTTGTTAGGTTTAAATAATTTTTGCGCTGATTGATTTGCCTTCACATATCAATCTATCCAATCAAGAGCTGAGAAGCCCGGGCAGAGAGGAAGAGCACATCTCCGCCAAGGGAATGAAGGGGCTCAGGTGAGTAAAACCGGGGGGGCCGGGGGGCGGTCAGTGTGAGAAGTTTTTTCACCTTGATGCATCAAGGTGGAAAAAAAACATGAGGGTTTACAACCCCTTTAATTGAACAAGCTGATTGGCTACCATGCACAACTGCAGCTCTACAGTTTTAATAAATCAACCACATTGGGTATGTATTTACTCTGCATAACCTCATTTTTTTAATATTTTTCCAATAAATTTGGTAATATATTGTGTATGTGTGCCCTAAAATGAACTTTAGTGTATTTTTTATTGAAAATTACAACTTTTAGTTGCAAAAATAATGTGTGAAATTTAAAAAATTGCCAACACCACCATTTTATTCGCCACGGTGTCTGCTTTCAGAAGATATTAAATGTTTGGAGGATTTACCAATCTTCAGGCCTAAAATGATTTTTAAAACACGTGTACAAAAAAACACCCTGGCAGCCATGGGGTTAATAGGAATGAGGTACTGCATGGAGTGTGCATCGCTTCCTCTTCCCTTAGAAGGGGGGCCGGCAACCTATCGATCACGGTCTACTTGTCAACCGCACACAGGTAACGGGTAGATCGCTAACAGGTCCCTGCGCCGCCGACTCCCGCCTTCCAGGTGCTGCTTCTTCTGTGCATGTGAAGTTCCAAAGTCGGCCATCAGCCTTTTTCTATGGCGGCCGCTGTCAGTAATGGACATTTAGGCTGGGTTCACACTGGTGAGATTCCTGTGCGGGTTCCCACATCACATCTGAATCACAGGCAGTTCACACTGCTCTCTGCCAATCGCTGCCGGTGTCAATATAAAGTTAATGACACCCCCAAATCAGTTTGCAGAACTCAGTGCAAACTGTGGAATCGGATGGCATGGGTCTGAACACCTATGTGATCCGATTGCAGTGCAGACAAAATAAAGGATTCTGCACCACTTTGGTGTAAATGTGATTTTACCCATAGAAGCTGTATGGCTAAATTGCACAGACATCGCATGTGATCTGCACAGGAATACAGTGCGAATCACATGCGTTGTCTGACATCACACCGGAGTGAACCAAACCTTATGGACAGTTTGTAAATCAGCAGAAATGTACAAACTGTAAATTTAGGGAGGGTTGGAAATCCTGCCTGGGAATGAGTGTTGTCACCCTCACACAGGAAGTGTGCTCCTGGTCAGATCAGCAGGTGATAATAAAGGAAAGTAATGGAGATCTTGTATGATGTGAGATATTGGCGTTCTTATACACTTTATTAGTATGGAATAGAGTGAACAGCAGAGGACTTCCATTGCTGGACTATGCTCGTCGTCTGTCAGGCTGGGGTGCGTACACTTCCGGGGTCAGGGATCCCACCTGGGACAGCCCCTGGAAGGTGTGATGGGGGACACCGGCTGGCCCCGCCCCGGTCTCCTCCCCACCCCGCCCCCGGGTGTTGCCGCAGTGTCTGCTGTGGGCGGGGCTCTCCCTGACGTCGCTTCCTTCCAACATGGCGAAGAGAAGAGCCGAGCTTTCCTGAGCAGCTGATCCCCGTCACCGAAGCCGCGGCCAGCCTTCCCCGGGAGACGGACGGAGAGCCCCCCCGAGGGGTGACGTGTACTGAGGAGGGCTGTGATGGGGCGGCCCCCGCCGGGCGGACATTAGCCGGGGACTCCGTACTGCCAGTTCCTGCCTCGGATCGTACAACCCCCATCGTCACATCATGTTCCTCACCCGGGCCCTGGAGAAGATCCTCAGCGACAAGGAGGTGAAGAGAGCCCATCACAGCCAGCTCCGCAAAGCCTGCGAGGTGGCCCTAGGTGAGATGACTGGGCGGCATTGTCACAATGGAGGAGGACCGGGGACAGGCTGACAGGGGGAGGGGCTGTGTGTGTGTGTGCCACGGGGGGCGGGGACACAGGTACATGGAGGTGATAAGGGGTGGGGATAGGGGGTGACAGGGGGCGGGGATAAAGGTACATAGAGGTGACAGGGGACGGGGATAAAGGTACATAGAGGTGACAGTGGGCGGGGACAAAGGTACATAGAGGTGACAGGGGGCGGGGACAAAGGTACATAGAGGTAACAGTAGGCGGGGACAAAGGTACATAGAGGTGACAGGGGGCGGGGACAAAGGTACATAGAGGTGACAGTAGGCGGGGACAAAGGTACATAGAGGTGACAGTAGGCGGGGACAAAGGTACATAGAGGTGACAGTAGGCGGGGACAAAGGTACATAGAGGTGACAGTGGGCGGGGACAAAGGTACATAGAGGTGACAGTGGGCGGGGACAAAGGTACATAGAGGTGACAGTGGGCGGGGACAAAGGTACATAGAGGTGACAGTGGGCGGGGACAAAGGTACATAGAGGTGACAGGCGGGGACAAAGGTACATAGAGGTGACAGGCGGGGACAAAGGTACATAGAGGTGACAGTAGGCGGGGACAAAGGTACATAGAGGTGACAGTAGGCGGGGACAAAGGTACATAGGGTTGACGGGGTGAGGACAAAGGTACATAGAGGTGACAGTAGGCGGGGACAAAGGTACATAGAGGTGACAGTAGGCGGGGACAAAGGTACATAGATGTGACAGTAGGCGGGGACAAAGGTACATAGAGGTGACAGTAGGCGGGGACAAAGGTACATAGAGGTGACAGGGGGCGAGGACAAAAGTATATAGAGGTGACAGTGGGCGGGGACAAAGGTACATAGAGGTGACAGGGGGTGAGGACAAAGGTACATAGATGTGAAAGGGGGTGGAGACAGAGATGTATAGAGGTGACACTCACAGCTGGTTGTACACATGTGCATTGTGTGAGGAAGTGTGGTCATGTAACACATGTTGGGAGTGATATGGTGTAGGGCCAGGCACATCCAGGTATATATTACTACTCTGGATGTCTGTACTCTGATCCCCAACACATCACTATCTAATAGAAGTGTAAGCAACACATTTATTGGCCCCCATAGGACAAAGTGGCATTGAGGCCATTGAGGACCCCTTCCTCAGACAGGCACTGACTACAAAGAACAGTGCACACAAGCTTTAAATAGGCAGACGGACCAATCACAATCTCCCAACGTTCCAGGATGGGCTTTGTGATTGGTCTGTCACTGCTGTTTGTTGTCATGACCTGGAGGGAGTCCACAAAACGTCACTTTATACAAATATATACCATATAATATAATGTTTTGACTGTTATTCCCGTTGTCTGTAATTTTCCTGTCTTTGGACCTTGCATTGGATGCCATCATCCATCACTTCATTGCAGTTTTAGGATTATGGCCTCATTCACATTGACAGTGATATATATCCTTCTATAGGATGTTTCTAAATATAATGGTATAATTCATGCTGTGCGTTTACCTGCGTTCAGGTGCATTCTGTTTAGCTGCGTTAAGTGAAAATAGAATTCTGTGCATCCAGGGGCAGATTAGACACTCTGGGTATAAACGCATATAGACACTGGTACATTTACATGCAGGAGAATGTGATTAGGTGTGTTTATACCCCTCAGATAATATCTCCTGTGATTAAATCATATGCAGGAGACTCGTGTGAGTGTAGCCCAGGGCTATAAAGAGCACTCAGGATTACACACCTATACGGACTGTATTCTGATCCCCAACACTGGGACAGATGTAGAAATTTATTGCTGCCTGGAGGAAAAAGAGTTTTTTTTTTTTCCAGTGCATGTGCAGTACAGTCATACATGTAAAGTTTGACTTTTAGGCTGGATTCACACGCATAAGTATGTGCCTTACTATGTATTCTGATTGGAACTCCAATGCACTTATACAGTGTAAACAAATGAGTCTGACCATGAGTGCACCAGAATACATGGCTGTGATTGCACTGTATGTTGTGCTCTGTGCTGCTCAAAAGTAGTGCAGGTAAGTTATCTTGTGTGTTGAGGCTTCTTAAAGGTCCACTGAAGGCTGCTTTATAGTTTTGCTCACCTTCTGACACTGGGGTTGATTTAAATAAACTGTGCACTTTGGAAGTGCAGTTGCTCCAGAGCTTAATAAATGAGGTGAAGCTCTGCTGACTTCCATCATCCAATCATGTGCAGGAAAAAAAATGCTTTTTTTTTCCTTGCATGTGATTGGGTGTTCTTTGTAAAGTGAAGCTCTACCTCAATTACTTAGCTGTGGAGCAACTGCACTTACATAGTGCACAGTCTGTTTGCCTTTAGTAAATCAACTGCAGTGTTTTATGATACACCGGTATTTAGGGTGCATTATGAAACATAGTGCCATTCCTGACATGGAAAATTGTGCACAAGGCCTTAGAAGTTACCGTTAACTAATTTCTAGCATCCATTTATCTGGCCTTCAAAGGGAATACTTCCTGCTTGGTTCCAGTAGGTATATGTGTGATTTCTGTTGCCTTCTCCAGAGTTTGCCGTGACTATACAATAGACACAATAGATATGTTTTTGTCTCTGTGTTTACCAGATGTATAATGCAATGTTTATATCTGTGTGTCTGAAGATGCAGAGCACATAGTAGTGATGATAGAATACATAAACTCCAATGTTCTAATCTATGGTCACCCAGAGTATTTTCTTGTAGATGTGTCTGATCACTGGAGAATATTGAGCAGCCAGTCTTATTGTTGGCATCAATGTATCCTGACAGGTCAACCATCAAAGAGATGAGTTTTTGTATAAATCCCTGCGCTGGATAGAGGATATGTCTAAAGTGCTACAGCGGTGCCAAATAGTTCTGATCATTGACATTGCTGTCATTGGAAGCAGGTGATCCCTGGCTCCTTACTATTGCCTATTGGTTTCTAGATTGGACCGACTGGCAGCTTAATCCTGTGTAAAAATGTCCACATTCCAACAAACCCATGCATTTTGGAACCATATCAAGATGGAGATATTTTGTTGAATCTGGAGTTAGAATGTAGAATTCAGATCGTTGTATTGTATACAGTATATTTCTGATCCTGAGAATAAATATTGCGTGACCTAATCTACTGACCCCCTCCCCTAACTTTTCCCCCCTTCTTCTTACCTTCTTCACTGGGTCATCAGTCGGGTGCATCAATACCGATACTATGCATTTGCATGAGTATTCGTGCAAAAGCCCCCAAACCTGAAACTGATACTTTTGCAGTGCGATTTGAGCCATACAAAATGAATGAACTCAAATCGCACTGCAAATTATTACAAGCGATTTGAATAGGAATGTAGTGTGATTCCTGTCCAAATCACATGCTTTTTTCCCGCATCGCTCCTGTGTGAACCCAGGTTTGTTATAGTGACTAGGGATTCACCGATACTGTTTTTTTTTTTTCAAATCACATGCAGTTTCCTGTGTGAACCCAGGCTAAAGTCAGTATAACAAGCCTGGGTTCACACAGAAACAATGCGAGAAACTGCATGCGACCTGCACAGGAACCGCACCACATTCCTGTTCAAATATTTCGCGATTCTTTGCAGTGCGATTTGATTATTTTGTAGGGGCTCAAATCGTACCACAAAGTTATCGGTTTCAGGTAGCAGCAAATACTTGAGCGCAGGTATCGGTACTCATACTCGCCGGATTAAAAAATGGTGCGTCACTAGTCATCAGCAAAAAACATACTCGCATATCCAGCAAATCTAATGGTTTGTTTTAGACCCCTTTTACACTGAGGCAGTTTTCAGGTGTTTTAGTGCTAGAAATAGCGCCTGAAAACTTCCTCCCATTCTCTGCAATGCTTTCACACCTGGGTGGTGCACTTGCGGGATGTTAGAAAAAGTCCTGCAAGCAGCATCTTTGGGGCGGTTTGGGAGCGCTGTATACAACGCTCCAAAAACGCCCCTGCCCGTTGCAATGAATGGGCAGTGCTTCCGGAGCGCCGTAACATGGGAGTTTTTAACCCCTTCCTTGGGGTCAAAAGTGCCCTGCTAGCAGCCGAAAAGTGGCACAAAAGCCGGCCAGCGTTTTCAGTGTGAAAGCAGCCTTAGGAATCTGCTGCTGCACTCCTGGCCCTGCAGTGCCAGCTGCTTCTCTGATGGAGCTCTGAGGGAGCTGGCTGTCCCTTTCGGGTCTTTGACAGGTCCACTTTAATTCTACAGCTGACTTTACAGAATATTGTTTTATGTAGGTTCGCCATGGAACAGACATGACTGTGAGATTGCCCAGCATTGTCTTGGATAGTGACTGTTGTTTGGCATTGATTTATGGACTAATAGGTTTGTTTTCAGGCAGACCAATGTAATTATATCCTATTGAAGGCACCTGGTGATGTTTAGAGGCAAAAAAAAAAAAACGCATGGAAACCTGTTAACTGCAGTAGTTATCTGAATGCTAGTTTATCCAATTGAAGGAAAGCGGAGTTGAGTTGCCTAAGGGCAGAAAGGATTTTTCTTGTATTTACATAGACCGAGCACCTGATCACATCCGGTGGTGATACACGGCTCATGTCAATGTTGATTTGATCTCTTTGCCTGGTGATGTGAAATTGAATAAATTGTTAAGATTGCAGATGGCTGAGTTTTTTTTTTTGTTTTTTTTTTTGCATTAATGCATTAATTTTTATCCATTATCATGGCTTGCTTGAGCTCAGAATATTTTGTGATCTTTGGTTTGGGCTTTTTAGAAGGCTGCTTATTTCAGATATTGGTTTATTCAGCTTTTGAAATTCAATCTAATAAAATGAATGGGTTTGAAGAAGAGCTCCTATAACCTCACTGATTAAAATATCCCTGTAATAAACATGCCTATCATCCCAGAGTACTTCAATACCATGGACAGCAAAAACAAAATAATACCTTGTATCTGGACATGTGGTTATGCATTTGGCTGCTACATTTTTATTACAACTCAAGAATGTGAGCCTGACAGAAACCTGGGCACTTCCAACGAAACATATGATGAAAACGCGTAGGTGGAAGTTGTCAGTGAGAAACGCGTGCCAAACTGATTAGCAGGTCCAAAGATATAGGCAGGGGAAATTTGATGAAAAACTCTTTGGGTTTGACCACTTCAACTTTTCTATATTATTATTTTTTAAATTTTTTTTTAATAACAAACATGTTATACTCACCTGCTCTGTGCAGTGATGTTGCACAGAGCAGCCTGGATCATCAATAATCTAGGGTCCCTAGTTGACATTCTGGACTCCTCCTCTTTTCCCTGTGCCCCCATAGAAAGCTGCTTCCTAAGGTGGCACACGTGTGGCTTGATCCCGAGCTGCGCTCTTTGTGTCCATTAACGTATAGTGTTGCTCGGCCCCTCCCCTGCTCCCTCATCATGGGATTTGATTGACAGCAGCAGGAGCCAACGGCACCCATTTTTCTTGTTGAGTGAGGAGGGAGGGAGAAAGCAATGGTGGATCAAGATCGGGCTTATGTATTTATTTGAGTGGACTGGGTGGGAGCTGACAGTAGAAGGGGTTTTTTTTTTTTTTTTTCTCTCCTTAGAGCAGAGCTCAACCCAAAAGGGGAAGCTCCGCCGCTTGTTCGCACCCCCCTTCCACTGTCACATTTGGCACTTTTTGGGGGGGAGCAGGTACCTGGTTTTGACAGGTGCCCGCTCCAACTTCCGGGTAGGAAGGCCGATGGACAATTTCCGGCCCTTTCGCCCCCCCCCCACTGCCTTCTGGGAGACATACAGGTTCCAGAAGATGGCGGGACCATTCAGAAATCGCAGCACGATGTGCAGTATCGGCTCAGGGTGCCAACAATGCCGGATTCCAGGACAGGTAAGCATCCTTATGTTAAAAGTCAGCGGCTACGGTATTTGTAGCCGCTGACTTTACATTTTATTTTTTTTTTTTTTGTTTTTTTTTACAGACTGGAGCTCCTCTTTAACCACTTGCTGACCGCTTATGCAGAACGGACACAGCCCGCTTTCCTCTATCCGCCAGACGAATGGGGAACGGATCCCCCGTCAGCATGTTTTTAGCGGATAAGATTGGATCAGATGTTGGCGGGTGTAACACGACACATGTCTGTTTTACATCTGGCGCTCTGTAGTGGGCAATGGATGGTCCAATCAGGTTTGCCTGAAAAATTGACAGGAGGACTCGATCGGTCTGTCGGTGTGAAAGGAGCCTAGTACACACGATCAGAAAATTTAGATGAAAAATACCGCTTTTAAAGCGATCATACGCTAACCCGATTGTTAGTACGCAGCTTTCGAGAGCCGATCATGACTGTTCATGTGAAATTATCCAAAGGGACAAACATGAAAATTTTTCTCTCATAATACCAGAACTTATGATTTTCATTTTAATCAGTACAGTATTCATCCAAAAAAAATCGAAAGACCAAGACCACGCATGCTCAGAAATGACAGAATACATTACATCACTTCCGAAGTTGTATTCTGTCGTACGAGAGTTTTTGTAAGTTTAGTAACCTCTTCATTATCGATATGAGACTAGCGTGCAAGAAAAAAACGGACGATCGCTTGTTTGATATTCTCATCGTGCGTATGAATCTTAAAGCGGAGTTCCACACAAAAACTGAACTTCTGCTTTTCGGATTCCCCCCCCCCCCTACGGTGTCACATTTGGCACCTTTTACCTGTCTAATACAGGTATTTGCTCCCACTTCCGGCGAAAGATCGCTGCAGAATCTGCAGCGATCTACACCATGTCTGGCCCCTCCTCCGTGCCCCCCACTGTCTTCTGGGAGACACCAGGTCCCAGAAGACATTCAGAACACACAGCGTGACTCGCACATGCGCCGTAGGGAACCAGGCTGATTCCCTTACTGTAAATGCTGGAGCCTCCACCCGGAGCCGAGGGACAGGTTGGCTTTGGGTGAGGACATTGCGGGCACCCTGGACAGGTAAGTGTCCTTATTTTAAAAGACCGCAGCTGCAGTGTTTGTAGCTGCTGACTTTTATGTTTTTTTTTTTTTTTTTTGGTTTTTTTTCTCGGCGGAACCCCCTTTAAAGGTAAAAGAAAACTTCAGCCTTTACAGGCCTCAGGCATATAAACAACCAAAGTGGGTGCTGGAAGATTGTTCCTGATGTCCACAAAGATTCAAGTGTTGGACTTGAAAGGACATGGCAGTTGACCTACAAGGTGCCAAACAAAACATACGGTTTACATTGGAGCATATCACAAAAAGTAAGGCCTACAAGGTTAAGTCTGTACTTGCATGCCGATTAACTGGTTTTAACGCTCACCCTAAAAAGTACATGCAGCTGTTCAGGGGTGATGAAATGAAATCTATTGCCTTTAAGGCAGTACTGCTGCCAAACACAACCCATTCCTGTGAATGGGGTCGTGTCACCACCTCGTGCAATCAATGTGGTTGCGGCATGGGGGTTTGGACTTTTTTCAGTGTTAAAAACCAGCAGTGGTGAGGTGACATATCGCCTCCTAGCAACCTGTCAACCCCCCTGAGGTGACGAGGGCCGCTGCGTGTCTGAACAAGGCCTAGAAGTGTTTTTATCTACACTATCCAATGCACTCAGTTTATATTTTGCATGTATATGTGGCCTTTGGACACACAGAGCTTCGAAAGGATGTTCAGATTTCCCTGTGAAGCACTGTACAATGGAAGATTTGTTTGCACCATTGAATGAACAGACGTTTGATAAATGTCTGTTTTTTATGTGTTTATAACAGTAATAATATATGTCCTATTATCATTCTAGAAAAAAAAAAAAAGGTTCTCCAGTTGCAGCCATGTGACAAAGATCTGAACTCCAGCAGCAATACGGGTCAACACACCCTTCTTGAAGTGTGTGGAATCTGCGGATATTACGTGCGTAGAGTGGGGAAGTATGTAGGCGTTCACCATAGAGCCTGAGGTAACAGGTGGAACAGGCTTTCTCAGCCTGTAATCAGGAGAGCTGCTATGACTCTGGAATATCTCAGCTTCCTGACTGCACCCAGGTCCTACAACTTTGACAATCTCCAACAAAGCCATGATTTGTTGTGGAAACAAAGGAGACAAATGCTGGTGTCTCTGTCCATCGTCTCCATTCCGCTGCATTTTCTTTGTGCCGTTACATTTCTTTATCTGCTTGAAGACTGGGCCTTTTCTGGCACTTTTTGTTTACATTTAACTATCAGTTTTTTTTTTTTTTGCTAGAAAATTTCTTAGATTCCCCCAAACTATATATATATATATATATATATATATATATATATATATATATATATATATATATATATATATATATATATAATATATTTTTTTTAAAGCAGAGGCCCTAGAGAATAAATTGGTGGTTTTTAAAAAATGTTATGCCACACAGTATTTGCGCAGCAGTCTCTCCTCTGCCCTTAAAAGCATTTGATCACACCAAGATAGGTGTGATCAAAGGCTTTTAATTTTAAAAAATGGCGCTGTTTACATCCGGGTAACCTGGAAGTGATGTGACATCATCCCTTTCCGGATTACTATATCATAGAGTCCGACAAAGCCTTTGTCGGTCTTTGTTGGGCTCTATGATTAGCCAGCGGATGCGTCTGCTGGTCATTCAGGACTCCTGGTTGGACGATGAAGGTAACAGGAGGCAGGAGACGTCCACTCCCGTTGCTTGTAAAAGCAATCCAGTGGTTAGTTAGCTGCTCTGATAGCTTTTAGAAAAAAGCAGACTGCAGGGTATAAAAAATGGTATTGGTTTATAGTATCGGGATGATGCCTGCAGTTGCAGGCATCATACCGGTATAACTACTAAAACTCCGGCGACATACGGATGGGTCGCTGGAGCTGAAGTGGTTAAACTGGAATGGGTGTGTCATGATCTGTATTGTTGGGTCATAAAACTGTTATTTTAGTAAAGCTCACTGCTTTGTGAATGGAAGGCCAGCTCAGATGCAATGTGTGATATGAGGTGACAAAACCAGGTAAAAGGGAAGAGGTCAGGGAACAATGAGATGGGAGTGGAGGAAGACATGGAACAAAGGCTCCTAGACCGACTCTTTCATTTGAAATTCATGCCTAGTCTCAGGTATTGAGGCCGGAGGTGCTGAGGGAAGAAAAGCTTTGTGAGGCCTGGATTTCAGGAGGAAGCCATGCTAACACGGCAGCTTTTATCAACTGCTCTATGCTCGGTGTGCAGGAAAGCTGCAGTCATGCCGAGGGAGGCTACAAATCCCTCCAGAATTCCGGTGGAGAGCTTATATGCATAATGCTACACTATACACGCCGCGCTATGCTGTCCAGTTCACTAGATGTGCTTATGAATACTTTCTATACCCTACACGTCATCAAATCTGAGAAGCCGTGGGTGATGACTGCTGATAAATGCTGAGTATTCGTTCTATAATAATCCAGTCGTGGAATTCAGCATTTGTAGACATTGGATTTCATGTTGAAATGTGTCTGAAAGGAACTGACTTGCGCATAGCAACCAGTTAGACTTGTCTTTTCTCAGCTGACGGTCCAGGCTAAAATAGATGGTGAGAAGTTGGTGGTACGAGGTTATAGACCAGACTTTCTCAGCCTTTTAACCCCGTAGAATCCTTTGAAATACTTATCAGCTCTTGGAGAATCCCTGCTAAAAACAATGACACCTCCACAGTTCATGGTTCATGATACATGATCAATATGTTTTAGAAAGTTTCAAACAAAAGCATAGGTAATGTAGTTTGCTTATGGGAGTATGTAACATACTTTGCAAATTTTATTATCATAGTCAGTAATTTTGAAATCGGGGTGGATTTGATTTAATTCAAGTCAATTTAAATCACTAGTAAAAAGGCTTGATTTGAATTAACTGATTTAAATCATAATTTTTAAAGAGCAACTGTCATCTCTGTCCCACAGTAGATCCTCCTCTGACCCGCCGTTGACTCACCTACAGTCCCATTCACTTTAATGGGACGGCTGGCGATGCGGCAGTGACGCAACAAGATGAGGGACGTAGCGGCAGCTGGTGAGGGGATGCCGCTAAAAGGCGCTGCGATGATGGATCTGAAATGACAGGTGCTCTTTATATGTAAGTGCTTATTCTTGCTGGTAGTTAGAATCTTTAATATTAATATAAAATTAAGGTTTCCTATTTAGAATAATTAAGCTGTCAGGTTAGTAAAACAGCGATATCAGAACCGATTTTAGGTTAATCACGCATAGTTAGAGAACTACTTAATTTATTTTATTTATTTATGTTATCTCAGCTTACAGAGCTTGGATTCATTGAATGAGTTTACCAAAAAATGTAAATATTGCAGAATATACAGCCTCCTGCTACATAACTAAGCTCAATTTCATGCTTAATAAACTAATTTATTAATGTAGCTTAAATAGAAAACTATCTTTAGATAGATTTTTACTCCAAAAGCATTTTATTAAAATAAATTTGATAAAAATCAAAAAAATCTGATCTATACCAAAAAAATCTAAATCATCGATTTTTATCCACCTTGCTTGAAATTAAAATACACAGGAAGGCCTCATTTACACCTGTGATGGTTTCTACCACCCTCGGATCCTGCTTACTCTTGACCTGTTGAATGCATGTATGTTTTTTTTTTTTTTTTCTTAAAAATTCTTTTTTCCTGGCCTGCTGGCTTTAATCCTTAAAATTATACTAAACACACACACTGTTTAATTTTAAATAGAAAAATCACGCTGCAATTGCGAGCCACTTGATTGCGGTGTGCAGATCAGTGCAGCTTAAAGGCCATGAGTTAAATATAGGAGCTGCCATTGGTGATCTACTCTTAAAAATGCTTATTTGCTGGCTTTAACCCTTAAAGTGATACTAAACACACATTGTTTTATCTATTCTGTCTAAAAGACCCCCGATCCCTCCTTTGCACTTCAAAGTATTCAGATTGCCGAAAACGGCGATTCTGAATACTGTGTATTTTTTTAAAATTGGCGTCATTGGCAGCTGAGTAAACGGGAAGTAACGTCATGACGTCGCTTCCGCGTTTACAATTAGAAGGCTGGAACGAAGCTGCCCACAGCTTCGTTCCAGCCCGCCCCCTGCCGACCGGAGGCAGCCGATTGGTCACCAGGCCTCCCGATCGAACGGGAGGCCCGGTAAGAGCGGCGAGAGGGGGGACGTCCCCTCCCGCTGCTCCGGTATAACAGCCGAGCGGCTTTTAGCCGCATCGGTTGTTGTACCCGGAAAGCCGATCGCCCGCTGTAAAAAACGGTACCGGGATGATGCCTGCAGCTGCGGGCATCATCCCGGTATAACCCCGGAAAGCCGAGTACGCACATCTGCGTACGCTCGGTGGGAAGGGGTTAAAACCGCTAAGAAAGCTGGAGTATTTGGGCCTGATCATAGACACAGCCCAGAAAAGGGTGTTTTTGCCTCCGGGAAAGATCAGCTCCATACAAGAGCTGGTACGGACGGTCAGGTCAAAAAGAGATCCCTCAATTCACCTTTTCATGAGGTTGTTGGGAAAGATGGTAGCTTCATTCGAAGCAGTTCCCTATGCACAGTTCCATTCAAGACTGTTGCAAAACAGTATCCTGTCTGCTTGGAACAAAATGACCCAAGCTTTGGACTTGCCAATGCGGCTGTCCCCAAGAGTGTTCCAAAGCCTCAGCTGGTGGTTACTAACTCAGAATCTGCTAAAAGGAAAATCCTTTACACCAATTATCTGGAAAGCAGTAACAACAGATGCCAGCCTCTCAGGCTGGGGAGCAGTACTAGAGAAAACAACTGTCCAGGGACAGTGGTCAAGATCCGAAAGAACCCTGCCCATCAACATCCTAGAGATTCAGGCAGTGTGTCTGGCTTTGAAAACCTGGACCTCCAGGTTAAAGAATTGTCCTGTCAGGATCCAATCCAACAATGCCACGGCTGTGGCCTATATCAATCACCAAGGGGGCACCAAGAGTCTGTCAGCTCAGAGAGAGATGAACTATATTCTAACTTGGGCAGAAAAGAATGTCCCATGCCTATTGGCAGTTTTCATCCTGGGAGTAGAGAACTGGCAGGCGGACTACTTAAGTCGTCAGCAGTTATTCCCAGAGGAATGGTCTCTTCACTCCGACGTCTTTCGGGCTGTTTGCCAAAGATGGGGGACACAGGATGTAGATTTTCTAGCGTCCAGATTCAACATGAAGTCAGTCAGCTTTGTGTCAAGGACAAGGGATCCATTCGCATGAGGAACAGATGCTTTGGTGACCCCGTGAGATCAGTTCTCACTGATCTATGCATTTCCCCCTATTCAGTTACTGCCTCGACTTCTTTGCAGGATCAAGCTGGAAAGGAAGCCGGTAATTCTGGTAGCACCAACATGGCCCAGAAGGTCATGGTACGCAGAAATCGTAAAAATGGCAGTGGAGGGTCCATGGCCCCTCCCACTAAGGTCAGACCTGCTCTCACAGGGGCCGATTTTCCATCCTACTTTAGGAACGCAACATTTAATGGCCTGGCTATTGAAACCCACATTCTGAAGAAACGTGGGCTTTCCAGGTCCGTTATCTCAACTTTGATTAATGCAAGGAAGCCAGCTGCCAGAACTATATATTATAGAGTTTGGAAGGCTTATGGTTCCTGGTGTGAATCCAAGGGTTGGCACCCTTGGAGATGTATCATAGGCAGAATTCTTGCCTTTCTACTATTAGGCGTAGAGATGAAGTTGGCCCTGAGTACTATTAAGGGCCAAGTCTCAGCCTTATCAATTTTATGTCAAAGACTGCTTGCTACGCATTCTTTAGTCTGGGGTTTATGCAAGGGGTGATACGGATTAATCCACCAGTTAAAACATCCTTAAGCCCTTGGGACTTGAATTTCGTTTTGTCAGTGTTACAAAGACAGTCTTTTGAACCAATACAGAATATTCCCTTAGTCCTTCTGACAAGGAAGCTGGTATTTTTGGTTGCTATATCCTCAGCAAGGAGGGTTTTGGATTTTGGAAATGGCTGCTCTTTTTTGTAAAGAGCCATATTTGATTGTTCATGAGAACAGAGTGGTGTTACGCCCTTGTCCAGGCTTTTTGCCAAAAGTAGTTTCAGGTTTTCACCTGAACCAAGATATTGTCCTGCCATCGTTTTTTCCAAAACCATGTTCCAGGGAAGAAAAGTCACTACATTGTCTTGATGTGGTGAGAGCAGTGAAAATCTATTTAAAGGCAACTGCTCAGATCCGTAAGACTGATGTCTTATTTATTCTGCCAGAAGGTTCTAAGAAAGGACTGGCAGCGTCGAAATCCACTGTCGCTAAGTGGATTCGGCAAGTTATTATTCAAACTTATGATTTAAAGGGTAAGATTCTCCCTTTTCAAGTGAAGGCGCACTCTACCAGAGCGGTTAGTGCTTCTTAGGCAGTGCGTCACCAGACCTCCATGGCTCAGATCTGCAAGGCCGCAACTTGGTCCATACATTCACAAAATTTTACCAAGTGGATGTAAGATGGAATGAGGATATCGCCTTCGGGCGCAGTGTGCTGCAGGCAGCAGTATCAGTCCTCAGGTCTGGGGGTGCCCTACGGGTTGTGTCCCCCTCCCCTCAAGTAGCATTGCTATGGAACGTCCCATTAAGTAATTACTTAAGGCTCTGTGTCCCATGATGTACGATAAAGAAAATAGGATTTTTACAACAACTTACCTGTAGAATCCTTTTCTTGGAGTACATCATGGGACACAGAGGTCCCGCCCCTCTTTTTATGGGGTTTAAGTGTATTGCTTAGCTATAAAAACTGAAGTACTCCTGGAAGGAGGAGGGGTTATATAGGGGAGTCAACCTCCTGTATTGGGTATACCAGTGTCAACACCTGAAGGTGGCCCATAACCCACTAAGTACCGTATTTATCGGCGTATAACACGCACCCCAAGTTTAGGAGGGAATTTTAAGGAAAAAAAACTTTTAGGAGGGAAGTTGAAGGGGAAAAAAACTTACATTTAAATGCCTATCATTGCAGCCTTGCCCCAGTGCAGCCTTGCCCCAGTGCAGCCTTGCCCCAGTGCAGCCTTGCCCCAGTGCAGCCTTGCCCCAGTGCAGCCTTGCCCCAGTGCAGCCTTGTCAGTGCAGCCTTGCCCCAGTGCAGCCTTGTCAGTGCAGCCTTGCCCCAGTGCAGCCTTGTCAGTGCAGCCTTGCCCCAGTGCAGCCTTGTCAGTGCAGCCTTGCCCCAGTGCAGCCTTGTCAGTGCAGCCTTGCCCCAGTGCAGCCTTGTCAGTGCAGCCTTGCCCCAGTGCAGCCTTGTCAGTGCAGCCTTGCCCCAGTGCAGCCTTGTCAGTGCAGCCTTGCCCCAGTGCAGCCTTGTCAGTGCAGCCTTGCCCCAGTGCAGCCTTGTCAGTGCAGCCTTGCCCCAGTGCAGCCTTGCCCCAGTGCAGCCTTGCCCCAGTGCAGCCTTGTCAGTGCAGCCTTGCCCCAGTGCAGCCTTGTCAGTGCAGCCTTGCCCCAGTGCAGCCTTGCCCCAGTGCAGCCTTGCCCCAGTGCAGCCTTGTCAGTGCAGCCTTGCCCCAGTGCAGCCTTGTCAGTGCAGCCTTGCCCCAGTGCAGCCTTGTCAGTGCAGCCTTGCCCCAGTGCAGCCTTGTCAGTGCAGCCTTGCCCCAGTGCAGCCTTGTCAGTGCAGCCTTGCCCCAGTGCAGCCTTGTCAGTGCAGCCTTGCCCCAGTGCAGCCTTGTCAGTGCAGCCTTGCCCCAGTGCAGCCTTGTCAGTGCAGCCTTGCCCCAGTGCAGCCTTGTCAGTGCAGCCTTGCCCCAGTGCAGCCTTGTCAGTGCAGCCTTGCCCCAGTGCAGCCTTGTCAGTGCAGCCTTGCCCCAGTGCAGCCTTGTCAGTGCAGCCTTGCCCCAGTGCAGCCTTGTCAGTGCAGCCTTGCCCCAGTGCAGCCTTGTCAGTGCAGCCTTGCCCCAGTGCAGCCTTGTCAGTGCAGCCTTGTCAGTGCAGCCTTGCCCCAGTGCAGCCTTGTCAGTGCAGCCTTGCCCCAGTGCAGCCTTGTCCCAGTGCAGCCTTGCCCCAGTGCAGCCTTGCCCCAGTGCAGCCTTGCCCCAGTGCAGCCTTGCCCCAGTGCAGCCTTGCCCCAGTGCAGCCTTGCCCCAGTGCAGCCTTGCCCCAGTGCAGCCTTGCCCCAGTGCAGCCTTGCCCCAGTGCAGCCATGTCAGTGCAGCCTTGCCCCAGTGCAGCCATGTCAGTGCAGCCTTGCCCCAGTGCAGCCATGTCAGTGCAGCCTTGCCCCAGTGCAACCATGTCAGTGCAGCCTTGCCCCAGTGCAGCCTTGTCAGTGCAGCCTTGCCCCAGTGCAGCCTTGTCAGTGCAGCCTTGCCCCAGTGCAGCCTTGTCAGTGCAGCCTTGCCCCAGTGCAGCCTTGTCAGTGCAGCCTTGCCCCAGTGCAGCCTTGTCAGTGCAGCCTTGTCAGTGCAGCCTTGTCAGTGCAGCCTTGCCCCAGTGCAGCCTTGTCCCAGTGCAGCCTTGTCCCAGTGCAGCCTTGCCCCAGCAGCCTTGCCCCAGCAGCCTTGCCCCAGCAGCCTTGTCAGTGCAGCCTTGTCAGTGCAGCCTTGTCAGTGCAGCCTTGTCAGTGCAGCCTTGTCAGTGCAGCCTTGTCAGTGCAGCCTTGTCAGTGCAGCCTTGTCAGTGCAGCCTTGTCAGTGCAGCCTTGTCAGTGCAGCCTTGTCAGTGCAGCCTTGTCAGTGCAGCCTTGTCAGTGCAGCCTTGTCAGTGCAGCCTTGCCCCAGTGCAGCCTTGTCAGTGCAGCCTTGTCAGTGCAGCCTTGCCCCAGTGCAGCCTTGCCCCAGTGCAGCCTTCGATCCTGTGATCCCCTGCCATACTGGGCTTCAAAATCGCCGACCGCGATTTGAAAATGGCGCCGCCGGCGCCGAAATACACAGAGCCGGTCCTCGGCTCTTCTCGGCGGCTCTCGTTCACGTTCAGCTCCACTCGTAGTCCCGCCCGGGATGGGCGTGACTGTGAGCGGAGCTATCCGAACCTAGCCGAGTACACTCGGCTAGGTTCGGGCGGCGCTCGAGTGAAGCCGAAAGTGGCCGAGAAGAGCCGAGGACCGGCTCTGTGTATTTCGGCTCCGGCGGCTCCATTTTCAAATCGCGGTCGGCGATTTTGAAGATCTGGCAGCTCAGGATCGTAGGGGATCGGCGTATAAAACGCACCCGCGATTTTCCCCTGATTTTAAGGGGGAAAAAGTGCGTGTTATACGCCGTTAAATACGGTAATTACTTAAGGCTCTGTGTCCCATGATGTACTCCAAGAAAAGGATTTTACAGGTAAGCTGTTATAAAAATCCTATTTTTGATTTCAATCTTTACCAAGAAAAGATCATCCTTGAACTCCAAACACTGGGATTTTTCTTTTAATTTATCATGTAACCTCTGCACACCGTCCAAACACTGAAAATTTCATTCTTGAACACGGACTTGCTGCTAATATTGAACATATTTCTGGATGTAGGAGTGTAAATATGGGTGAGAGCGAGTCTGCATGCCGCGCTCTTCTGTTATCTCACACATACTAATTGTGCTCACCAGAAAGTTACAGCTTTTACAAGAAATAATTAATTGCAATGGTGTTTGTGTGTTCTGAATTTTTTATAACGTAACTGTTGCCTCAAAGCTGCTTTGCTGAGTACAAACACAGCCTTCCCTTCATTGGATTGATGTGCAAACATCTTGATAGCACTTAGTGGAAGGATACTTGTCATTTACATGAGCTCCTGCTTATTTACAGTTTATACTCTACGTGAGCTGATTCCTTCACAGAACACCATGAACCAAGCTAATCTAGTAGATGACGCTGCTAAGTTATTTCAGAATGGGTGCAACAGCTGATAGCCATTTAGCCTCCATTCACAGGCCCCTTTCACATTGATGGATCGATCGGTTCCACCTGTCTGTTTTTCAGGTGGACCGGATCAGACCATTCATTGCTCTCTATGGAGTGGCAGATGTCAGCGGACAAGTATCCACTGACACCCGCCGACATCTGATCCTGTATGCTAAAAACAGACGCATGGGGGTCCCCATCCATCCAGGGGATCAGATCGGATGGCAGTCGGATGAAAATGGATAGGCAGTCCGGTTCCATCCGACAGCCCCATGGAGAACAGTGGGCTGTGTCCGTCTCCGCTCAGCATCAGCGAAGCAGACAAGGACCGGTCATCCGCCTGCTTAGCGCGGATCAGCTGAGCGGGTGGATCCGCTGCCTGGGCCTGCCCCATGTGAAAGGGGCCGTAGGCTTTGTGTTGAGGCCCGTATACTGTGAATGGGCCAACCTCCAGGTGCTGCATGCAGGCAGGGACTTGTTCACATTTATGCTTTTTTTAGGCCGATGCGAAGAGCTGCACGATTAACTGTTAAAAAATCCCGATCTCGATTCAACCCCCCTCCTAAAGAGGAGTTCTGTCCGCCCCTTTTTCTGACACTTGTTACTTACAAGTTAAAATCAGTTTTTTTTTTTTTTTTTATAGAAAATTACTTAGATCCCCCAAACATATATTTTTTAGCCGAGACCCTAGAGAATAAAGTGGCGGTCATTGCAATATTTTATGTCACGCGGTATTTGCACAGTGGTCTTTCAAACACAATTTCTGGGGAAAAAATACACTTCAATGAATTAAAAAGAACCTAAATGGTAAAGTTAGCCCAATTTTTCTGTATGTGTGTAGGTGATTTTACGCCGCGAGAATCGTGATCTTTATTCTAAGCAAAAAACGTGAGTCTCATTTTATCCAGAATTGTGCAGCTCTACTGCTATGTTTTGGAAAGGGTCAGAGACTTTTTAAAATAAAAAATAGTGCATTTTTGGTTTAATTACGTTCACTGGAGAATGTACTGTTTTGCCATGATTTTTGCTTTTTTCTTTTCTTTTTTTTTCAAATCTGGCCAACAACAAATAGGTGTGAACCAGGCCTTAGAGGATTCTTTTATTTTTATTTTTTTGCACATTTGTGTGCCAGGAGCAGATTGAGGGCCAATTCACACTGCAACGCAGGGGTGATTTACCACTCCAGCCATTCTTGCATTGCCGGCTGCACTAGGGGGCAGTGTGGTGCACGATTCGGCGCACTGCTGTTTTTTTGTTTTGTATGAACTTTAACTGAAGTGTACAAAACGTATACTTCATTCACTGCTATGTCCAACAGCTAAGCTGTGTTGCAGGGTGAATGAGACATAGGAATTGTTTCCTATGTACCTGCAGTGACAGACATTTTACTATGCGGTAAAACGTCTGTCACCGCACATAGTGTGAATTGGCCTTTACATATTTTTCGCCCCACGGACTTTTAATGGTAGCACCTGAAAAACTTTTTTTTCAGATGTTTCCGTTAAAGTCTATGGGGTCAAAAATGCGTGTTTCGATCCCAAAGAACCTAATGTAGTTTTTCAAGCTTCACGCAACGACAACGGGCATATTGAGAATCATGGGATTGTTGTTACACTTTGAGAATTGCGCAACAAAACGCTTAGGTGTTAATGGGGGCTTAGAGAGTTTCACTTTAGGGTAGATGGGTAATTTCTGCTTGGTTGTCTTGAAATTTTCCAAAGTACTTTTTTCATGTGTTTGCACCGGAGATGCATGGGTTGATGCATGTTGCATTAAAGCGGAACTAAGGTACTGCTGTTGTACACTGCGAGCTAGCTAGTTTTTGTTGCAGAAGAGACATGTAAGCAGCGTCCCCCCGGCAAGTGAACTGAGCTGCCCTACAAATATCAACTTGCAGCAGTCGGCCCAATCCCCAGTGTGCTGGAATGACAGCCACCTGCTCATGCTCAGGAGTGACTTCATCTAGCGCCGGCCAGTGAAGATGGCTGAAAACTGGCACAGAGGAGAAGATGCCAGCGAGGAATAGGTCTGTTGAAGGAAAGGTGAGTATTAAAGCTTTAGTTCCCCTTTAAGAATGTCCTTCAAATGACATGAATGCCAAAATACAGGTCGGCACACTCCGTGTAACATATGCTGCTTTTTGTAACACATTGGTGTGAACAGATTCCTTGAAATTAATGTGTTTGATGTTTTTGACAATGCAGCAGGATAAACATATGGTGTATATTCAATGTGAGCAAGACCTTGGGGGCCCATTCACGCCATGTGCAACGGGCTGCTTGTTCAGTCCAATATATTGTCAGAACACCATGTTTAAACAAATAGACAGAACTCTTTAATTTTCACCAAAAATAGCTATGTTTTAAGGCTGTTTGAGGACCTCATCAATGTCACTGCTTCCTGAAGAAGTCTTTAGCGGCTTCCAATCAACCAATTTTTTTTTAGTAGCAGTAAGTGTGCTATCTTTTTGTTTGAATGTGGTGTGCTGCTGATATCTTGGATTGGGACTTATGTTTGGTGACACCATGGGCCATATCACCACTGCACCCTTTTAGGCTTCATGCCATTGGCTTCCTCTGCTGTCAATCCCAGCCAGTGAGCCAATGAAAAGAGAGGAGGCGGGGCTGAGTCACGGCTCTGTGTCTGAATGGACACACAGAGCAGGGGCTCTACTCGGGAGCCCCCATAACAAGCTGTGGGGGGCACTTGGCAGGAGGGAGGTGCCAGGAACACTGACAGGGGACCCGAGAAGAGGAGGATCTGGGTTGCTCTGAGCAAAACCACTACACAGAGCAGACAAGTATGACATGTTTTTTTTTTTTTAAACCAAAAACTTGCCTTTAATATCACTTTAAAGGCGTTGTAAAGGCAGAAGCCTTTTTTATCTTGATTCATTATATGCATTAAGATAAAGAACCTTTTGTGTGTAGCAGCCGCCCAACACCCCCCTAATTACTTACCTGAGCCCCATCTCTCTCCAGCGATGTCCACAAATGTCTAAGCCGCCTGGGACACTCCTCCTGTTTGGCTGAGACACAGCAGTGGTGCCATTGGCTCCCACGGCTGTTCAAGTCAGTCAGCCAATCTGGGAAGAGAGGGGGCCGGGTCGGGGCTCCGTGCCTGAATGGACAAGGGGAGCTGTGACTCGGCTCCAGTGCCCCCCATTAGAAGCTGCTGATGTGGGAGCACTCGATAGGAGGGAGGGGCCAGGAGAAGCAAAGAGGGACCCGAGAAGAGGAGGATCCGGCTGCTCTGTGCAAAACCAACTGCAACAGAGGAGGTAAGTATAACATGATTGATATTTATTTATTTATTTTAAACCAAGACTTTACAATTACTTTAAAGTGGTTATAAACCCATTACAACCAAGGCTTACCTGCACGTGCAGGAAATATCTCCCAAACCTAAAAGGTTTAGGAGATATTTGCAGAAATAGCGGCACCAATGTCTACGGCTTCGATCTCAGGTAAGTAATTCATATTGAGCTAGTATGCTATGCATACTAGTTCATTATGCCTTTGTCTTGCAGGGTGTATTTTTTTTTTTTTTTTTTTTTTTTCCTGAGGCTTTACTTCCTCTTTAAGCCTGCTGACTGAACGAAAAAACAGCTAATTGTGTATAGCCAGCCTTATGCTGTTGCACACCTGGGCAAATGAATACTGGATGATTCAAAAAGAAACAGACTTTTACTTTTAAGCCCTATCATATCTATCTGTTGCAATGCCTTACTACATTAATGTACTTTGCGTTCAGAAAGCCCATTCATTATGAATGGTGTGTTGAGGTGACTTGGCAAGCTATGTTGGGAAACCATTCAAAATGAACAGCACTCCTAACTTCCTATAGACGTTGTTCTTGGCCCCACTCCTTTCTGAGTCACCTAACTGGTTAGAGAGGCTGCCCATCACAATAAAGAAGAACTTCACCCAACTCAAGTAAAATTGAATTTCATATTTCTAATACCTGTTTTTGCATAATACAACCTCAATTCCAAAAAAGATTGGGATTCTGTATAAACTCTAAATAAAAACAGAATGCCATGATTTGCGAATCTCATAAACCCATATTTTATTCACAATCGAAAACATAGCAAATGTTTAAACAGAAAAGTTACCATTTTATATATTAAAAAAAAAAAAAAGTTAAATTGATGGCAGCAACACATTTTAATAGTTGGGACAGAGTAACAATAAGTTGGAAAAATGCAACCCCAATTCCAAAAAGTTGATCTAGGACCATGCTTACCACAATACAACAGCCCCTTTTCTTTAACCACACTCTGTAAACCTTTGGGAACTGAGGAGACCAGTTGCTGGCGTTTTGGGAGAGGATTGTTGTCCCATTGTTGCCTGAGCATATGCTGCTCTAAAACCTGGATATATCTTTCAGCATTGATGGTGCCTTTCCAGATGTTCAAGCTGACCATTACATATGCACTAAATGCACCCCTATACCTTAAGAGATGCAGGCTTTTGAATGCAGCGCTCATAACAAACTGATTTGTCTGACCGCAGTACAGTTTTCACTTTGCGACAGACCATTTTAAATAAGCTTTGGCACAGAGAAGATGGCGGCGTTTCATAATTCTTACAGCTCTTCCTTGTTAGTACCACTTACTTTGCCAGCTTTTTGTATGCCCTGTCCCAACTTTCTTGAGACGTGTTGCTGTCATCTGTTTCAAAATTACCTTTTTTTTTTTTTTCTTAAAAGTGATACATTTTTTTAGTTTAAACACTTGCGGACCGCCCGCCGTTATTGTGCGTTGGCTGTTTAAAGTGGAATACCATTGTTATGGCAGCAGATAGCTGCCATAACCCCAGTATCCTCTTCAACGGCTGATGGTCCTCTTTCAGATAAAAGTGGTCTCCGGTGCGTGATCTCACTTTTATCGGGGGGAGGGAGAGGGGCTCCCCACGCTGCGCTCTGGTCGTTGCCGTCGGTAGCGAGGGAGACAATCGCGTCCTTTCCCTTGTGAGACTGGATGCCAAGTGAGGGAAAGATGGCCCCTGCTTGGCTCCATAACATTGGATGACGGAAGCGACATTAAACGTCACTTCTGCCCAATGGTCTTAAAGGGGAAATTTTTTTTTTTTGCAAAAAAAAAAAAAGACAATTATTTTTTTATTGCATTTACCTGTAAATGTGAGATCTGAGGTGTTTTTGATTCCAGTTCTCACATTTAAGAGGTCCTGTCGTGCTTTTTTTCTATTACAAGGGATGTTTACATTCCTTGTAATAGGAATAAGTGACACATTTTTTTTTTTTTAAAAAGGACAGTATAAAAAATAAAAAATTAAATAAGAAAAAAAAAATTAAAGTGCCCCGTCCCGCCGAGCTTGCACGCAGAAGCGAACGCATACATAAGTCACGCCCGCATATGAAACCGGTGTTCAAACCACACATGTGAGGTGTTGCCACGATCGTTAGTGAGAGAAATAATTCTAGCACAAGACCTTCTCTGTAACTCAAAACTGGTAACCTGTAGAAATTTTTTAACGTCGCCTTGTTGGGTATCAATTTACTCAGTGTAACATTATCTTTCACAATATAAAAAAATTGGGCTAACTTTACTGTTTTATTTTTTAATTCAAAAAAGTGTATTCTTTTCCAAAAAAATTGTGCTTGTAAGACCGCTGCGCAAATACGGTGTGACCTAATGTATTGCAATCACTGCCATGTTATTCTCTAGGTCTAGGATTATATATTTATATATAATCCTATATTATGTATTTTTGAGGGTAATAAGTAATTTTCTAGCAGATTTTAACTTGTAAACACCAAGTCTGAAAAATAGGATTGGTCCTTAACTAGTTAAACAATTGATATGTTTTCTGTTGTGAATAAAATATGGGTTTATGAGATTTGCAAATCATTGCATTCTGTTTTTATGTAGATTTTATACAGCGTCCCAACTGTTTTTTTTTTGGAATTGGGGTTGTAGTAGAAAAAAGAAAGCATGCAGTCCTACATTGTCTCCCTTGCTGATGAAGTGTGGTCTACACCACTCTGCTTCTGAGCCACCATCTTGAGCGCAGCGTCTATGAAAAAGATTCCTGCACTACCTTTGTTCGATTTCATTGCAGCTTGCAGTGACTTCTGTTAAATGAAGTCGCAAGACGCAATTAAATCGCACATCCAAATTGCACTGATCTGTGGCATTGAAATTGCGATGAATTAGTGGAATTTCAAAGCCATATTGGTGTGAACCAGGGCAGAAATTCGTCTTCTGGGTTTTCATGTTGCGCAAGCGGAAACATGGCACGGGTCTTTGTTAGCTCTTTGGAACCTGCCAGAGATTTTCAGTATGTCTGAGCGATCCTACGGCCCACTAAAACAGTTCCTCTGTGAATGTGTGACGTAGACATTTCAGGAGGCAGTTGGTTGGCCAATCTACGTAATCCTCATATAGGTGTGAAATCAGGAATTGGTGGGCCACACAGGGAATAAAATGGGGGAGACAGCAGATAAGAGAGTTCATACCATGGGTGAAATGCGATCACCCTTGTACCAATAGTGTTTTCACGATGACAGGAAATACCTACAGTGGGGACTTGAACAACATTATAAACCTGATGGTGGTTTCATACTACCGTCACCCCCCCCAATTTGTATACATCATGAAGACATTTTGTCTTCTCTCTTATCCTGGTAACCAGTTTACCCTATTTGTGATGGGAAATCTTTTCTTTTGGGGGCACAATAATCCTAAAACCCTGACAGTTCCCTTCCCTAACCATTTCATATCCAGAGCCAAAAAAAAACATTCTGGTGGTTATACTTAATTTTTTCCAGCCTTGTGATAAATGCTCTTTATGTATAAAAAAAATACAGATTAATGCACCATGCTTCTTAAAAAAAAAATGCTGCTCCTGGAGGACTTTAGCATTTTGCCAGTAGAAGCAACTAATGTTATCCTATGTGTCCTTGCACATTAGGTAGTCTAGAGGCGTTTATAAGCTCAGTGTTTAGAGGCAGAAAAAAATAACCACCTGGTTTGCGTTTTTGAGCGTTTTTTCCTGGCAGAAAAAAGCGCTAAATGCTTCCAAACGCAAATGCTCAATATTTTCAAAGATCACTGGCATTTTTTAAGCCAGTGTG